>NC_135624.1:27234368-27537398 GCF_053574225.1 Canis aureus | reverse complement strand
ATTAAGGTGATGCTGGCCTCATAGAACAAGTTTGGAAGTACTCCATCCTTTTCTATCTTTTGGAACAGCTTTAGTAGAATAGATATGGTTTCTTCTTTAAACGTCTGATAGAATTCCCATGAGAAGTTATCTGGTGGTGGACTTTTGTGTTGTGGGAGGTTTTGACTCCAAGATTGCTAGAACTCATACAGCAATTTGGCAGTGTGGCAGGATACAAAATCAATGCCCAGAAATCAGTGGCATTTTTCTACACTAATAATGAAACTGAATAAAGAGAAATTAAGGAGTCAATATCATTTACAATTGTACCCAAAAGCATAAGATACCTAGGAATAAACCTAACCAAAGAGGTAAAGGATCTATATCCTAAAAACTACAGAACACTTCTGAAATAAATTGAGGAAGACACAAAAAGATGGAAAAATATTCCATGCTCATAGATTGGAAGAATTAATATTGTTAAAATGTCAATGCTACCCAGGGCAATTTACACATTCAATGCAGTCCCTATCAAAATACCATGGACTTTCTTCAGAGAGTTGGAACAAATCATCTTAAGATTTGTGTGGAATCAGAAAAGACCCCAAATAGTGAAGGGAATATTTAAAAAGAAAACCATTTCCCCTAAGATCAGGAACAAGACAGGGATGTCCACTCTCACCACTGCTGTTCAACATAGTACTGGAAGTCCTAGCCTCAGCAATCAGACAACAAAAAGACATTAAAGGCATTCAAATTGGCAAAGAAGAAGTCAAACTCTCCCTCTTCGCCGATGACATGATACTCTACATAGAAAACCCAAAAGTCTCCACCCCAAGATTGCTAGAACTCATACAGCAATTCGGTAGCGTGGCAGGATACAAAATCAATGCCCAGAAGTCAGTGGCATTTCTATACACTAACAATGAGACTGAAGAAAGAGAAATTAAGGAGTCAATCCCATTTACAATTGCACCCAAAAGCATAAGATACCTAGGAATAAACCTCACCAAAGATGTAAAGGATCTATACCCTCAAAACTATAGAACACTTCTGAAAGAAATTGAGGAAGACACAAAGAGATGGAAAAATATTCCATGCTCATGGATTGGCAGAATTAATATTGTGAAAATGTCAATGTTACCCAGGGCAATATACACGTTTAATGCAATCCCTATCAAAATACCATGGACTTTCTTCAGAGAGTTAGAACAAATTATTTTAAGATTTGTGTGGAATCAGAAAAGACCCTGAATAGCCAGGGGAATTTTAAAAAAGAAAACCATATCTGGGGGCATCACAATGCCAGATTTCAGGTTGTACTACAAAGCTGTGGTCATCAAGACAGTGTGGTACTGGCACAAAAACAGACACATAGATCAGTGGAACAGAATAGAGAATCCAGAAGTGGACCCTGAACTTTATGGGCAACTAATATTCGATAAAGGAGGAAAGACTATCCATTGGAAGAAAGACAGTCTCTTCAATAAATGGTGCTGGGAAAATTGGACATCCACATGCAGAAGAATGAAACTAGACCACTCTCTTTCACCATACACAAAGATAAACTCAAAATGGATGAAAGATCTAAATGTGAGACAAGATTCCATCAAAATCCTAGAGAAGAACACAGGCAACACCCTTTTTGAACTCGGCCATAGTAACTTCTTGCAAGATACATCCACGAAGGCAAAAGAAACAAAAGCAAAAATGAACTATTGGGACTTCATCAAGATAAGAAGCTTTTGCACAGCAAAGGATACAGTCAACAAAACTCAAAGACAACCTACAGAATGGGAGAAGATATTTGCAAATGACATATCAGATAAAGGGCTAGTTTCCAAGATCTATAAAGAACTTATTAAACTCAACACCAAAGAAACAAACAATCCAATCATGAAATGGGCAAAAGACATGAACAGAAACCTCACAGAGGAAGACATAGACATGGCCAACATGCATATGAGAAAATGCTCTGCATCACTTGCCATCAGGGAAATACAAATCAAAACTACAATGAGATACCACCTCACACCAGTGAGAATGGGGAAAATTAACAAGGCAGGAAACAACAAATGTTGGAGAGGATGCGGAGAAAAGGGAACCCTCTTACACTGTTGGTGGGAATGTGAACTGGTGCAGCCACTCTGGAAAACTGTGTGGAGGTTCCTCAAACAGTTAAAAATATACCTGCCCTACGACCCAGCAATTGCACTGTTGGGGATTTACCCCAAAGATACAAATGCAATGAAACGCTGGGACACCTGCACCCCGATGTTTCTAGCAGCAATGGCCACGATAGCCAAACTGTGGAAGGAGCCTCGGTGTCCAACGAAAGATGAATGGATAAAGAAGATGTGGTTTATGTATACAATGGAATATTACTCAGCTCTTAGAAATGACAAATACCCACCATTTGCTTCAACGTGGATGGAACTGGAGGGTATTATGCTGAGTGAAGTAAGTCAGTCGGAGAAGGACAAACATTATATGTTCTCATTCATTTGGGGAATATAAATAATAGTGAAAGGGAAAATAAGGGAAGGGAGAAGAAATGTGTGGGAAATATCAGAAAGGGAGACAGAACGTAAAGACTGCTAACTCTGGGAAACAAACTAGGGGTGGTAGAAGGGGAGGAGGGCGGGGGGTGGGAGTGAATGGGTGACGGGCACTGGGTGTTATTCTGTATGTTAGTAAATTGAACACCAATAAAAAATAAATTAAAAAAAAAAAAAAAAAAAAAAAGAAAACCAGAGCCAGGGCAATGCCAGATTTCAAGTTGTACTACAAAGCTGTGATCATCAAGACAGTGTGGTACTAGCACAAAATCAGACACATAGATCTATGGAACAGAATAGAGAATCTAGAAATGGCCCCTCAACTTTATGGTCAACTAATATTCGACAAAGCAGGAAAGACTATCCACTGGAAAAAGGACAGTCTCTTCAATAAATGGTGCTGGGAAAAAATGGACAACCACATGCAGAAGAATGAAACTAGACCATTCTCTTACACCATACACAAAGATAAACTCAAAATGGATGAAAGATATAAATGTGAGACAAGAATCCTTCAGAATCCTAGAGAAGAACACAGGCAACACCCTTTTTGAACTTGGCCACAGCAACTTCTTCCAAGGTACATCCATGAAGGCAAGAGAAACAAAAGCAAAAATGAACTATTGGGACTTCGTCAAGATAAGAAGCTTTTGTACAGCAAAGGATACATTCAACAAAACTAAAAGACAACCTACAGAATGGGAGAAGATATTTGCAAATGACATATCAGATAAAGGGCTAGTATCCAAGATCTATAAAGAACTTATTAAACTCAACAGCAAAGAAACAAACAATCCAATCATGAAATGGGCAAAAGACATGAACAGGAATTTCACAGAGGGAGACATAGACATGGCCAACAAGCGCATGAGAAAATGCTCTGCATCACTGGACATCAGGGAAATACAAATCAAAACCACAATGAGATACCACTTCACCCCAGTGAGAATGGGGAAAGTTCACAATACAGGAAACAACAAATGTTGGAGAGGATGTGGAGAAAGGGGAACCCTCTTGCACTGTTGGTGGGAATGGGAACTGGTGCAGCTACTCTGGGAAACTGTGTGGAGGTTCCTCAAAGAGTTAAAAATAGACCTGCCCTACGACCCAGCAATTGCACTGCTGGGGATTTACCCCAAAGATACAGATACAGTGAAATGGCAGGACACCTGCAGCCCAATGTTTCTAGCAGCAATGTCCACAATAGCCAAACTGTGGAAGGAGCCTTGGAGTCCATGGAAAGATGAATGGATAAAGAAGATGTGGTCTATGTATACGATGGAATATTCCTCAGCCATTAGAAACAATGAATACCCACCATTTTCTTCGACATGGATGAATTGGAGGGTATTATACTGAGTGAAGTAAGTCAATTGGAGAAGGACAAACATTATATTCATTTGGGGAATATAAGAAATAGTGAAAGAGATTAAAGGGGAAAGGAGATAAAATGAGTGGGAAATACCAGTGAGGGAGACAGAACACGAGAGACTCCTAACCCTGGGAAATGAACAAGGGGTAGTGGAAGGGGAGATGGGTGGGCGGATGGGGTGACTGGGTGAAGGGCACTGAGGGGAGCACTTGGCAGGATGAGCACTGGGTGATATGCTATATGTTGGCAAATCAAACTCCAATTAAAAAAATACAAAAAAAATTAAAAAAAATTAAAATTAAAAAAAAATAAAACACTAAGCAAATGATGGGATGCCTGGGTGTCTCAGCTGTTAAAGCGTCTGTCTTTGGCCCAGGGCGTGAACTCAGAGTTCCACTCCGGGATCAAGTCCCACATAGGGCTCCCTGCAGAGAGCCTGCTTCTCCCTCTGCCTGTGTCTCTGCCTCTCTCTGTGTGTCTCTCATGAATAAAAATAAATAAAATCTTAAAAAAATAAAAAGAAACACTAAGCAAATATTTTTTAAAAATGGATAAAGTAAATGTAGTAAAATGTTGCTAAGTGTTAAATCAAGGTATAAGCACCCATTATAATGTACTCTTTAGTTTTCTGCACATAAACGTATTCAAACGTTTATACTAAGAATTTTTAAAAAACAAAATAAAGTTATCCTGTCAGAATTAGAAAAAGAGCTTATGGAACTTGATCTCTTGTCATACTGTTTGACCCCCTGAATGCCGACCCCATAGATAGATGCTATGAGGAAGAAGGCAAGAACTCCTTTCTTTTATGTAAAAAGCACATAGGTAACTCATACATGAATATTTTCTCATTGCAAAAACATCCAACCATAAAGAAATATAAGGACTAACAAGTAAAAGTCCCTCTCTGTGGATAGCCCTCTCTCTGTCACCTCCCCATCACCAGTAGTTTAGCGGAAGTGAATGGGAAAATTGATTTATGTTCTTGGGCCAAACTCAATGGCAAAATCATCCAGGACAAAATGGAGAAAGCACAGCCATGGGGTGGGTCAGAGGACAGGGACAGAATGAGAGGGAAACACTTTCTGATTCTTTGGGAAGCTGGAAAGACACCAAGGTGCTCACTGTGCTTTCTTCCCAGAAGGAGAATATGGCATCCCTAAAACTGAGTTCAGTTCATGTCATCTGGGAGAGCCTGAAGTCTGCAAACTCTCCCTCAAACCAAAATGCCCAGGTTGGTAAGGTATGTCCTTCACCCACAGAGAACACCCTCAATGCTGCTTTTTCAGCATGGCACAGCCATACCTGGGAGGAACATGTCACCTTCAGTTTTGGATTCAATGAGGATCCAAGGCTCTAGAGTGATATGAAAGTCATGACAACATGACCTGCATGGAATCATGCTTGCCTCCCTCACATCACATACCCTTGGCTGAATGAAGCAGGAACTTAGGGTAAATGTTTGGGTGTTACCTGTTTTTACTAATTTACAACCTATTGAAAAATCTATAATCTCTCTAAGGTCCTTTTTCTGTGTGCTTACATACATGCTTAATCATAGTAACAGTAATCACATGTAAGCCCTTGGAGTATAGCAAAATTCTAAGCACCTTGTACATATGAAATTATTTAATCCCCAAACCATTCCTCCAAGGTACATATTTTTAATTTAATGATATGCATAAACTGATGCCAGGGCAGTTAAATAATTTATCCAAACTCACCCAGTTAGAAAGTAGTAGCACTGGGATTTCAACCCAGGTCTTCTGACTTCAGGGCATGCTCTCTTGACCATCACACTATTCATTATCGCTGTGATTTACAAACTGTTTTGCTTTTAGCTTTGTTTTTCATGAAAGGGATCATGCTAGATACAATTTACTTCATCTTCACATTCAACTATACCTTGGA
Source organism: Canis aureus (assembly GCF_053574225.1). Taxonomy (NCBI): domain Eukaryota; kingdom Metazoa; phylum Chordata; class Mammalia; order Carnivora; family Canidae; genus Canis; species Canis aureus. The sequence goes on along the minus strand of NC_135624.1, from coordinate 27,531,578 downwards.
CTTCTTGATGTGTCAGTTCTGTATGCCTCATTTCTTTTTAAACACTATCTTTCATAGATGGTACATAGATGTGCAGAATCACATCCTAATTATTGGGCATTTACATTATTTTTAGTATTTTTTGTCATAAATATTGCTGTAATGAACTATCTTGGACTTGTATTTTTAGGCATATATGTATTTCCACAGATTGTATTCTTAGAAGGAAAATTGCCAGATCAAATGATATGCATATTTAAAATTTTGATAAACACTGAAATAAGATTTCTTTTTTTTTAAGATTTTTAATTTATTTATTTGAGGGGGAGAGAGAGCACAAGTGAGGGGAGGGACAGAGGGAGAGAGAGAGAGGGCGAAACAGAATCCTCGCTAAGCAGGGAGCCTGATGTGAGGCTGGATCCCAGGACCCTGGGATCATGACCTGAGCCAAAGGTAGCTGTTCAACTGACTGAGCCACCCAGGTGCCCCTGAGATAAGATTTCTGCTTTTCAACTTATAATAGTGGCCAGAAACCAAGAATCCATATCTTAAGAGGGAGGGTAGAGAAATGATACCAACATCATGCATGTGATTTATTAATACAGTTGCTTTTTCAGTCCCACATACTACAGCATAAAAATTGAGCCCCTAAAAGAATTAGTTCATGAACAGACCTTATATCTAGGTGACTTTAGCCTACTTTGTCTGAGGCCAAAAGGCCATATGAAAGAATATGGTAGCACTTCACAATCATAATAATAAAACCACAATATCAGTGATCATAACGGCATCATTTATTGAGCATGTACCAAGTGCATGTATCAAACCCTGCAAAGGGCATTCACTGCCTCATGCATTCCTAACAATCCACAGTCCTGTGAGCAAATGCCCAGAGTCAACTGTGTGTGCCTCGTTCAGCCCTTTTCTCCCTTGATCACAACTCAATCCTCACTGATCCACCTGACCAGGTCAAATTCCCCTACAACACCCTCTCAGTAGCCAAGCACCTCTTCATTATAATGCTTTACAGAGTGGTGATTTTATATTGAATAATGTGATTCATGGATTAACCTCTATTTCCCTTTTTAAACTCTACAAGGGCAAGAGTGGTGAAAAATGAACAAGGGAAGGAGCAAATGGAGCAGTACATAAGTCACGGAGCACAAAGGCAGTGAAAGAAGCATTAATTCTAAGTAAGTGTGCTAGAAGCTTCTTGGAGGAGAGGGCTCTGGAACCACATCTTGGGCTAAATACTAATGGTCAATACCATAGAAGCAGTACAGATAGGAAAGTACATCCAGTCCAGAACATGTGATCAAGGGTATCAAGGTAAAAAAAAAAAAAAAATACAGAGCAAATGTATGAAACAAGAAAAAGAATAATGTTACTAGAACTTCCTTCCTTGTTTATCTATCTGGGTTCTCTAGCTGAAAGAAGAGGGTAAAATTAACCACCTACACCTTACTTATGACTAGTCATACATCATCTTCTCTTAGCAGCATAAGTGTTTAAAAGAGAATTAAAAGCCCTGACATGCAGGAATTTCAAGCACTATAACACCAGGACAAGAGAAAGGTTCTAGAACAGCAATCTTCATGGGCCCTGTAGACCACATTGTGTGGATACCCGCATCCTCCATCTTATCGTATACTGTTCTTGCTAATCCTGGATCCAGGAAAATACCCTCTGATATTTGAGTAGCAACAATGGGAAGTGTGTTACACAACACACGCAGTGGTGTCTAAGAGAATATACAATTTTGGTATGGTTCATTATCTTATATTCCCTGAAACTTCATAAAAGCAAATTTTTCACTAATAGCCATGTGTAGCAGTGCCCATGTGTCATGGCTTATACTTGAAGTGGCAAAGGAATCATGTACCCCAATCCCCAATCCCTTCAGAATGCTCAAGATCATTTAGGTTTCAGTAGGCAGAATTTAACTGTTATGGTCTGGTGGGGGACGCTGAGCAAACTGTTGGAAATGCTTCACATTGTATTGAAACAATGGACTGGCTCTCTTCTCGGGGGGGACATTGGTGTGGTTTCCAGAAATTGCATGAATCATTAGTCTCAACCAGGTAATCATCATTCCTAGTTGGCGGGGCTCCAGGTGACCTTTCCTAAAAGTTGCAGAAGAAATGTGTGCTATAAATAGGAACATTTGAGAAGTATTTCCTGGAAGAAACACACTAGCAGATCAAGGTCTCCTCCTTGTCTTATCCCTTTCTCTACCAAACAAAGGACTCCTTTGGGGTCTTTCTTCTTTGAGATCTGTGAGTGAATTATATGAAAAGGATCAAGCAGGACATGTTTTTTAGAGAAGGAAAAGAAAGTAATAGTCATGTATAGCATGGCTTTAGCCCTGTACATCAGTTAGGAATGTTTTGGGTTGCAAATAAGAAAATATTGGTCTCATATATTTATAATAGAAAACTTTTTCTTTGTTTAAGGCTTGGCTTAAGTCTTCTGAACGGTTTCCTCCAGAAAGCCTTTGACATTCACCATTGACTGAATATCTACTAGAGGCCAGTCATTAATACCATAGATAATTCTCATATCAGCCCTGCCAAATAGTTAACATCCCGCGTAATAGAGTAACTTCTTTAGAGTCACTGATTTGAAATCAAGTCTGTCTGGAGCCCAAGACTTTCTCTCTTTTCCCCGAAACATATGCATTTTTTTTTTTCTCTACTGAATTCCTCTGGCACTTACAGTGCTGCCAAAGCCTCTGTCCTCTCCTGTAGTATTCCATGAATTATTGATTTGTATAAATTATACAAAAAGAGTTCCACTTCCCAGGGGCTAATGGTCCTGGTTTAACCAGCCAAGCAAGCTTTCTTCATAGGGTTTTATACACAGGGCCAAAAGACAGACTTTTCAGTGAGAACTCACCTTTGGTATCCTTGCCCGATGAGGAATAAGGTATATTTGCTAAAACTGTGCTAGAGCTCACAAGCCTGGCTCGTGTAGCTTCTCTGGAGTGGGTGTCCTAAGTGGAGGCCAGACAACCATATTTTTTAAAACCTTCGAAGTTTTCTTGTGCAGCTCAGATTTCTGTTCTAAGATGATACTGAGACTCTACATATTGACCCAGCACTTTAGGTGGTTCTAACGATCAGACTAGTCTGTGTGAGACTGACCACATATATAACCTCTTTGAGGGAAAAGTAGGGACTCATTGTTAGTTCTGGTCATGGTGGATAATTTACTCTCTCTAGTCCTAGGCTTGACTGTGCCAGCGGGGTGTTAACAGTTTTTGTAAAATATAAGGGTTGACATCCAGAGAATCTCTACTACAATGCAAGTCCACTATGTTAAGAGCTTTAAATAGCTGGTTACTTTCTTCCTTATTCTACTTTTACATAAAATATTTGTATGACCCCGTTTTTATAAATAAAAAAAAAATTGCCTCAGGTCACATAGTTTGTAAATGGTAGAACTGGAGGTCCAATCCAGGAAGGCTGACCCTTGGTCTATGGTTTTAGCTCTACACAGCACTTCCTGCTCTGTGTCACAATAGAGTCCCTCGATGGCCCTCTATTGAGCCAGAAAAGAGGATGGGAAGCTAAAACCCAGATTTAGTCTAGAACTCCCTCTTAAAGCAAGGGAGCCTGATATAGAAGAAGAAACATTAGATTTGAGGGGACTAAAGATGCTATAAAGTCAAGCTAAAGAATCCAGCTACCATGTGTAAGACCTCACTCTAAGGACCTGATCTTCTCACTGGCACAGAAAACAGATATGTCTAGGCTGTGTGACACAGTGGAGGCACCTGAGACCTCAGAGTCTAACAGAGTTTGCATGTTTGCTCCAACATTTACAAGTCACACAAGCAAATTCCCTTAACTATCTGAGCCCCAGTAGCCTCAATTGTAAAGAGAATAAACTAAAGCCTTCTGCCTCACATGATCATGAGAATAAAAGATGATAATAAACATGGTAGCCTGTAAATAACTGTAAATACCTTCCTAGTCCCATTCCCTAAGCAACCATCAAAGGGTTAAGAAAGCCAGCTTGAGTGCAATCACAGGATTGAGATATTTTATTTCCGAACAAAGGTTCTATAATTTCAGCTTGGCTATGCCTATACCCAGCTCCTCACCCAATCCTCACAGCTGCCTGTGGGACTTGTAAGCAGATCCAGAGCTTCACAGTAATGCTCTTTGAAAAAGCATTGTGCTTTAATAAGTCACTTTTCTCTCCTCGGGCGAAGTTCACATGAATTAGATTGCAAGGCACTTTATGCAAAACGTCTGACCTTCACTGGCTCTGATTTGCATTGTCATCGTTCCTTTATTCTTCTAAAGTGCCTTCATTTTGCATAATGTTATAATGTTATTCAGGCTTTGCAGTTAGCACTATTTCATTTCTCCAATTATAGCCATTTTAGGCAAAGCTATAGATAACCTTCAGAAACCCATGCCTGCGTGATATTTCATTCACAAGGAGGAAGCAAAGAAATCAGGCTTTAAAGAAAAAAAAAAAAAGGAAAATACTAGAAAGCTCATTTGGGGTGGAAATTTAAAACTCCAAGACTAGATTTTCTTTCCCTTTTTGGGGATTAAGACCGGGTGTTTGTGTACCATGAAAATCTCTGTATTATCAGTTAGTTATTATGGGTAAAGCTTACTATTGAAGCAGGGACGCTCACCTAAGCAGAACAACCCAGTGTCATTGACACATAATTTGAAGAGCTTCCTAACCTAAGATCTCTCTTCCATCTGTCCCACTAGGTCCCACTTCATGGTAGGAATTGGCCCATCCCAAGGACAAGGATTCAAATCAGTTAATGAACCAATGTCTATAGGAGACAGGACATAATGCATTGTTATCTGCCACTTGTTAGACTAAATGAGATTCTGATCGTTTCTTCTAATTAATTTAACATTGGTTGGAGAAAGACCAAGAACAGATTCTGAGAGACAGGAATGGAGCAAGAATGAGATGAGCCCAAACCCTTTCCCAAATGTCAACCCTTTCATATCTTTGCTAGGACCTTGATTACAATTTGGATATGCTAAATAGTAGTAGGAAACATTCATTTTTCATAACATTTATCAAACACCTAATTTTCACCAGACATCAAGTTACATAGCAAATAATACACAATGTACTTAATTTTAATGGGACATACCATTCTAGTCACAAGATTATAGTGACCTAGGCAAACAATAAATGAATTATGGACCTAGAGAAATTGAAGTTGGGATGCCTGGTGGCTCAGCAGTTGAGCATCTGCCTTTGGCTCAGGGTGTGATCCCTGAATCCCAGGATGGAGTCTCACATTGGGCTCTCTGCATGGAGCCTGCTTCTCCCTTTTCCTATGTCTCTGCCTCTCTCTCTCTGTCCCTCATGAATAAATAAATAAAATCTTTAAAAAAAAATTGAAGTTTTATAGTGGAATTAAGCTTCAATAATCAAAAAATGTGTAGCTCTTCTCTTTCTCTACTGTTGTTTTACTCTTCTTCACATGAACCCCAATTTGCCAAATATTTTTAAATATAGTTCATGCAAATTGAAAAATGAATCTAATCAGTCATTAAATAATTCATTTGTATTTAAGGCCATGTCCTTGAAATAATTGCTATTTTCACTGGTCTTCTCCCCATCTCTGCTCATCTCTGTCTATATGGGAGAATGGCTGACATGAGCCAGTGGAACTATGTGGAAGGCAATTTCCCAAGTTCTGATATATGAGTGTATGGCAGGCAGCATTTTATCAGGTTTCCTTTTTCTTTTTTCTTTTTTTTTTTTTTTTTAAGATTTTACTTATTTATTCATGAGAGACACAGAAAGAGAGAGAGGCAGAGACACAGGCAGAAGCAGAAGCAGGTTCCAGACAGGGAGCCTAACGTAGGACTTGATCCTGAGACTCCAGGATCACATCCTGGGCTGCAGGCGGCGCTAAACTGCTGAGCCACGGGCTGCCCAGGTTTCCTTAGTTTTACTTCATTCTGGGTATAAGGGACTTTGACACTGACATCCACAAATGATGAACGCTTCTGTAGAATTTTCTCAGCCCAGTTGAGTCATTCCATTAGCTCCATAACAGTATCTATTCTCAATGACACTACAGATTCTCTGAGTCTAGAACACTCCCTTCCACCAGCCCTGGCCCAGGAAGCCACCCTTTGGCTTCTGTTGAAGGTTCTCCTCAGTTAGCCCTAAGTTTAGAACACTAAACTTAATGTTCTTTCTGCTGTACTAGAACTCCAGTACAGCAGAAAGTGGATCTAATGAATCTCAGAATGGCTGATAAAATCTTCTTAATGTATGTCAGATCATTCTCTCTCTCTCTTTCTTTTTAGGATTTATTTATTTTAGAGAGCACACCAGTGCATGAGTAGGGGGAGGGACAGAGGGAGAGAATCCTCAGACTCCCCACTGAGCACAAAACCCAGGGCAGGGCTGGATCCTACAACCCCTGAGATCATGACTTGGGCTGAAACCAAGAGTCAGATGCTTAAACAACTGAGCCACCCAGATACATCCAGACCATTCTTTTAAACCACATCCAACTCCTCTTATTTGCTTATTGATGCTCTGCATTATGATGTCCTCTTTGAGTCCTCAACAGAGGCAGGGGTCAGGGCCCTCTGAGCTACATATTCCCCGAAATCTAGCTAGCACATTTCCTTTCTCCCCCAGAGCAGGAGACACAATTACATTCCTGGCTGCCTTCCTCTCTCATCTCTGGTTTCCTTCTCACTCCTTTGGACTCAAAGAGAGAGAGAGTCTTTCCCTACACAAGATCCTCCTCCTTCCCAAGGTCACCCAACCCTCCCCACCTCATTCCCTGTGCTATATTGGCAAAGAGTATGTGGGGAGGCGGTAATATTAAAGTAAAATAAATTAAGACATATCTAAAAATAACATTATTTTTATCCTTAAATATCCTGATTCTCAATCACCAAAGAGAACAGCAATTTTCGTTTCCATTTTGCAGGTAAGAAAGGCTAAAATGAAGAAAGGTGGACATAAAATTGAGTGTATATGAATCCCAATATATTAACACTTCAAGTTAAATATCTATCACTTCAGTGGCACTAAACTTTGGAAATTTTCCGAGAGAATTGTATCTTCTGTTTTTTTCTTTGAGGGATGCTCTTCTTTCTCCTTACCTTTATTTTTTTTTTAAATCTTTATTTATTTATGATAGTCACACAGAGAGAGAGACAGAGACAGAGACACAGGCAGAAGGAGAAGCAGGCTCCATGCACCGGGAGCCCGACGTGGGATTCGATCCCGGGTCTCCAGGATCGCGCCCTGGGCCAAAGGCAGGCGCCAAACCGCTGCACCACCCAGGGATCCCTTCTCCTTACCTTTAAACATAGGAGATTCCCCAAGGTCATTTCCTTAGCTGCCTTTTTTTTTTTTTTTTTTTTTTTCACTAGTTTTGTGTGTGTAGGATTTCATACAGTCTCAGATTTTAACCAGGGTCTTTAAATATAGATTCAACATTTCTTTCTTACCTTGTCTGTTTTTCCTACTATCTGCTGGGTTGTTCCATTTTAAGGTAATTCTGGATCCTCAAATTGGACATTCAGAGAACTGAATGGCCCCCATAGCACAGATTCTCTAATTTCTATTCATATCACCCTGTCCTCAAACATCTTATTGTCTGTCATGTCTGGGTCTTCATTCACCAATCCTGGCCATGCTGGATCCCATAGATTCTATCTTCTTGGTTTCTGTGATAACCTACCATATCTTTTCCAATCTTTACCTCTCCTCTGCTTTTACTTCATAACAAGACCTCTCACTGAGGTCCTGCTGTGAGGTCAAGTAAATGTGATAGAGCACAAAGGAAATGGAATCATTCCCTCTTGGTATCCTGGCATCATAGGATGCTCCAATACACAGTCCAATACACACTCCTCAAACACACTTCTTGTCTTAATTACCACACTCCTACACATTATCCACACAGCTGCTGAATTTGGCAGCTCATTCTTGAAAATGGACTTTCCTATCACTGTACAATAGCTAACTTTTGTGTTTTCTGACTAAAATGAGCTTGCCAAGCCACTCCATTTATTGCAGTCTTTTGACCAACCACAGCTCATTTTCAATTCTATGTCTTTCTATCTTTCTTGAGATCCAACAATCTGCCTCTACAAACTCCTCCTCAGACACAAAAATGGGTAAATTCTTCAGAGATACCTTCTTTGATCCTCAAATCATGGTTAGGCTAGGGATTCCTTCTGTGTTATCCCAATGTTTTATGAGAGAACTTTCATCTCTCTCTGGCTCCCTCCTTCTATAAGGAGACACCAGTGAGAGACAAACACACCTGGTTTCTCTCTCTCCATCCCTTACTCAGTCCTTCTCATGAAGGGAAGACTGAAATATCTGATTCCTGGGTTTGGGAGAGCAGACTAAACAAATTGATCTTGACCTCACTTTTTCTTCTCTCTCTCATTGTCCTCTCCCCACTGAAGCTTGACTATGTGCAGGATGTAAACATTCTGGCTTGTTCTCCTCCAGGTGGTGGAAGCTTCCTTCTGTGGAGGAAGCTTGTCTGTCCCACTATACCAGAGGCTAGGTGGGTAAGTTTAATTCTGGCCTCAAGTATCATTAGTGAGAACTCTGGGTGATGGATCTGCTATCATCTCCTCCAGTCTAGTCTGTATCACCATCAGAGATGACCTGCTCCTTATCCATATGTTTTTCTTCTGTGCCTCTTAACAGGCTAAGCACTTGAATGAGGAAAAAGTAGCACTTCATATTTCCTTCATGATGGTTTTCAATATGGTCAATGCCAGTTTCTTTCTCTGTCTCTTCCCCATAGCTTGTCAACTTATAAAAGAGATGAACCAGGGGATCCCTGGGTGGCTCAGTGGTTTAGTGCCTGCCTTTCAGCCCAGGGCATGGTCCTGGAGTCCTGGGATGGAGTCCCACATCAGGCTCCCTGCATGGAGTCTGCTTCTCCCTCTGCCTGTGTCTCTGCTTCTCTCTCTCTCTCTCTCTCTCTGTCTGTCTTTAATGAATAAATAAATAAAAATCTTTTTTAAAAAAAGACATGAACCATGTTCTTTTTAATTTTTATATTTCTATGATATAGCATATTATCTGGACCAAAAAATATCTGCAATGAATGGAATCATGAATGAAAACTTTATACCACACTTATGGGCTCATAATATATAACAGAATTGTATGAATAATTGTCTACTTTCTATAACTAACTGATTCTTTGTCACATGCTGTTTACTAACTTGAACAATCTGTACCTCACAATTTTGCTGCAGGCCTGGAGGTGAAGCACTCTTGCAGCAATTCCTCACTGCTTTGATTTTCCAAGGTTTAGATTTGGCTGGAGTATGAAGCTCTTCGACCCTATCAGCAAGCACAGAATCACACACAAAGCATAGTATTAAAGTTCGATGATACCATCCCTCTTATCCATGGCTTCTCTTTCTGCTTTTCTGCTCTCCCTTTTAGAAACCAATCTGTCAGGACACCTGGGTGGCTCAGTGGTTGAGCATCTGCTTTTGGCTCAGGGCATGATCCGGGGTCCTGGGATCAAGTCTCACATCAGGATCCCCAAAGGGATCCTGCTTATCCCTCTGTCTATGTCTCTGCTTCTCTCTGTGTGTCTCTCATGAATAAATAAATAAAATCTTTTTAAAAAGAAAGAAACCAATCTGTCTCTTGCTGCACGTTAAACCATAATAGTATTTCATGCAGCCTCCCTTATCAGTAACAAGCTGACACAGGCATTCAGGAAGCCCATGAAGTCTACAGAAAAAGAAAACCATTTTTTTTTTTTTGGCTGAATATTTTTTTCCTCCAAACTCTTGTCTTCTTTCCCAGAAATTCAGCTGTGCTATTTTTAGCCTGAATTAGGTGTGTCTCTTTCCAGGAGACTTTTCTGTAAGCAGTGATAAATACTTCAGAATGCATCTTCAATTTTAACATATTAGCAATCATATTATTTATTAATTAGCCATCCATATGGACTGGGCTGGTTATTTTGACAAAGGAAACACATGCTAATTTGCATGGTTTTCATTTCTGGGCTTATAGACCACCCCCATTTATATAGGGAAGGAAAGCATCTGATGACCCCAGAAGGTTTCAAACCGATTCCCTTCATGAACTTATCATCTACTAGTACTGAGTGGATACTCCACACTCTTTACCAGTTACTTATTGTTGTTCAACAAACCAGGCCATAATTTAGTAACTTTAAAGGACAGTAACATATTACCCCTGAATTTAGAGGTTATTTGGGAAGTTTTGCTGATCTGGGTTGATCTTGGTGGGCTCATTCATGCATTTGTAGTCAGCTGAGAGGTAGGTAGGCAGTTTTGCTGATCTTGGCAGAGCTTCTATGTCTTGGGAATGGGCTGATCCAACGTGATTTTGGTGGTGGCAACTTAGTCCTGTCTGATCTCTCATCCTCCAGCAGGCTGATCTAGGCTCAGTTCCGTGCATTTGGTAGGATTCTATACTTAAGCAAACTCAATAATGCAAGCACAGAGGAGACACTCAAGGGATCTCCAAGACTCTATTTGTGGAAGACTTACTAGCATACCAATGACTAAAGTGGAGGTCACTCTTACTCTAAAGTCAGAAGGGAAAGGCTTCAAGTTACAGGATAAAGGACATGAATAAAGGAGAAGGCATTAAGGAGGGCCCATCAGCACAGCTAACGTATCACTTTCCAAACTCTCTTTTTGCCATGTGTACTGTGCAAGAATATAGCTTTAATGCCCTATCTATTTAATCCCTGATGGATATAACAACAACATCATCATCATCAACAACAACAATAGTAACAACAAATAGTCTTCATGGAGCACCAATTGTGACGCTTACACTATAAATAAATGTTCTTATTTAATCCACACAATCACCTTATAAAGTAGATACCATTTTTATTTCAAGTCAGGTGTTCTAACTTCAATCTTCATGGGCTTAAGTGTGAGGCCAGTCTTCCTGTAAAAGCAGGTTTGAAATCGTGTCTCCTATAGGGACACCTATCGTGATAATGATATTTTGTTTTACTTTGTACTTATCTCCCAGTAAAAACTCTTTGGTAAAGAGTTTGTATAAACTCTTTGTATAACTTTGTATAAACACCAAATCCCTCCTTATAGTACAAATCATTTGAATGGCCAAAGGGTATGTGAATATACAAGCATATATGAAATTGAGAGGAACAATGAAAAATATACCTCAAGGATCATTCTCAAAAATGGCTCACAAATCATTTTGTGCCAAATCCTTGGGCCTCTGGAATCTCTCTTGATACTCCCAAATTGTTGCTAGGCAACAATTTAAAGTGGAAAGGAAAAAGAATCTGCTTCTGGGAGCATCCCTGTGCTCTGAGTCCAGCCCTTCTAGACCTACTTTCACAAAGATGTTGGATCAAAGAAGGTAGTGACATACCCATGCAAACATGAAGCAAAACTACTCATTGAATGGTGGGTGAGAGTGCAGAAGATTAGAGGGAGAAGAGATGCTTAGCATTTAATTTAAAAAGCCAACACCATGTCTTATCAAGCCTGACTTAGGATACACTTTGATACAACAGATTCTTCAATACATTACTTGAAGTAAAAAATTATAGCATCTAATGAAAATGTCACTAACCTATTAAATAAGCTTCTGAAATGACCAGGACTGTTCAGCAAGATAGTCTTAGGTTGCTATGATTTCATCATCAATATAAGCGGCACTACAAGGTGGAGAGCAATGTTGTAGAGTATATCATGGCATTCATGGAGGCTGTTTCACATGTTCAGGTCAATTGGCATTATGTATCCCATGGCCCCAGGGAGTGCCCCAAGTAACAATGTAGGCCAAGTGTCAATAAAGTCTTTCTGTAAAAGACCAGATGGTAAATATGTTAGGCTTTTTAGGCCATATGGTCTCTATTGCAACTCTGCCATTTTGCACAAAAGCAACCAGAGATGTAATGTAAATAAATGTCCATAGCTATTTTCCTATAAAACTTTATTTACAAAACCAGATGGTGGGCCAGATTTGCCCTGTGGGCTGTAACTTTTTGACGACTGACATAAATAATCAGAAAGTCTCTGAAAACTTGGAATATGTTTCTCTGGAGAGTAAGTTTCGCTTCTGAACAGAATGAAGCACAGGCAAATTTAGCTAAGACTTTAACCACCACCACCCCCTTCCTTGTGATACTCTGAATGGGAATCTGGACAGGCTTGGTTAATAATTATGAGATAACCAGTAGACTTGACTGCCAAGAAATGGACTCTATTGGGGAAAGTGAGTCTCCCAGAGAGAAAAAAAGACTAAGGTCACAGAAGAGCTTTGTTTCCTCAGAGACAAATTCAATGCTTTTCTCTGCACAGACTTATTCTAAAGTGCTTGAAGATGTAAACATGGGAAGAACCAATGGACTCAAGTCAAATATTGAAAAAGCACTATGCAAATAGACCTGAGGTCCATTCCCAGCCTTGCCACTAAACTGTTTAGGTGTGTTACTTGATGACTGGAACCAAGTTTTCTCCACCTATGAAAAGAGAATCCAGTGTTTCTGAGTATCATCTCTGTACCCATCTGTATCCGAATCACTTGGTTTATTTATTTAAACTTCTAGACTGCACAACACCCTCCAGACCTCCTGAATTATAATTTCTGAGGGTTGAAACTAGGTAATATGCACAAATAGCATGAGCAACAAAGGCTCTTAAAATCAACTAAGTTTGAGGACCACTGGATAAGAAAGAAACTTCTCAGTACGCCTTCCAGCCCTGGTGCTCTGTGCCTCTCTAAAATGTGGCATTAACGTCTATCGTCTTCTGTGGTGAGAACAACTCAGGGAGAAGCTTGTTAACTGTGACTCATGTGGCATTCATTAGAACTGTGTGGAATTTTAAAAAGAATAATTGCCCTCACCTATACCGCTGTTTGGAGAAATGGTCTTTGGCCTGGGTAGATGTGTTGTTTAACAATCAAAAGAGGAAGAACAAAACAGTACCTCCACACCCTTTTCCTAAGGCCAAAATGCAAATTTGGAGTTCACTCTGCATGCCTTTCCAGGGAGGTGGCACAGCTGATGAGGGACCTCATGCTTGTAGCAACAGGCCCTAGAAATTGAATCATATCCTTGAAAATGACCTAGCTCCCTTCCTTTCAATAGAGCAACTAAGGGAGAAGGGAAATGCATGTATGTGTGTGTGTGTGTGATGTGTATGTAGTGTGAGTGTATTGTATGTTTGTGCAGGAACATTTGGTGTGTATGCTGTTTGTGTGTGGGTGATGTGTATGTGGTATGGTATAGAGTGTGGGGGGGGGGTAGTGTCGGTGTTATGCCTGTTTGGTGTTGGGTGTGTATGGTATATGTGGTGTTTGTGTGTGTATATTTTATACATGGGGTGTATGTGTATGCATGGTATTTGTGTATATGGTATGTGTATGTTGTATATATGTGCGAGCCTGTGTGGTGTATACAGTGTGTGTGTTTGTGTGCTGGGGGAGGGTAGGGGGATGGTTAGCCATGAGAGCCGGAGTTCATAGATTAGACAGCTCCTACTATGTGCTATCTCCAGGCTAGGGGCTTAGAGTGAGGAATTAGAATAAATCCCTTCCCTAAAAACCCCATCCCCTTGAGTAGTCTTCCCTGAGTGTTATGGGCCAGGCATGTTCCCTACACAACCCCTTTGAGGTAGAGACTGTGGTCATTCCCATCTTATAGAAGGCTAAGACAGGTCAACTACAGAGCACCATGGCACAATTTAAGAACTTGAACCCAGACAGGTCAGATAACAAAGCTTGTCCAATGAACTACTGTCATCACAGCAGTTAACTTTTATTGAGGGTTTTGCAGGCATCATGATCGCAGGATGTGTTCTAATAACCTCATGAGGTAGACCCTGTTATCCTCACTGTGTCAGTGAGGGAACTGCTCAGGGCCACGGAGTCAGTAAGTGGTAGACCTGGGATTTGGCCCCAGGTAGTTATACTCCAGAACAGGTATTTCAAGCATTCTGTACCTGCCTCTAAAAGACAGATAAGCCTGGAAATAAATGACAATGCAGATGTATACACAGAGGTCAGAGAAAAGAAAGGGGTGATTTTCTGGGGGAGGCCAGAGAAAGCTTCCCCAGGAAGTCCTGTCTCTTCTCTTGCATTTGCAAACCTGACTCTGGGAGGCAGAGAAAGTCTGATGGTTGTAATTTCATACCTGCTTGATTTGTCCTTGCTTGGGCGGGGAGCAGGGAGTCGTGTTCTATTTCTCTTTCCCTTTCTTTGAACATGAAGTCCCTAGATGAAATGTGAAATCCCTCTTTTGGCCATGTCAACAGCCTCTTATGGTACCCCTCCCCCAGGAGCTAAAGAGCTGTCAAGGGCAAAGCTAGTTTGTTAAATGGGCAGAGGAGAGAGGAAAGGAAGTGCCCTTCTATGCAGAGTATTCTTGCCCTGAGAGCAAGCCTGGAGCATTGGAGAAAAAGTCTTGTTTTATATTTTGTTCCCAGATCTGCTATAGTCTCTAGTCTTCTTTCCAAAATAACTGGAAATTATTTAATAATAAACTCATGGTTAACTTGTGTTTCTGAAAGATAGGTCTGACTAGCTATATTCTAAAAAGACAATCTTAACCCCCAGATGCTTGGGTTTAGCTGTACAGGACATTAGTGACCAGAACCAGTGCCTAAAGTTCATTGAAACTACAGTGTGTTTGTTATTTTTTGAACCTTGAATATAAAACAATAAATATAAGAAAAAGATCAAACCTAAATAAATATGCATAAAAACTGCACTGGAAGGCACCTTAGCAAACCAATTGAAGTCAATTCAGTTTAAATGCATGTGTGAGTGTGTGTGCGTTCACATATCACCCTGGTCACCTTGCACTTGCATACTTCCAAAAATGGAGGGTCACTACTTGCCCAGACAGATCACTCCTTTGTTTTGTAACTCAAATAGTTGGGGTGGCAACTTACAATTATTCACCACTTGCCCTGTGTCTGACTTCTGAAGCTACTCCGAGTTGATTTTAAATACTTTTTAGTGACTTCAAAACCTTTTTGAAAGAAAGACATGAAAAGCAAATGTATGTAAGTAAAATAAAGAGACAAATGAATTCTTCTCCACATAAAAAGCCCATTGATTATTTGGAGATGACTAATACATTCCTCTAATGTGTCTCTTCTTCCAGTTTAAATACCACTTCTGCCTGTCTCTGGTGTAGTCAGAGCCACTTTACTCTCTCCCCGGACGCACACATGTGTACATGCACTGCCAGTTGGTAGGTTCAGCTCTTCTTTTTTTTTTTTTTTAAAGATTTTTAATTTATTTATTCACAAGAGACACAAAGAGAGAGAGGAAGAGACATAGGCAGAGAGAGAAGCAGGCTCCATGCAGGGATCCCAATGTGGGATTCGATCCTGGATCCCAGGATCACACCCTGAGCCAAAGGCAGATGCTCAACCGCTGAGCCACTCAGGCATCCCAAGGTTCAGCTCTTCTTTAAAACTCTGTGATTGGTGTTATCCTTAAATAAAGTATGAGGTGCTCACGGGACTTCCTTCAAAGTTAGGTTTGCTGATGGCCCAGCTTAGTACTTGTATGATCTTTATTATAATGTGTTACTTCCACATCCCTGAGCCTGACTCCCCAACTTGTAGCTCAGGTCATCATGGGTCTTGCTGACATTTCTTGAATGTGTCCTCTTCTTAAAACCATCCTTCTTGGACTGAAGCCTTGAACCCAGGTCCCATCCAACAATTTTTCCAGACCCCGTGGCATTAGACATTTTAACAATTTAAAAAACTCAGTCTTCCTTTCAACCAATTGATTAAATGTTTACAAGGGAGGCCAAGGACAGACATAGTGGCTAACTAAAGATGACCCTGTTCTTCCACCAATATGTGGTTATTGAAATTTACTATCATCCATACTTCATTTCTCAAGTTTTTCTTCCAAAATTTTATGAAGGAAACTTTCAAGTCCCTCGCTGGAATTGACACATAGTCTCACAATGGCACCCAATGCTTGACTAGTCTAGCAACTCCATCAGAAAGGAAAGAGGCGAATTTGTCATCCCTTTTCTTACTCTTAGATAATCCATACCAGTTCCTGTTTCCTGCTGGATTACTGCTTCTTTTTCTAAATGCTGAGAAAAAAATATATATTTCTCAATTGTAGAGTTTTCTTGGGGATAGATACCAAATTCAGATGTAAATTCTAATATCCTTCTTCCTTTCCTTCTTAACACTGAGCAATTTGTCCATGTTCAGTCCTCTGGAATCCTCCTGTGAAGTTCCTTGGAAATTAGAGTTACAATTGAATCCTTAAGTTCTTATTAGTAAAAACAGGAGACTGATATGTGAGTTCAAATTTTGTCTCTATCAGGGTGCCTGAATGCTCGGTCATTTAAGCATCAGACTTTTGGTTTAGGTTCAGGACATGATCTCATGGGTCATGAGATCCAGCCCCTGCCTCGTGCTCCATGTTTAGCAGGGAATCTGCTCAAGATTCTCTCCCTCTGCCCCTCCCCCTGTACTTGCACCCTCTTTTTTTCTCTCTCTCTCTAAAACAAATAAATAAATATTTTTAAAAATCTTGTCTCTATTAAAAGTAATTTATTCAAGGTAGTGACCTTGAGAAAATGGTTTATTTTCTTTGTACCATAGTTTCCTTGTCTCTAAAATAAATATAATAAATGTCTTCCAGAGAAAATACACTTCCTTCATTAGAAAGGAAGTCAAAAGCACACCTAACACAGTACCTGAGATGTCCTTTGTAAATACCTGTCACCGTCCTAAGGGGATCTACTGACTTTGTTTCTGCATCCTGATCTCTGTGCCTCCATAGCATTTGCTGGTGTATTCCACTTTCCAGGTTCCATCCTTGCCAGTTGGAATATTATTCCCCTTGACAAAGATGACATGTTTTATAAGATGCATACAGCTCTGTTGCCTCATTGTTATCTATTAGCATCATGTTTTCTGCCCTGGGTCTTGAGCCTCTTCCTCCCCTACTCTCTTTATTGTGAAAACAGCTTCTAAATAATTCCACTGAAGCTCCCAGTACCTTTAATTCTGAGTATTCTTCCCATGTATTCAGCATGCACTCAATGTTGAGAATCCCTGGTAAACACACTGACAAAGCCTCTGTCCTGATACATCTTACAGTGAGTATTTGTTTCCTGCAGCTGAAGTGGGGTTTACTTCCCGCACCAAGTCCTGGGATGAGTGTAGCATATGATGGAACCGGAATTCTAATCTAATTGTCCTTTCTGCTATGTGATGTTGGCACACATGAACTTTTTTGAGAGACATGAAGAGCACCGAAGAAGTATTATGAAGTATGCTGTAAGGAGGCCGCACAATCCTCCTGACATCACCTGCCTCCATTCAGCTGATTATCAACTAATCCTTATTAAATGGATACTGGATAGGGTCATTAAGGTGTAACCGATAACAACTAAGATGTGAACCACTTCCAGTGGGAAGGGTGTGATGTAAGTGATTGTCCTGCCCCCATTATTATTCAGTCAATTCTAATTTAATCTTTCCATGGATCCCCAACATTAAGCACTAAATGCAGTCAACAGAAGATTCTTATACTCCATGATTACACATCCTGGTGCCTTATAACCCATACCCTTCTTCACTCATTCTCCACATAGTGAAGTATAAAGAGGTCTTCAGTAGCTGGGGTTGATGTAGGCTATTGTCTCACTCCTGTCCCTAGGCTTCAGGGTGTGATCATGGAAGCTCACTGTACCTCCCCGGGGTTCCATTTCTCAACTGTAAAACCAAGGAGCTAGACTTGAAAATTCTTTTTTTTTTTTTTTTTTTTTTTTTAGACTTGAAAATTCTTAAAAGAACATCCTGCCTATAGTTCTAAGTGGTCAATTGCCTGGTTCCAGAGACACTTGGCTGTATACAGATATTAGCAATCAGCATCCTCCTTTAAGTGCCATCAGTTCTGTAGAAACAAGGACATAGTTCTTCACAGGAGCTCCCACAGTGTAATCTGAACACTCACATTTTTTTTTTTAAACAAGAAAGGGACTTTGACTCACAAAACTTTAAAGTTCAGAAGCAGGGCAGGCATTAGGCACAGGTGGATCTAGGGCCTCCAGAAAAATGACAACAGGACTTAGTTCTCATTGCTTTCTCTGCAGACTCTGTATGTGGCACAAAATCAGGCTTACATAGTCCTTAGTTTGTGGGATCTCTGCAGAAGCTTCTTTCCTTTTTTTGTGTGTGTATATTTTTTGATTGGAGTTCAATTTACCAACATATAGCATAACACCTAGTGCTCATCCCGTCAGGTGCCCCCCTCAGTGCCCGTCACTCAGTCACCCCAACCCCCTGCCCACCTCCCTTTTTACCACCCCTTGTTCATTTCCCAGAGTTAGGAGTCTTATGCTATGTCTCCCTCACTGATATTTCCCACTCAGTTTCTCTCCTTTCCCCTTTCACTAATTTTTATATTCCCCAAATGAATGAGACCATATAATGCTTGTCCTTCTCCAATTGACTTACTTCACTCAGCATAATACCCTTCAGTTCCATCCACATGGAAGCAAATGGTGGGTATTCGTCATTTCTAATGGCTAATATCCCATTGTATGTATAGACCATGTCTTCTTTATCCATTCAGCTTTCGATGCACACCAAGTCTCCTTCCAGTTTGACTATTGTGGACATTGCTGCTATAAACATTGGGGTGCAGGTGTCTCAGCATTTCACTGCATCTGTATCTTTGGGGTAAATCCCCAGCAGTGCAATTGCTGGGTCGTAGGGCAGTTCTATTTTTAACTCTTTGAACCAGGGGCATCACAATGCCAGATTTCAGGTTGTACTACAAAGCTGTGATCATCAAGATAGTGTGGTACTGGCACAAAATCAGACACATAGATCAGTGGAACAGAATAGAGAACCCAGAAATGGACCCTCAACTCTATGGTCAACTAATATTCGACAAAGCAGGAAAGACTATCCACTGGAAAAAGGACAGTCTCTTCAATAAATGGCATAGGAAAATTGGACAGCCACGTGCAGAAGAATGAAACTAGACCATTCTCTTACACCATACACAACGATAAACTCAAAATGGATGAAAGATCTAAATGTGAGACAAGAATCCTTCAGAATCCTAGAGGAGAACACAGGCAACACCTTTTTTGAACTTGGCCACAGCAACTTCTTGCAAGATACATCTATGAAGGGAAGGGAAACAAAAGCAAAAATGAACTATTAGGACTTCATCAAGATAAAAATCTTCTGCACAGCAAAAGGAACAGTCAACAAAACTAAAAGACAACCTACAGAATGGGAGAAGATATTTGCAAATGACCTATCAGATAAAGGGCTAGTTTCCAAGATCTATAAAGAACTTATTAAACTCAACACCAAAGAAACAAACAATCCAATCATGAAATGGGCAAAAGACAAGAACAGAAATCTCACAGAGGAAGACATACACATGACCAACAAGCACATGAGAAAATGCTCCGCATCACTGGCCATCAGGAAAACACAAATCAAAACCATAATGAGATACTACCTCACCCCAGTGAGAATGGGGAAAATTAACAAGACAGGAAACAATAAATGTTGCAGAGGATATGGAGAAAGGGGAACCCTCTTGCACTGTTGGTGGGAATGGGAACTGGTGCAGCTACTCTGGAAAACTGTGTGGAGGTTCCTCAATGAATACTCACATTCTTTCCCAAGAGCTCATTCACTCACTCAGACAGTCTTTGTGGGAAAAACAGAATTGGAACTGTGGCAGTAGGCTTGCAGCCTGGTTTTGTTATTTACACATTGTGTGGTTTTGAGGAAGCCATGCCATCTCTCTGAGCCTCTGTCACTTCCTTTATAATTTGGCATAATGGTACATCATTGAAGGCAGTGGTGGGTGGGTCTAGAATTCTTTTAAGACTAAATTATTGATCTGATTGGAAGATGGCATGAGGTGCTTGACTTGAATCTGTGGCTGTGAGGCAGCAGGCAAAAGCACAGTGCATTTACTGGTTGTTTGAGGTGGTCTGAGTGGGAGCCCTGGTATAGAGGATGCATGGGAGGGTGACTCAAGCCTCAAGTTAGCCCAACAGCACAGTCATTATTCGCAGGGCTATTGTTACAATTCGATGTGATTGCATATACCGAAGTGCCTGGTACATGTTCAAAGAAAGACAACAAAATGCTGGTTATGAACATGCGTCTGCTTTGTGCCAGGCTCCAGGTAACATACACGGAAGCTTTTATGTACATTCTTGTCATTTGTTAACATTCAACAATTCTAAGCCTTAGTTTCCCCCTCAGGAGAATGTGGCCATTAAATTAAGATCTTTCTCTTCTCTAAATTTACTACCACATAATAATTTTTAGAAAAATGCAACATGAACTCTTATGTGGACTATCCCATGAAGCTTAAGCATATTAGAGAAAGAATAATCTGGTTGTAGACTTAATCAATATTTGTTGTATACTTACTCATGCCAGTGCTAGGTTTTGGAAATGTAGAGTTGACCTAAACAGAGATTCTGGCAAATATTGATACATAATAGTAAACAGAAAAAGATTTACATAGAAGAGAAGTGTATATTTGATGGCACTATGTGTCAGGACGGTATTACCTAGGAAGGAAGGAATACATGAAGAAGTGATATTTGGAATATGGAGGATGGTTGGGAGTTAGGTAGGGGAGGGGTAGGAAGAGAGAAACACAGAAAATGTATCCTAAGTGAACTTTGAGGGCTTCTTAAGGACAAGTTGATCAAAATTATCGAGCCAGAGTAATAACACTTTCCCAAATGTGGTGCTATTAGAAACTGATGCTTCCCGGCAAAATCTCCACCTAATCCTTAACACTCATGGTTTTCAATTCTGTAAGGTATTTTTTTTTCTTGAGGTGCCATTTTAGGACTAGATACTCTCCCTTTTCATGTGCACAGTGTTTTTCAATTTAATGTATACAAAGCAGACTTAAATGTATGATTTCACCTAATATTTAAGGTACATGGTATTATCCTCAATTACAGGAGTAGAAATGAACAGATGGTGACTTGTGGTCAAACAGCTAGTAAGAAGTGGTGAGACCTAGATTTTCCTCCCTTTGATTTCCTGACCCAACATTTTGTGTACCACTCTCTTTCTAGTCAGGAGACCATGTCCAATAAGGGGGAAAAAAAGCTATTTTATTCCTTTTAACAGAAAATTGGTCAATTAATCCAACAATACCAGCTTGAGAGATTAAAGTTAAATGATTTTTTATTTTTTTATTTTTTAGGACCCGCTTCCAAGCCACACAAAAGAATAAATAAAAAATTTAAATCCATCCTTTGGTTTTTGACCCCAAACATTATTACATGGCTTGATCCCAGCCTTCATTCAACAGAATTGGCTCTGAATAACATTTTGTTTCCAAAAAGTCTACTCCACCCTCAAAGAATAGATTCATCACCATAGGAAAGACAAAAAAAAAAAAAAAAAAAAGTGCTGTACGCTCTGAAGGCAGTTCTCAGGAATGTCCAAACAAACTCTGGCAAAGTCATCTGAATAAGAGTTCACCCTGTGCTGAGTGAGATTGCTGATAGTTATCAGCAGCTCTTTGAAGGTATTAGTACTGATATACTAAAACACACTGAATTATATACTTTTATATGGGTGAATTGTATGATATGGGACTTATATATCGCAATACCATGATTTTTAAAAGGAAACATCATTGGTTTATCCTGGGCTAGCTGCGCCAAAGCTCAAAGAGGTAGCTTTATGCCTACAGGTTGCAGTTAAGTTGGAGAGACATAAGCCCACCATTAACCTTTGTCCTTCCTGCTTATCAGCTGGTGACTTCCTGCCACCTCCCTGGGTTCCATGAGCTTATCATCTCCATTACTACGCAGGAGTCCAGGGGACTAGATTGAGCCTTCCAGTCTTTCTTCAACAAAGATCTTTGAAATGGGAGTCTTTTGAGAGCTATCTTCATGGCACAGGCCAGCTGCCTTGAGGCCTGCCAAGTGTTCATAGAAATTGACAAATCCCCAAGGCACCTCATGAAAACTATTTCCTCAAGAAGACTCCCTACAGAGGAGTTCAAGGAAGCTGCAGAAATCCCCATCATGTGGGGCTGCAAAAGAGATAAGGAAGGTTGGAGAGGTTAAAGCTAATTACTCTGAGGAATATGTTTGGTCAATACCTGGGGTCTTTTAAAACCAGCAGCAGAGTTTACTGAGTGGAGAGATTAATTGAGTAAAAGGCATTGGCACCCTGAATTCAAGAGAATGTCCTCATTAGCAAAACTCACCAGTTATTGAGAGAACCTTGAGTGAGAAACAGAGGAGTCTAGTTATCAAAAAGTTTTACCTAAAACTGATCTAAACACACACACATATACACACGCGGACACACCATTTAATACATAGAATTTTCTCTCTTTACCTTTTGTATCTTCTTTTTTCTCTCTGCTTTCTTCTTTCTCTTAACTCATTCATCAAAGGACCTACTTTGGGCCAAGTGCTGAGGGAACAACTCTGTCATAGCCCCTGCTCCCACATAGTTAATGGTTATTGGGATATTTCCAGAGAAAGAATCTAGAATGCTGCAAGATTGCTTCTCACTCTCATTCTTGCAAGTGGTCCAGTCTGGAGCTGTGTGTGTAAGTCCTCCATACACGTGGATATGTCATACATGGAAAATGCTTCCTTTGGTCAAGATCAGATTAATTCTTGTCACCAACCTTCTTAGAGTCTCCAGAGGGACCACTGAAGCTACAAGCAGTTATAGAAAGTCAGAGACCCAGGGAAATTCTAATTTTTGATAACTCTGGAGTAGATTGAGGAGCCCCAAATCACAGGAATCCTGGTTTACAGTATTTACCTTGCCACAAACATCCTATTTTTCTTTAGTTCTTCCAGAGTGTGGGAGACCCAAACATCACAACAGATGATTTGGAACAAGGAATGTTTCAAATTGTCATAGCTGCCGTGATCCCAAGATTACTGATTCCCATAGAAAAGTAGGTGGAAACACAAAGTATCTGGGTATTGATTCAAACACCAGAGGTCAAAGCAACATTAGAGTAGTACTTCCAAGGTAGAAAGTCATACATATAAGAGTTCATTAGGATTAAGTTTTGCTGTCAGTAAAAGAAATCTAGAAAATTATTGCTTAAAGAAAAGTTTCTTTCTCACATTTCAAAAGTCTTGAGATGGGCATTTCAGAGCTGATAGATTGCCTCCTTGATGCCAAATACTATCATCCTGCTATATTTGGTCCTCTGGATGGCTTTCATTCCCCCAACATCCAAAGGTTCCAAATTTCTTTCTAAAGTCAGACATTACAAACATATTCCAGAAGCAAAATGGGTGAGTAAAGAGAGAAAGGCAAGCCTCTTCTCTCTTAAAGAAAGTTCCTAGAAGAGCCTACTGACACTAACGCTTATGTAACGTTGGCCAAAATGTAGTCACATGGCCTCACCTTATTGAAAGGAAAGGTGAGAGATTTGGTGGAGCAGCAATGTGTCCCAGTAAATATTAGGGTCTGTTACTAACTGGAAAGGTAAAATGGATTATAAACTCAACTTTAGATAATCTTTCCATGGTTATCAAAGAATTTGCTAAAAAAAAAAAAAGTTTCATAAGTTTCATAAGCAAGCTATGGTATTGACTACCTAAGGTCCTTGGGAAGGAAAACTTCTGCTTCCCTGAGCCTGTTTCTTCACTTGTAAAATGAGGACCTGTGATCACTTTGGTGGCATCCTTCTCTTTTTTTGAAACCTATTTGACTTGGGTAGAGTACGTGGAAAATTTTCTCAATTCCTTGGCCTTAAGAGTCTTAACAACTATCTATAAAACCTGGGTTATCTTTTGCAAACATGTGTCTGTCTAGGACTTGTTACATTCAGTAAAAAGACAAAACTATCAGAGTGTGGTCAAGCTAATGACAAGGAAGAACAAGGTCCATTAAACTCCAAGTTAATTGCCAATAAGTGGTAAACTCCTAATTAAGCAGTTGACTTAAAAACCAGACAGTTAGGATTACATTAGTCCTTATTTTTCCCAAAAAATTGTTCAACCATGAGCATGAAGGACTCTTTATGCTGTTGAAGTGCAATGGATGCCTCACCTGACCCAGGGGAACCCACTGAGGACCAGTAAGGGAAGCAAAAAGGCCCTTAGGGCATCTTGTGCAGCTTTCCAAAACACAGACGCTAACTCAGCTTCTGGAAATCTAAATTGTTCTGCATGTACACTCATGATTACAAGGGGAGAGGAGGGTATACAGGAGAATTCCACATGCCTGGGTTTTTCTGGTAATCAACCAGGGAAATTTCAATGTTGATCCAGTATCTAGAGATTAAAAAAAAATCTTTAACCTTTACTTTCACAGCCCTTCAACCACCTAACACACAAGACTTTTTAAAATATCATTACCATCAACTAATCCAATTCTAGGATTTCAGATTCTGAGATTTATGTTTTTTTTTATACAACCTAAGGTGCTGTTATGATATTGGGACTAAGAAATCAGATTCAGGAATTGGATGGCTTGGGGTGCTAGCTCCTGTTCTAAAATTTACATGTTGTATGATGTTGAGCAAATTAGTCAACTGTGTATATCCCAGTTCCTTCTGCAATACTGGGAATGATACTGACATTTATCCCTTTATGGGAGTAGTAAATACAAGAAATCCTGGAATGAAAGCTTTTGATAAATTTCACTTTAAAAAATGCAAGCAAATTTTTATTCTTCTGCATTCCACTTCTTCATTTCCACTAAAATTTCCCATTGGCCTTACTTCCACCACCACCTCCCTTGCCAGATATATCTTTCTTGAGTCCCTGCTGGCTGGATATCATGGAGGACCTGTTTCAACATCAATCTTGCAAGCCTCTACCCTCCCAACTTGACCTTTCTTGTTGTCTGCCTTTCCAATGTCCACCCTGTAGTACCAGGCCTGCTGAGTACCACTGGGAGAATGATGAGATGGAAGCTAATCGGCAACAGTACAAACTTACATGCAGCATTGACTGGGCTCAGAATGCAGAGAGGCATCTGTTAGTCATGCCTAGTTCCTACTTTCCACAATGAGGTTCCCATTTTCCACACACAGTTATGATCCCAACTCTACCTTCTCAGCATGAATCAATTCTTTTCTTCATACATGCTCTAATTCACTCAGCCAATAAATATTTAGTCAATCTCTTCCACAAGCTGGATTTATGGTTTCCAAGACAACTCTCACCAAAAGAAGTCTGAGGCTCATTCATTCATTCAAAATGATCTTACTACTGCAGAAAGAATGCCAAGACCTTTAATAAATTCTCTCGAAATTAATCCACACTTTCTTCTAATGTCTACAGAAGAAACACTGTTTCTATACAGCCCAGTTGCTCCATCTGTGTTCCTCTCCACTCTTAGCTATTTCCTTTGATACTTCTTTTCATATTCTTCATTTCTCCCTTGTGGCTAATTCCTTATTTAATTATTTGGAGAGTTTCCATTGAGAAAACAAAACAATCATTATTATCTTTTATTTTTGTTCTCTCTCTTTTTATCTCTCCTTTTCAAACATCCTAAGCATGTCTAACACATTCTTAGGACCCTCTCCCTTTCACTGCATTACTCTTAGGAATGTGGTGTAGCCCTCAGACAACTGGCTCTAAGTCACTACTGGCCATCTCAGTGCCAAGTTCTAGGGATCTTCCCCATCCTCATATCATTTATCTGTCCTTTCTATAGTGCTTAGCCTTGGTCATTCTCCTGTGCTTGAAATATCAATCCACCTTCCATCATTTTATTCTGAGTGCTTCTCTGCAACATTTATAACTATTTCATCTTACCGTCCCTCCTTGGATCCAAGTTTTCCACCACCCAGGGACGCAGTCAGTCCCCCAAAGTCTGTTCTCTCATCTCCTTCATGTTCCTCCTCAGTCTGTTTCATCGCTGTGTGAATGAACTCACAATTCTCTCTCTATGCTATAACCTTTCCCCATGTTCTAGACTTAATCTTTTCACTGGTTACTGGACATCTCCATATCAATGGGTCGCTCAAACATTGCTCAAAATAATGAACAACCTTCATGCTTTGCTCTACTTCTGCAAAAGCCCTTAAATGGTCCATTTTTGCAGTCTTGCCAAAGATGATTATAATCTAGAGTGCCCATTGTAACCCAAAATATTCTTCTTAGATTCACATATATCAAAAACCATTGATCAAAATCTTTCTACAGAGAAAAAAATAAATGTGAAATCTCTGCTAACATAGTTCTCAGATGCCTCTATGATTTGGGTCCAACCATCTTATTAGCTTCATTCATTCATTCATTCATTCATGCAGTCAACAAGTATTTATTGAGGACTTACTATGATCCAGACACTATTCTAGGCATTGCTGAATAAAACAGATAATACTTGATTAGTATTATCATCACTACTATTATTAATAATCCTGCTCTTAGGGAGCTCCTGTTTCTGTACGAGTTTATCCCCCACACGATGCTAATTACACTTAAAGTATGCTATTCACTTTTTCTGACCCATTCAGTTTTGTTTTTCACTATTTTCTTGATTTTTTTTAATGTATGGAATTCTTTTCTTCATTTTCTTCTTACCTGACAAAAATTGCTTTTCAAAAAAAAAAATTGCTTTTCAGAATATCAATCATGACTATGAATAAAACCTCAGAAAAAGAGGTTTATCAAAATCCATTATGTATCCTCTCCTCAGCCTCATTCCATCCCTCATTCCCCAGATGCACGATGGGTTTCAGAAACAATGAACCCTGTAACTCCTGGGATGGCTATGCCCTTCCATGGCTCTTTACCTTTACGGTTGGGTTGATCTCAGTCTGGGGAACACACTTCTCCTTTCTTTTCCTGGCTAACTCCAGGAAGACAATTGAACAGAAAAGTTAGAGTCTGGATTGGAATCCAGGCTCCACACACCCCCTTTTTTTTTTTAACTTCTGGCATGACCCGGACAGATTAACATCTCAAAGTCACAGTTTGATCACCTGTACAATGTGGCTATCAACAAAAGCTACATCATAGTGGTGTTGCCATGGTTAAATAATACACAGGAAGCAAATGGGATACTGCCTGACACGTGCAAAACCTCAATAGCTATGGCTATTGCTATTGTGGTCACAAGTCGTGTGGTAGAGATAAATCAGGGGCTAGAACACACCTAAGAAGAAGAGTTTGTGTTACTCTGACAGGTCTGTGAAGTTTCGAGACATGTATATTCCTCTTTTGTGTATATTCCATGTATCTATACCACAGACTGTGACAACATATTTTTCATTGCGTATTTACATATCTCTCTCCACCATGGAGAGGCTGAGAGGGTAGGTGCCATGTCTTATTTATATTTGTATTCACGACACATAGCACAGGCACTGGCTTGCAAAAGCTCAAGCATGTTGAGTGAAATAAGAGTGCACCAAATTTAACTGCTGAGTCAGCTTCTTCTCAAGGAGACATTTCTGGCTCTCCTCCACCTGCCTTATTCTCTGCAGCATCTGACACTTCAACATTTCACAGTCATAGTTACAAGGGCAATATCTCACGAACCCCTAGACTGTAAGCTCCCTGAGAGAAGCCGCTCTATCCACAGGCCATTATTCAGTATCGCTTGCCAGAAGAATGCATGAACTGAGCTGAAATCATGCCTAGAAATGGAGTGGCTAGGAATTTAGAAATTGCCCAGATGAAAGCCCTGGCATGGGTCTTGAATGGGTGGCCCAGCGTTGCTCACATTTCCTGCCTTCCTCCAGAACCCCATGCTTGCACAGCTTAAAGACTCTACTCTCTGTGTGGCAAAGCTTTGGAATCTGGCTGCTAAAATCAAAAGAAGAGGAAGCGTGGGCCAGGGAGTCATTTGAAATGACTGTCCTGAGATCCCGTTTCATCATGTGGATGCACTTAGTGACACATCAGGAAACTTTTTTCCAGCAGCAGGTCTTTTTTTTCCCTTCCACTTGTGGACATGTTGAAAGATCACACATACGTTTTCAATGAAGTCACTGACAATCACGGGAAGCCAGCAGCAACAGCTGGTGGGTCTGAGTTACCCCGAGGCAATTTAATCTCCTGGCCTCTCATTGGGAAAACAGTTTGAGAAACGTATAGCCTCAGTTTAAAATATACATATGTATAAATATATACACACATATATATTTTATACATATATATTTATATGTATAAAATATGCATAAAATATGTGTATAAAATATATGTATATAAACTTGTATAAATATATGTATATATGTGTATAAATATATGTATATATAAATACACATATCTATGTATTTTTTTAAATACATAGGAGATGCAATAAGGAGAAATTATATGGTTTAAAGGAATTGCTGCCATTACTACAAGCTAAGAAAGAAGAAGGCAAGAGGGACCTCATTCCTTGGATGACAGTGAAGCTTGTTATCAGCACAGAGTAGCCAGGACCAGTGCTCCTGGGAGAATTTCACTGCCTTTGTAGAATGAGATACTAGATTTCTAACTCCCAGCAGGGAGTCTGGGACTGGGGCACTTTCTGATCTGGAATGTCTGGACCAGCATCACTCCTGAGAGATGAGTAACAGGAGAGGGACAACTAACAGGTCAGGGAACCCTGAAAACAGTCATCAGGGCCTGGAAGGGAGCAAGCAGAGGTGCTGTACAGCTGTGAAATGTCAGCAGGGATTCCAGGAAAGGTGCCAGGCAATGAGGTCAGCAGTTGTCACCCTACTACTACTACTGTCACCCTACTACCCTACAGGCACAGGATCACAAAATTGTGATTTTGTGATCAAATCTAGCAAAATTTCTTCCCCAAAACAAAACAAAAGAAAGAAGGATTGTGGAGGTCCCTAATGCTCACATACTTCCTACTGGATGGAAAGGTCTAGAAGTTAAGAAAGATAGGAATTGAATCATGGGCAGATTAAAATACTGAGAACTCTAAGGAGGGCATTCCACATGTCAGGAAGGAGATAAGCAGAGGTAAATGGGCAGCAAGCATATGGTAAGGATAAGTAAAACATGAATGTATTAAATAGAAGAAAAATGAGAAAAGGTTGGGGAAAATTTGGAAAGGGAGCAGAGCTTCAAATAATATGTATATAAGGAGCAATGAAGGAGCACACAAGTACAAATGCAAAAAAATAAAACTGTGACTGATAGACCACATATTTTTCAAATACCAGTGGAGTATTCACCAAGATGGCTGTATCCTGAGCCATGAAATGAGCCTCAACAAATTTAAAAGAATTGAAACCATACAGAGTATGTTCTCTGACCATAATGGACTCAAGCCTAGGCTCAAAACAGAAAAAAAACACAGGAAAATCTCAAAATGCTCAGACATTAAACAATGCACTTTGAAATAATCCATGGATTAAAAAGGAAGTCTCAAAAGAAATAAAAAAAGAGCTGAACAAAAATGCAACATATCAAAATATGTGGGGTGCATCCTAAGCTTTGCTGAGAGGTACTTTACAGCACTTAACATGGTAGAAAAGAGAAAAGGTCTCAAGTCAATAATCTAAATTTTTACCTCAAAAAAAATTACCTCAAGAAACTAGAAAAAGAAGAGCAAAATAGAAACAAAGCAAGCATGAGTACAGAAAAAAAAATAAAGACAGGCAGATATAGATGTGCTTGAAATTGAGAAAATAAATGAAACAAAATGACGGTTTCTTCAATAAAGTTAATAAGCCTCTCATAGGACTGATAGTTACCAGATGAAAAGACACAAATCACCAATATCAGGCATAAAACAGAGAATATTACTGTAGATCCTGCAGCCACTAAAGGGATAATAAGGGAGTAATACAAATAACTTTCTGCTTATAAATTTGACAACATTGAAGAAATGGACCAATTCCTTAAAAACCACAACCTACGATCATTCAACCAAGATGAAATAGGCTCCTGAATAGTCAGTCCTATAACCACTAAAGAAATTTAATTTGTAATTTATAGCTCCCCAAAAAGAAGTCTCCAAGCCCAGAAGATTTCACTGAAGAAATTTACCAAACATTGAAAGAAGAAATAACACCAATTTTACACAAGCCCTTCCAGAAAACAGAATAGGAGAACTGTTCACAACTCATTTGATTAGATATTACCCTGATAGTAAATAAAGAAAGGGCTGTACACACACACACACACACACACACACACACACACAAAAAGCTACACACTAATATCTTTTTTTTTTTTTAAGATTTTAAGATTTTATCTAGTTTTTCATGAGACACACAGAGAGAGAGGCAGAGACATAGAGGGAGAAGCAGACTCCCAGCAGGGACCCCTATGCAGGACTTAATCTCTGGACCCGGGATCATCCCCTGCGCCGAAGGCAGACGCTCAACCACTGAGCCACCCAGGCGTCCCCACACTATCTTTCATGAACTTAGATTTAAAAATCCTCAACAGAGGATCCCTGGGTGGCGCAGCGGTTTGGCGCCTGCCTTTGGCCCAGGGCGCGATCCTGGAGACCCGGGATCGAATCCCACGTCGGGCTCCCGGTGCATGGAGCCTGCTTCTCCCTCTGCCTGTGTCTCTGCCTCTCTCTCCCCGTGTGTGACTATCATAAATAAATAAAATTTAAAAATCCTCAATAAAATATTTGCAAATTGAATCCAGCAACATATAAAACTAATTACATGCCATGACAAAGTACGATGTATCCCAGGCATGAAGACTTGGCTCAGTATTCAAAAATCAATCCATGTAATCCAGCATTCCAACAAACTAAAGAGGAAAACCCATATGACTGTATCAACCGAAAAAGCTTTTTGACAAAATCCAACACCCATTCATGATAGAAACTCTCAGCAGATTAGGAATAGAGGGGAGTTACTTGGATTTGACAAAGAGAATGGACCAAAAACCATGCAGGTGACATCACTCTTGAAGGTCAAAGTGCTTTCCCCCTAAGATCAGGGACAGGGCAAAGATACACATTCTCACCATTCTTACTCAGCACAGCGCTGAAGTTCCAGTCCGTCCTCAGCCAGGGTGACAGTCTATCTCAGGCCCTGTGCTGGCAGCGGGTTTGGGGGACCACCAAGGGTCTTAGAAATACACATGACAAGTGGGTAGGGCCTCTGAGTTGTAGGAAGTGCAGCAGTATGGAGGGGTGCTAGGTGTGAATGAACACCTGCAAACTGGAGAAGCCCTGAGAATCGTTTCTCTCCTCCGTTAGCTCCGTAATAGGAGACCTGACGCCAGTGTCCCAAGTGGAAGTCCCCACCCCTCATGCTCCCCATCACATTGTCCCTGGAGTCACAGCAGCACCGGTGGCTCTTTGCACCTAAAGAGCAGTTTTAATTGTATCAGACCTGCTGGGGCTTGTTCTGAGTCTGTGGAAAGATAGGAAGCCCTCAAAGGAAGTCAGGGTAAGGTTACACTGACCAATCTGTAATCTTGCTCATGACTTTGGGGCAGAAGAATGTTCTGCTGCAAGACTACATTGCTACAATCAAATTTATTTATTTTTTATTTTATTTTTTTTTTTTATTTATGATAGTCACACAGAGAGAGAGAGAGAGAGAGAGGCAGAGACATAGGCAGAGGGAGAAGCGGGCTCCATGCACCGGGAGCCCAATGTGGGATTCGATCCCGGGTCTCCAGGATCGCGCCCTGGGCCAAAGGCAGGCGCTAAACCGCTGCACCACCCAGGGATCCCTACAATCAAATTTAAAATATATGCGTGTCTGTCTGCCTCTCTCTCTACCTATGGTGCACACACATACGTGCACGCGCACACACAGACACGTTTAAGCCACTTTGGCTGCTTGGAGCTGGCTCCGACTCTTAAAGTTTGAGTGTTATCTTCGTTCTGTCCTAAGAAAAACCCTTCCCTCATAGAGGGAACCTGTTACCTTCCTCAGAGTCTTCAGGATCCCCTTTCAAGGTTTTAAGCGCAAACCTCTGTTAACGAGATCCCAACACCTCCAGGCTCTCAGAATCTCTAACCTCCCCTCTGTCTCCTCACACATTCCACAATCCCCAAGTCCCGGCATCTTGCTTCTGAAATGCTTCTTAAGTGTATGATCTGCTCCCCCATAGGACAATCATGACTCCAGGTCGGACCCTCACCGTCTCTCATCTGAACTAATGCCCCAGTTTCCCGAACCATCTTCCCGACTCCATCTCTCCCTGTAGACCTTTCTCCACCTTGCTGCCAGCATGGCCTCCACGACACAGATCTCATCAAGTCATTTCCCTGCTTCGATCATTCCTGGTGGTTCTCATCCCCAGCCATCCTAGGACCATCATAGTGTGGTCCATGGTCTAGAGACAGCTGAGGACTGTGCTCACATCCATGCCAAGATAAGCACAGAAATTGAGAGCGAGGGTTTGCAAACTTTATGGACATCCGACATTGCCATGTTTCCCAAGTGTGTGATGAGTGGACTTGTGTCATTGAACATGTCAATCCAGGCTACTGTTGGACCCACATAGTGAGTCATGTGTGGCACAAGCTCCATACTCCCACTGGTCTGTCAGAGACTGGCAAATAAAAACCAACACTGCTTCTTCACCACAGCTATAGGATAGAGTCCAGAACCTTCACCTCAAATCCTTCATCATCTGGTCTATGCCTATGGCTCTTCTACTCCCTGGACTCCTATATCTTCCCTTCTTTCGTGAAGCTCCTTGACAGTTCTCCAAGTACAAGGTACGTATTCTTCTTTCTGAAATACCTCTCCCTGCCTTGTCTGTCTGGAGACTTTCTCTTATCCCTGACAGCTCTGCCAAAACAGCTTCTGTGATGCCATGACTGATGTACCTTTAAGTCACCAACATGGATATCCCCACCATATGTCCTTCCCTACTACCCAGTACAGTCACTCAAGAAGCATTTTTTTGCAATGGCAAATCCGGGATGAACAGAATAAGACAAAACTCCTGCCATCGTATGATTTCTAGTCTCATGAATGTTTCGTGCGTTGTCTCCTTGAGACTATGTCTTAAACATCTCTGTGTCTCCAAAGCCTCCATGCTGTGAATCTAGTGGAGACAAAAGGGATAACATTCAAAATTAAGGTTGATAATAATAGTTAAAACATAAGGTCCTGGAAATTTTTTTTTTTTTTTTTACCGCCTCAGTTAACCTGTCTGGGATGTCACTTCCCCTTTTATCACATGTCGGATTTGAACTGTAGGACACCTACATTTCCTTTAAAGCTCAAAGATTCTACTCTAGAGCCAGGGGATTCACATTACCACAATCCTTCCAAATTTCCCTAGCAGATGGCCCTTATCTGCCCCACATCCCCACACCAATTCTTTGGACTCTAACACACAAGTAACAACCGTGAGAAGGCGTGTGGCTCTATTTTCCTGATACTTTCCATCAGGTCTTTCTCAGCACTGCATTCCTTTGGTGCTGGTGGCCTTTCAGCTGCTCATAGACTGTTCTGTAGCCATGTAATTAAAGTAGAAAGAAACAGGGATTTCATAAACGGGTTTTATTCTACTGACATCTTTCCTAGGTGTTGCTGGGAGATGGAGGGAATGAGAAAGGGCATGTTTCCACATCAACATGACACATGTCCCAAGGCTTGCAGAAGAGCATCTGATAGTCATTCACACATAAAACAGTGGGTCTGGAACACCTCAAGTTAAACACAGTAAGCTGGAAATTGAGCTGTCATTGTGAAGTTAAGTCAAATGGTCCCCATTAAACCTGCTGAAGTGAGGTCGGTGCTCTTCTGTTCTCCTCACTCTCTATGGATATCAGGTTTCACAGAAAAGTACGTGGAAGTACATATTGTCCTTTGAGGTTTCAGATCAGATCAAAGTCTCTTGTCCCCACAGGATTTCAGCTCATAGAGAATCCTTTCTAGACTTATCCCACACCCAACTCTTGACTTGGAATAAACAAACTCTATCTGACTAAACTCTTTCTTTGCTCCTATGGAATATTGTTGATGAATTAATTTAATTGCCGTTTGGGTCACAACACTGTCATGCACAGTGATCATTTTCCATTGCATTGCCTTTCTGGAAAAGTGGGCGACATGCTCCTAGGGCATGGTGTCCCCCATAGGGCTTCCTCTTGCCCAAAACACATCCACCCAAGCCCCTCCACACCTGGCTGGAACTGACTCATGCTTCCAATTTGAAATTGGATAACACCTCCATCACCCCAGAGCATTCCCCAAGGTGGGGCAAGTGGCATTCTTGCCCGCTCCCATAGTATCCTCGAAAACCAAGCTATGAAAGAGAAGCAATAATAATACAAGCGTCAAATTATCTCTCACTTGGTGGTGAGCAAATAGAATGCCCTCATTTTGAGGTCTTCTTCCCCAAGTCAGTCTAATATAAGAAAAAAATATTCACCAACTCTCAAAGACCGAAGAGCTTGACATTTTTATTTCCTTGAACAATTCTCAAAGATACTCAACTGAGTCAGAAACATCTAACAAGATGGTCAAAGATGCTGCAAGTGTAATTGCTCTACAAGGGGGTGATTTACCATGTCACTTGGAAATGTCACAGTTAGGGAAGAGCCTTAAATCATACCGCTGTCCCTCACCCCACCCCCCACACCCCACCCCTCAAAATCTCCCATGCACTTAGCATAGGAGCCTTGGCGGGCAATTCTTTAGTTCAAGACCTGAGGAGCAAATGATTCTGCTCCTGTCCCTGGGGCAGGCCTTGCAGAGATTCCTGTCACCACAGAAGGCCACCACATCTGTCCTCACCTTCCAGACCACTTTCTCTTGAATCAACAGGCTGGCTTACCTCCTCCTGCACTCCCCATGGCCCGCTCACCATACCCAGGGCCTGCTACACATATTAGTGCTATCAAAGCAATATTCCCGGCAGGTGTTCAAAGAGGGGGCCACACACCCAGGAGGAAGGAGGAGATAAAGGTCTGAAAACTCAGTTTTAATTGTATTTGGATTGGGG
Organism: Canis aureus; assembly: GCF_053574225.1. Lineage (NCBI taxonomy): Eukaryota > Metazoa > Chordata > Mammalia > Carnivora > Canidae > Canis > Canis aureus. Next base: position 27,496,723 of record NC_135624.1, on the reverse strand, counting down.
AAGCCTGTTTTGATTAACAAGTAACAATGTAACTGCGTATCGCTTACAATTTAATGAAAAGCTGGGGTTTTTTTTTCCTCCTTAAGAAAGTGAAAGGGGGACTCAGATAGCTATGACATCTTCCACCCAACCCCCAAGCAATTATTTGATTCAGGCTAGCGATGTAATTTGAATGCCCAGATGCAAGACTGACAAAAATCAACTTTCAAAGGGCTCTGGCGCCCCCTGCTGGCAACTAGTACAGAGACCAGTGACACAGAAAAGGATCCCGAGGCCCCGAATGTTGCAGTTCTCACTTCCACTTTCCCTGAAAGATGAAGAAGGTGGGTCAAAGAGACTTACTTAATAAAGCCATTAAACTTGTTAATAGGAATTGTACTGTTGTCCTAGGGGCACCCTCCCATGTTAGAAAATCCCTTTTTTTCAGATAGGTTGTATTTTTATTTTTCTCTAGCTATGTTGATGAGCAAATTACTGACCCTCCTCAAGTCAATTACCTGTTTCTAAAACAAGATAATAAAGATCAAATGACTTTGAAAGCACTGGAAAAAGTACCATTCTTTTTTTTTATTTTAAGATTTTATTTATTTATTCATGAGAGGCACAGAGAGAGAGGGAGGCAGAGACACAGGCAGAGGGAGAAGCAGGCTGCATGCAGGGAGCCCGATGTGGGACTTGATCCCGGGACTCTAGGATCATGCCCTGGGCCGAAGGCAGGCACTAAACTGCTGAGCCACCCAGGGATCCCTGGAAAAAGCACCATTCTTTGAAAAATATTTACCCGGTAGTTTTTAGCTTTGGCATCTTCAAGGTTGTTTGGAAATTGTTGCATGATCAGGGCTCATGGGTTCCCCTCCCTAATTACTATTCTGTGAGTTTGGCTAATGAGAAGGTGGATAATAGGTGACAGTTGTTTAGTTAAAGTTATATAAATATACACATACTCTCTGTGCCCATATTTACAGCAAATTACAATCCATATAACTTTAGGACTGACTGAAGTACAGATGTGGTGTTATTTACCAGTTCTCCTTACTAATTTACTGGAACACCCACCTTCTTCCCGTGGAACACAGTGACCGAATGCCCTCTCTTCTCTGTCTTTGCCTAATTTGGCATCATCACAACCAAGTTCACATCTGAAAGCTCTGCCACTTTCTTATCTCAGAGTTAACATGTTAATCACAGGAAGTTCTTGGAATCTCTTTATGTAATTGTGTCTTTTTGCTTTGCTTTGTATTATTTTGGCAAAGCAAAATCTGGGTGAATTCAGAAACTTTAAAAGGCATGGCACTCTTCCAGTGGGAATTTGCTCTGCCTGTGGAAGTCACTATAAATATGCTGGCCCTGGTAAAACAAAACAAAACAAAACAGAACAAAACAAAACAAAACATTTTATGGACCTTCCTGGTTTTAGGCAGGAAAAATGCAATTCTATACAGATATTTATTAAATATCAGCTATATGCAGGCATAATATATTGTTCTTAATAAGGATACAGGGGGAGCAAGAGAGACTGGCTACAACCCCACAAAGCCTATAGTCCAGCAGGAAGGATGGTGATTGATCAAAGATCATTTGATTATTTCCTCTTTGCTATCATAAGTCATTCCGCTGGTTGCAGAGGCTGTATTTAAAAGCTGGCTATAAACTATTTCCTGGGAATTTGCTTTGAAATTATTTTGAATATGTATGCACATATTTTAAAATGATTTGAATACACACACAAAAGCAAGTTGCAAACTATAGAGGGCTGTCTCAGATGGTAATAAAATATGGACCAGGTATTATATTAGTGTCCCAGTTACTCTAACTCCCAGCTCATAATCTATTAAACCATTTTGGTAACCTGCAAGCTTGAGAGTTCAAAATATTTGCTAGAGGATTGCCATGAGCATTCCTGTGCTTCAGTCCCTGCATTTCTGATTCAGTAGTTGTGAAGTCACGTCTAAGACCCTGTTGTACCTGGCCCATAGACAACCCTTCAAAAAATGTACTTCTGTCGCACCTGAGTGGCACAGTCAGTCAAGCGTCAGACTCTTGATTTTGGCTCAGGTCATGATCTCAGGAATATGAGATGAAGTCCCACATTAGGCTCTGTGCTCAAAGTGGAGCTTGCTTGAGACTGTCTCCCCAAGGAGGCCTGTAGTGCGAGGGGCATGGTTTGGGGGTGGGGCCCTGGGGACTCCCTCCAGCCTTTCTCTGAGGGCACCTTTCCAGTCTTGCCCAACCCAGGGACTTCTGTGCTTGCCTCAGCCACCTGCAGGAATGAGGTGCCACCAGGGCCCCCGCCCTGCATCCTTCCGGCCTCCATGCTGGCCGGCCAAAACCCATCTCCCTGTCTCTCTGCCGCTGCCCCTGATCACCCATGTGCTCTCTAAAATAAATAAATAAATCTTTTTTTCCCCAATTGTGCTTCTTCATGAAGATTTATTTTCCATCAATTCAGTAATACTTTTTAAAAAAATACTACTGCTTTGGGAGGTACCCATATTTATTGGATATCTTCTGTATGCTAGATGCTCTGCATGACACTTTCCCGGGGTGGTTCAGAATTGTGATTAAGACCAGAGAAAGCATACCATCCGGGTTCAAATCCCAGCTCACCTAACCTCTCTGTAGGCCCCATCTCATTAGTAAATAACAAAAGTAACTTCATCACGCAGTAATTGTGATGATAAAATGGGTGATACATGTAAAGCGTGTAGAACAGCACCTGGAATATGAAAGCAGATGTTCTCAGTACACATATTAAATTGAAGCTAAAAATGGCCAAGTGGTTTGAATCAAGTACACACAGCCAGTAAGTGGTATTTCTGAGAATGGTATTTCTGAGTGTTATTTCTTCAGATACATAAACCTAAAGCCTATTTTGAAACATATATAACCTTCACTTTCAACCCCCAATAAGCTTTTGGACAAAGCAAGGCATTCCTCTCGAGAGTAATGATGAAAATATGCTGTGGTGTGTCCTAGAGCAGGTGACAGAGAACAAGAAGCCCCATATGAGTTTAGATGAAAAATCCCCATATAGACCTTGAAAGATCCATCTATCACTGCCTGGTGAATAGAAATATATCTAAGAATTTAGATTGGCTAGAAACCCAGGTTTTCAGATACCCTGGATTCAATGAGAGCAAAATAAAAAGTTTCAGCTTCTAAGCTAAATGTTCTGGACTCTACCAGGTGTTAAGTGCTGAAAAGTGGAGCCAGACCATTCTGTAATGTGTTCTCACACTTGAGTGCAATAAACTTCATCTGGTCCAGAAGTTCTTTACTAGACATAAAGTGAAAATCTCCCTTGTTGCAAATTAAAATAATTTCATCCCATCATTGGAAATGAGATTCTCAAGTAAATTACATTACTGGTTAAAAAATATGCTTGCATGTCTCAACAGCGGTAAAGTGGTAAACATTCAATCAAATGCATACTAAAATTCAGAGTAATTAGTTTTATTTCTGAACTGTCTCTGTGCTTCAGCTTTTGAGAAGTGCTGAACTGGACAGATAATGGTTTGGGTGCAGTAACATTGTCTTACATTTCTGTATCATTCAACACACATACACAAAAATAATGCTTCTCATGTTAATGGTCTTATATTTAAAAAATAAATCTGTAAATCCCATGCCCTAAAGTTGGGGCATTGAGATCATATAATTAAAAATGATAAGCCCTGAGATGCCTGGGTGGTTCAGCAGTTGAGAGTCTGCCTTCAGCTTAGGGCATGATCCCAGGGTCCTGGGATCGAATTCTGTATCGGTCTCCTTGCAGGGAGGCTGCTTCTCCCTCTGCCTGTCTCTGCCTCTCTCTATGTGTCTCTCATGAATAAATAAATAAAATCTTAAAAAAAAACCAATAAGCCCTGGCATTCATATTGGTTTGATGCTGGCATGTTGAAGATACGTTATATGTTTAAATATTTGAACTTGTTCCTCCAGACAATAAAGCCCTACCAAAGAGTAGATAGCAAATCTGCCAAAAGCAGCTTCTTTCTAAAGAAAAAGGGCAAATATGCATTGTCCATTTCCATTTGTACCCAGATTAGTTATCATTCCCTCTAAAACATTCTACTGCTTTCTCATCCCCTCATTCTTTTCTAGATTACTTAATTCTTTCCCATAATCTTTATTGTTTCCAGATGCCACACTCATGATTTGTTTAATGGTTAGCAATTATAGTGGCCATGACTAAATTTAACCAGTAATTGTACAAAAGTTTGATACCTCAGTGTAATCCAAAAGTTATCTAGCTTTACAAATGACAGGCAAGCAATAGGATACCTTGAACAGTGAACCTAAGGAAACAAAGGATTTTTTTTTTTTTTTTAATAATAAGGTGATAGGGGACTTCAGTTCTTAAATCAGTGAGGAGGAAAAGTAAGAAGGTCTTACCCCATTGATTAGAAGGAATTCCCTTAGATTTAGTTGATAAGAATGGAATGTGCTCTCTCGACAACATGATACAGAAAAGAGATTTCTGAAAACTGGAAAAATTTCATAGATTTGCCTGCCAAATTCAACATCAGTACAACTACTATGTAGTTAAAGAGAGAGCTCATGAGATTGATCCATAGATGCTTGGATTTGAGAGGATCTTGCACGGTATTTAGGGTAAGAGTATTACTTCAATCCAGATGCTGAGAAAAGTTAATTTATAAGCTAATTTAAATAGTGTCCTAGGATAAAATCAATAGGCAATAGCTAAGAAAAAACATTAAGGGCTTCGTAGAAAGATATGAGTATAAAAGTAATCATTACCACACACAAAACATCTTCCAAAATAACAGAAGCTTTATAAAAAAAGAGAGCAAATGAAAAAAATAAAATATTGAAGGACTCTTGTGTATATAATTAGACATGATTATATATACATAATAACTATATATATAACTATATATAATTAGACATGATTATGTATGTAAATAACTATATAATTTTATAATAAATGTTTTATATGTCACATATACAAATATATAACATTTTTTACATATGTAATGTTACATATTTAAATATATATAGATGCATAGGCCAGATGTAATATATGCATATATATGTCGGAACTGAGACCAACCAAATCATTATCATAGTATCAGTAAATAAAAATGGATTCACATAACTTATTAAAAGGAAAATGTTTTCAGAACGGTTAAGAAAGTAAAATACAGTATTATGCTGTATATAAAAGACATATTATGAAGAGATTCAGAAAGATTAAAAATACAAGGTTAGTATATTTAGACAATGGAATATTTTTCAGTGCTAAAAGGATATTAGCTCTGAAGTCATGAAAAGATATGCAGAAACCTTGAATGCATACTCCTAAGTGATAGAAGGCCATCTGAAAAAGCTGCACATTATATTATTCCAACTGTATGACATTCTAGAGAAGCAAAAACACAGAGATAATAAAGAAATCAGTGGCTTCCAGGAGCTGTGGAGAGAGGAATAAATCATCAGAGCACAGACCACTTTCAAGGCAGTGGAACTATTCTGTAGATAGAACAATGAGGAACAGTTATTACTATATATTTGTCAAAACCCACAGAATGTACAACATCAAAAGTGAACCCCAATGTAAACTATGGATTTGGTGCATTAAGCACACTGATTATAACAAACGTACCTCTGTGGTATGGGATGTTGGTAATGTGGGAGGCTGTGTGTGTGTTGAGGCAGGGGGTGTATGGGGAATCTCTGCACTCACTTCTCAATTTTGCTGTGGATCTAAAATTTTTCTAAAAAATAGTCTGCTAAAAAATGTAGATAGCTAGATAGGTAGATAGATAGATAGATAGATAGATAGATAGATAGATAGATAGCAAAATGTTAATACTAAGTTAAAACAGAGATCACAACTTTTATGATCAACAAGATTGAATTTAGATTTCAATGTATTAAACATAACTCTATGATGCTAAAGGCAACGATATACAATAAAGCAATTACAGGTATTTTAAAAGAAGATTTTATTTATTTATTCATGAGAGACACAGAGAGAGAGGCAGAGACATAGGCAAAGAGAGAAGCAGGCTCCATGCAGGGAGCCCGATGTGGGACTCGATCCCAGGACTCCAGGATCACACCCTGGGCTGAAGGCAGGCGCTCATCGCTGAGCCACCCAGGCATCCCAAGCAATTACAGGTATTAATATTTGTTCACCTAATAATATGGCAACACTTTTCATAAATCAGATGAAAAAGAAAACAGAGAGACTACTAACTGGGCACTTGGACACCATTATCAATACCAGAAACATGACACCAACCAGAAACTAGTAAGCACGTTTCAGACATAAAACAGCTTGCCTCTGAGGTTACAAGTGTCCCCAAGCAGAGCTCTGGGCCTCAGCTGGGATGTCTGCCATGTGAGGAGCACAGTTCCAGGTGGAGTGTGACCCACTCCCACTGATGAGCTCTTCTTGCCTCAGGCACATATCTCCTCACACAAAAATTCTACATCACAACCCCAGCAAGGGCCCAATTGACAACACACAGACACAACCCCAAAGCACAAGGAATGAAAAGCCTTTGAGGATAATCCTCAACATTGGAGATAATTATTCATCACTCAACCAGAATGGACAAGGGTGAGAGGCTTTACTTAATACTTGGGGAGGCCCAGCAAGCACCAGGCCTCAGTGTGGTCAAGTGGCATCTGTAGTAACACACTTACATAGACTATTCCTCACCCTCTTCTGTCCTTCACCACTGGTCTCAGGGAGGACTTTGTACAGAGGCAACCTGCACAACACCAGTCCTGGTTTTAGGGTCTCCTCTGGAACATCCAAGGGTAACTATATAATCACTAAAGTGGAATACACACACATTATCTATCCAGTTGTATATGTATCCAGATAAAACATAAATGTGTGTGTGTGTGTATATATATATCATATACATATATGATATATATATTCTAAAGTAGACATATATACAGTCTAGTTTAAAATGTATAATATATATAATATATTCTACTTTTGAACAATGATCTGTTAGAACATATACTTTTTTTACAAGTACATAATAAGTATTGACAAAAATGAAAGACATCTTATGTTCCAAAGAAAACCTCTATAAACACTGAAGAACTGAAATAGCAACAAAAGCATTCTCTGACAATAGGGTGATAAAAGTATAAATTAGTAACAACTGTAAAAAATGGCTCTTCCACCTATAATTTTTAAAATATGCTATCAAATAATTATATCATTATAATATAATATAATATACTTATAATAGTTATATATTATAACTATCAAAGAGTTCAAAGGAGAAGATAAAATTTCAAAATTTCTCAAAAACAATGATAATGACCATAGCATATCCATCTCTATGAGATAGTTTTTTTTTAGATATAGCTAAAGTAGTTATCAAAGAACATGTTATACTACTAGATAACCATATCAATAAAAAGCAAAAAAATGAAAATGATATAATGCTCAACTATAAAAGTTAGAAACATTAGTAAGCCATTAAAAGAAGCAGAAGGACATGTATAATAAGATTAAATTATATTATCATAAATTAGAAAGGAGAAAAATAGTAAAACTAATAAATAAATCTAAAGGCTGACTTTAAAAAAATCAATGAAAAAGTAGATAAATCACTGATCTAAACAAGAAAATGAGAAAATGCACATGCACAAAATTCTCAGAGGTCTAAAATAAAGAAAAAAAATTAGAATCCTAAGAGATAAATTTACAAAATCTAAGTGGAATTAATAATTTCCTAAAAACACAACTAGCTGAAACTGACGCCAGGAAAGGGAGAGATTAAAAACAGTAATACTCATGAAAAATAGATAAAATAGTTAAAAAGTTCTTGTTGTTCCATGAGAAACAACAGTCCCAGATAGTTTCAACAGGGAAATTCTTTCAAATCTTTAAAGTTCAGAGAAACTCATTGCTACTTAAAACAAACAAACAAAAATTCCTAATTAGTTTAATGAAGTAAAATAATATTGATCCATAAATATGATAATAATTATACAATAAAAGAAATCTAGAGACAAATCTCAATTTAATTAATTAATTTATTTATTTTAAAAAGATTTTATTTATATATTCATGACAGACACAGAGAGAGAGAGAGAGGCAGAGACACAGGCAGAGGGAGAAGCAGGCTCCATGCAGGGAGCCCGACACGGTACTCGATCCCGTGTCCCCAGGATCATACCGCAGGCTGAAGGCAGGGCTAAACTGTTGGGCCACTGGAGATGCCCCAAATCTCAATTTCAAATGTTGATGCAGGCACATTGAATAAAATATTTGCAAAAAGAACATGAATGAATATACATCATGACTAAAGATGATTTATCCCAGTAATTCAAAGGTGATTTAATATTAAGAAATCCATTACTTCAGAGAACAATCTGGCCCAGCTGCTACCTTGACACTAGCCTCCTGAGACCATTGGCAGAAGGCCCAGCTGAGCTGTGTCCAAATTCCCAACTCACAGGAACTGAGAAAATAAATGTTTGTTGGTTTAGGTTGCTCGGTTTGTTGTAATTTTCACAAAACAGTAAGAGATAACTAATGCAAATATACAGTAAATTCTGAACAAAATGAGTAATCATTATAAATCTTGGACAGGGTAGTCCATGAGATATTTAAACATAATTTAAGACCTCGGTAATTAGAAGTTCGTTCAGGTGGCTGGATAGACAGACATATGAACGGAACAGGATAGGAAATCCAGAAACAGATCAATTATGTGTGACTTTCAGTACATTAAAAGGCAGCAAAAAAATAAATGAATGAATGAATAAATAAATAAATAAATAAATAAATAAATAAATAAATAAATAAATAAAAATAAAAGGCAGCATCACAAACTAGCAGTATGGTAATAACTGGCTGGTTCTATTTAAAAAGTTGAAATTTGATTCATTGCTTACAGTAAATAAATTATAAATATATAAAAGATTTAAGTACAAAAACAAAAATGTATAAGAAGAAAGCATGAGTGGATTTTCACCAAAGAGGAAAAATGTTCTAAGGATGCCTCCAAATCCAGAGCAAAAAAGAAGAGTGTTGGTAAATTTGATTAAATACAAATTTGAAACATTTGTATGCCAAAGCACCATAGGCCAAGTAAAACACTGGGAAAAAAAAATATTCACAAACTGGTAATTTCCCTATTTTGTAAGTAGTTCCTAAAGAAAGAGAAGTAAAAGATGAGAGCCTTGCTTTTGGTTTGCAGACTTGGGACTTCACAGGTGAACCTTGGACCTGGCCCTGGTACCTGGATGACAAGGAGAGACAGAAGAAGAAAGGAAGAAGAGGCAGGTCACCCCAGATTGGTAGGTGGCCAGTTGAACAGGCAACTGAACTTAAACGAAGCTTGCAAGTGGATCTCTTGCATCCGCCCTGACACAATCTGTGCCATGTTTATATTGAGTCCTTGACAGGGTTCCATCACGTGTACCATCCAGAGGGTCTCAGCAACACCTCACTCTCTCAGTGTTATGTCCTTGAACATTGTTCCCACTGTGGAATAGTGAGCAGACAGTATCGTCCAAGGAGGAAGGGAGGGAGGAGATGAGGAGCAAAGACAAGCTATTCAGACACACATACACAAGTAAACATCTTTTAAATTCATGAAAAGATCCCTAACCTGTTCATAATGCTAGAAATAAAATTTAAAAACCATACTGATTGACGAACTAAGTTGTGGGAAAATAATCTCAAATGTTGCTTCTAGAAATAAATATTTAAACTACTGTGAAGGAGAATTTGGGAAAATCTAGAAAAATTACATGTACACTTCATCTTTGTTCCAGTTACCCCTCTCCTAGGAATAGATTTCAAAGATACATTGTCAAAATTTCACATAAGTCTGCAATATCCCTTGTTTTTCACCCCAGTGATTCAGCTTTCCTTGTATCTACAACCTTGTCCTGGTTGTCCAAATTCCCAATTCACAGGAACTGAGAACACCTCTCAACCTTTGACTCTGGGCTTGACCATGAAACTTACTTTGAATGACAGTATGTAAATGGAAGTGACCGTGTGCCAGACCCACAGCTGGGCTTTAAAAGATGTAAACAATAAATGATTATTTTTATATTCAACAGAGTTTAGGTGGTTATGTGTTGCATTTCATTTTGTAGCAAAAGCTGATACAAAGGAGGCCTTACTGGGAAGAGCAAATCATTGGGAACCACCCAAATATTCATCAATAGGAGGCTGATTGAATGAACTATGGGCAGACTACACAAAGAATTGTTATGCTTTATGCTTAATTTTTTTTTAACAGCGAGAGCAATTGTCATTTAACCAGATCAATTTAAAATAATTATAAGCTACTATTTTTCTTGAGAATCTTCAGATATTTTTCTAAAGTTTTTATTTAAATTCCCTTTAGTTAATATACAATGTAATATTAGTTTCAGGTGTGCAGTATAGTGATTCAACACTTCCATGCATCACCCGATATTCATAAGTGCCCTCCTTAATCCCCATCACCTCTAGTTAAGAGTATCTTTCTTAGTCTCTCTCTCTCTCTCCTTTCTTTCACTCTGCTTATTTGTTTTGTTTCTTAAATCCACATATGAATGAAATCATATGATATATGTCTTTCTCTGACTTATTTTACTTAGCATTATACTCTCTAGCTCCATCCATTTCATGCAAATGGCAAGATTTAATTCTTTTTTATGGTTAATATCTCATTACACACACACACACATCACATATTTATTTATTCATCAGTCAATAGACACAGGCTGTTTCTACAATTTAGCTATTGTAGATAATGCTGCTATAAACATCAGGGTGCATGTATCCCTTTGAGTTAGTACTTTTGTATTTTTTTTAAAGATTTTATTTTTATTTGAGAGAGAGTGAGCAAGAGAGAGCATAAGTGGGGGCAAGGGCAGAGGGAGAGGGAGAAGTAGACTTCCCGCTGAGCAGGGATCCCAACATAGGGCTCCATCCCAGGACCCTAGGACCACATACTGAGCCAAAGGCAGATGTTTAACTGGCTGAACCAGGCAGCCCTGTTTTTTTATTCTTTGGGTAAGTACCTAGCAGTGTAATTGCTGAACATCACGTAGTTCTATTTTAAATTTTTTGAGGCACCTCTGTGTTATTTTCCAGAGTGATTGTACCAGTTTGCATTCCCACCAGCAGTGTAAGAGGATTTCTCTTTCTCTGCATCCTTGCCAACACCTGTTGTTTCTTGTGTTGTTGGTTTTAGCCATTGTGACAGGTGTGAAGTGATACTTCATTGTAGTTTTGGTTTACATTTACCTGATGATAAGAGGTGTTGAGCACCTTTTCCTGTGTCTGTTGGCTATCTGTATGTCTTCTTTGGAGAAATGTCTGTTCATGTCCTCTGCCCATTTTTAAATTAGATTATTTGTTTTTTGGGTGTTAAGTTGTATCAGTTCTTTATATATTTTGGATACTAACACTTTATTGTATATGTATTTGCAAGTATCTTCTCCCATTCCATATGTTACCTTTTAGTTTTGTTGATTATTTCCTTCACTGTGTAGAAGTCTTTTCTTTTGACGTCATCCCAATCATTCAATTTTGCTTTTACTTTCCTTGTATCAGGAGACATATATAGAAAGAAGTTGTTACATTAATGCCAAAGTGTTACTGTGAGAATATTTAAATATTGAAGTATTCATAGCATTTAACTTTTTTACAATATCATTGGTATTAAGGGACCATCGAAGCTCTGTTCTGACCAGATCATTGTTTTCAGCATTACTAAATCAGAAACTGTAAGTTTCAAATTTGGATTCCTCTAGAAAGGAGAATCATGAATTCCAATAAGCCAGAAGTCGCAGACGTTTTCTCAATACAAGTGATCTCATTTTCTTTATAGCCACCACGCATGAATGAATAGGGAGAAGCTTTGGGGAATAAGTTGCTTACTGTGCATGGCTACTGAGTGCTTCCCCCACCTGGATTGCTGTGGGGAGCAGTATGTCAAGGCCATAAGATGACACCTTTGTGGTCAGACAGACCTGAACTCTAATCTCCACTCCACTTCTTGACAATCTGAACTATGACCAACTTAATTATTGTAAAACTCAAAGTCCTTATCCATCAAAAAGGGTCACTGATACCTACCATGAAGAGTTTCAGTGAGGAGGAAAAGAAGCAGTAAATATACAGGTTCTACACAAGGTGCTTGCAAGGTCAGGTACCCAAATATGCTTATATGTTTGTTTGTCTTCTGCTTCCCTCCCTTCTCATCAATATTGTGGAGACATGAATGTAGGTGTGAGCTCTGAAATCTCGTAATGATGGTTAAGTTCAAGACTTTCATTAATACACAATTAATGATAATTCATTAATACTTCCATTAATATAATAGACTAATTTTCAAATAAGCTGATATAAATTATCATAATACTTCAATATAAACACAAAATCAAAAAAAAATTCTTGAGAACTCATTGGCATTACAAGAAACTCTGCAATCACATACAAAGGCTTGGAATTAATATCGCATTAAAAGAACTCCATTACCTTATTTAATCTAGCTGTGTATGTTAGATTAGATTTATAATTGTGCACTCTTTCTTCCAGTAAAATAATTGTAGATCTCTGTCTGTTGATGCAATGTAACATGACTTCTTCTGGGGGAGCTTATGTCTCCATCACATTGTCACACGTGATCATGTGATTTGCTTTGGCTAATGGCAGATGAATGAATATGAAATATAACACATCCCAGTGGAAAGTGTAAAACTCATCAAGAACCAGAGTGAAAAGTCTCATGATAGACCCAGCATCAATTAGAATACTAAGAATGGTCTTGCTTCAATCCTATGGAAAAATTAACTATAGTAAACTTCTATAAAGGACTTGGTAGTAAATCTATTCTATGCTTGCAGGCCGCATTCAGTCTCTGTTTTATAATATTTTTCCTTTTACAATTAAAAAATGTAAAAGCCACTCTTGGCTTGTATATAGTACCAGAAGAAGCCCCTGCCCTAAATCATACCCTCGGTACTACCTAAGCTTAAAAAGAAAATCCAAAAGGATCAAGCTATTTCTAAGTAACTTAAGTGGGCCCTAGAATAACACTCAAGAATATTTATAGAAATGCAAAAGTATCAGGACTTTACAAAGTAAAATTCATAATGCTTGACATCCAATCAAAAATCCACAGGCATGCAAAAGCATCATAATACAAAACCACAATGAGGATGTAAATCAATAAATCAAAACTGACCCAGAAATGACAGATAAAAAAACTTGTTTCCATAACCTGAGAGGTTCTGACCTGAGCCGTGGCTCACAACATTGGTTTTGAGATTTCTTTTTGTTTTTTACACTTGGGAATTTTCTTTTCCTAGAATTCAAGGTAATGATTTTTCCAATAATTTTCTTACAAAATCTACCTAAAATTTTCCGTGTGTTTGGAGTAGTAAAACAGATCTCTCAATACCTTTTCATCATGATAGTGCCTGGGAGTCTTGAGCCATTTCTCTGTTTTATCAACACACCTCAGTCCTGCAGAATATTGAAGGACAAACATTTATCCTGATCTTTAAGCAAACTAGAATCTCCATTGTGTCAGGTCATATTAGTGATAACCAATCAGGAAAACAAAAATCGATACAGATGTGCATTCAGTAAAACCACTAGATGGTGCAGTATCTTCACATTTCATTAACACTAAAACCCAGAAGGGAATTTAGTCCTTTACAAGGGACACCAAGCAGATAGCTGCCCGAATTTGTCATTCCAGTGGCCTGCCTTACTTGCTGATGATCTGCGAGAAGGGAGTAAGTGTAATGCATCTTGCTTTGCTTAACTTGAAAGGGAGCTTTTACAATTTTTTATGATGGTGCTGTGGTGAGAGTTTGAGTATTTTCAAATGTAAACCCTGAGATGAATTCTGATTCTGCTATCTGTACAGCTAAACATAGGCTGCTTCCCTTACTCGTCTTCCTGGCTCCAGATTCCAGCATTCCTCAAGGCCTAAGGTTGATTCTCCTCTGTAATAAACCTTCACAGACCTTTCTAGTCAATTACTATCTCTTTTTTCCCTAAATTCTTATAAAACGTTTGCTTTGTCCCTTACTAAATAGAATAGTGTAACAATGGGGAAGCTGTTTTACCTACCAGAGGCTCAATTTGCTCCTCTATATAGTGGAAACCACCATATTACATCCTCAAGAATGCTTTAATAAAAGCATCATAACAATTGGCACAGTGTTTAACACACAGTAAACTCTTATATTTATTTACCAGCCTTTGCCAATACAGAAAGTATCATTTGTCACTATCTTATGCTTCATTCATAATCTCAGTAATTATTTCTTAACCATCAGCAACATGTCAAGTATCGGCTTGCTGCTATAGATGGAGTAGTGAATAAAAACTACACAATCCATTTCCTTACAAGCCTTAGAACAGAGGAAGGGAGATAAATCATCATTCATTCCAGTAAGTTTTACAATAGCAGCAGTACAGGGTGCTGTGGGAACATGAAGCAAAATTAACTTATCGTATAGATATAGGAAGTCCCCCTCAAGGAAGTATTATCTAAACTGAGGTTGATAAAAATAGCAGTCATTAGTTAAATAAAGCAGAGAAATGGGGTGGCATTTTAATCCGGCCTGTGAAAGCCCAAAGGCAATAAGACCAGGGTTTAGTGAATTGATGGCTTTCAAATGCTGTTTTACACAACAAATATATTTCACATCATAGCATGTACACAGATTCAAACACACATAAGTCAAACAAGGCTCACCCAACATGGTTAACCTTACAGCAAAAAAATGTATTCTTATATTTTCCATTCTATTTTATTTGAGAATTTTTGGTTGCGCCCCAGAACAAAGCACCGAAATACCTGAAGCAAAACAGACAGAAATGAAAGTACAAATAAGAAATTCAAATAGTGACACTTGGAGACCTCAAAACCCCACTTTAAATAATGGATAGAAAAAAATTAAAAAAAAACAATGGATAGAACAATCAGAAGACCAACAAGGAAATAGATCTGTACGACACTATAAATCAACTAGCCATAACAGACATCTATTGAACATGTCACCCAACATTAGAATATCTAGTCGGTCCTTGAACAGCTTGGGTTTGAACTATGCAGGTCCACTTATATGCAATTTTTTGGATAAATACAATATAGTACTATAATGTATCTTCCTTATGATTTTCTTAATAACATTTTCTTTTCTCTAATTTACTTTTTTGCAAGAATACCGTATATAATATATCTAACATACAAATCATGTGTTAAATGACTATGTTATCAGGAAAGTTTCTGGTCAACAGTAAAACTTTTGGGGAGTCAAATGTTACAAGCAGACTTTTGACGATAGAGGGGGTCAATGTCCCTACTCTCCACATTGTTCAAAGGTCAACTGTACATTCTTCTCAAGTGCACATGGAACATTCTCCAGAAAAGATCAGATTCTAGGCCATAATATAAATCTCCGTAAAATTAAAAATAATTAAATTCAAAGTTCACTCTAAAAACAAGGGAATAAAATTATAAATCAATAACAGCAAGTAATATGGGAAACTGATATATATATGTGAAAGCTAAACAAAGTACTCCCGAGTCACTAATGAATCAAAGAAGAAATCACAAAGGAAATTGGAATATACTTAAAAATGAAAATAAATTAAGATATGCTATTCTAAAACATACAAAGTACAGCTAAATCAGTTCTTAGAGGAAAATTTAGAGTTGTAAATACCTGTATTAAAAGAAAGAAGAAGAAAGACCTCAAAATCATAAACTAACTTTCCATCTTAAGACACTGGCAAAGGGATACCTGGGTGGCTCAGTGGTTGAGCATCTGCCTTCAGCTCAAGTTGTTATCACAGGGTCCTGGGATTGAGCCCTGCATCAGGCTCCCCACAGGGAGCCTGCCTCTCCCTCTGCTTTTATCTCTGACTTTCTTTGTGTGTCTCTCATGGATAAGTAAATAAAATCTGTAAGAAAAAAAAAAAGACTGAGAAAAGTAAATCTAAAGCAAGAGTAAAGAAGGAAATAATAAACATTAGAGAATAAATTAATGAAATAGAAACTATAAAAGAATATAAGAACAATAGAAAAATAAACAAAAACAAAGTGGTCCTTTGAAAAGATAAGCAGAATTGGTAGACCTTTAGCAAGACTCACCAAGAGAAAAAGAGAGAAGACTGAAATTACTAAAATAAAAAATGGAAGGAGAAATTGCTACCAACCATACAGAAATAAAGGGTTTCAAGAAAATAGTATGAACAACTGATGATAGTAAGTGAAACAAGTTAGATGAAATGGAGAATTCCTGGAACTGACTCAGGAAGAAGTTGACAACCTAAATAGACTTATAACAAGTAAAGAGATTGAACTAGTAAAACAAACAAACAAACAAAACTCAAGTCCAGATGGCTTCGTTGGTGAAGTCTACCAAACATATAAGAAAACAATACAAGTACTTCATGAACACTTCCAAAAAACAGAGAAGAGGGAAATACTTCCCAACTTTTTCTATAAGGTCAGAAATACCTTATTTCAAAACCAGACTTAGACATTACAGAAAACAAAACCAATATATTTTATGAATATATGTGCAAAAATCCTTAACAAAATGTCCACAAATCAAATCCAGCAACATAGAAAAAAATTATATACTATGGTCAACTGGGATTTATACGAGGAATGCAAGACTAGTTTCACATCTGCAAATTAATTAATGAAATACATCATATTAACATAATTAAAACAAAAGCCACATGATCATCTCAATAGATGCAGAAAAAATGTTTGACAAAATCCAACACCCGTCACAATACAGTTATACATCTAGACAACAGAATATTATTCAGCACTAAAAACAAGTGAACTGTCAAGCCATGAAATGACAAAGAAGAACCTTAAATGGATATTACTAAGGGAAAGAAGTCAATCTGGGAAGGCTAGATAATGTATAACTCTGACCATGTAAAATTTTGGGAGAAAGTATAACTATGAAAACAATAAAAAGATCTGTGGTTGCCAAAAGTTGGGGTGGGGGGGCAGAGCACAGAGGACTTTTAGGGCAGTGCAACTATTCTGTATGCTACTGTAATGGCAGATACACGTCATTACACTATTGTCCAAACCCCTAGAAGGTACAACCCTAATGAGTGAACCCTAATGTGAACTATGGATTTAAAGTAATAATGCATCTATGTAGGTTCATTAATTGTAACCAATGTACCATTTGGGTGGGGGATATTGGTAACAGGGGGAGACTGTGCAGGAGTGGAGACGGGAAGTATGTGGGAACTCCCAGCTCTTTCTGCTTAATTTTATTATAGATCTAAAACTGATCTATTTTTTTTTTAATTTTTATTTATTTATGATAGTCACAGAGAGAGAGAGAGAGAGAGGCAGAGACATAGGCAGAGGGAGAAGCAGGCTCCATGCACCGGGAGCCCGACGTGGGATTCGATCCCGGGTCTCCAGGATCGCGCCCTGGGCC
The DNA here is from genome assembly GCF_053574225.1 of Canis aureus. Taxonomy (NCBI): domain Eukaryota; kingdom Metazoa; phylum Chordata; class Mammalia; order Carnivora; family Canidae; genus Canis; species Canis aureus. The sequence goes on along the minus strand of NC_135624.1, from coordinate 27,479,272 downwards.
AAAGGCAGGCGCCAAACCGCTGCGCCACCCAGGGATCCCTAAAACTGATCTAAAACTTAAAATCTGTTAGAAAATAAAATTTAAAAGCCTACTTGAGGAGCTCTCTCAAAATAAAAATTTGTGGTCCCCCCTGGGTGGTATTTACCTCAGGCTGTTGATCCTCTGTGTTTTTTCGCTTTCACTAATGAAGACTGGGCCCTCCTTGTTTTTGGTGAAAGGACATTTTCTCTTGAGGTACCCATTCATGCGTTCTGTCCGGAAGCAGAAGGCTTAGAGTCAGCATGGTGGAACCCAGGAAGCTGGGGACCTTGATGTCTCCTGGTTGATCGGCAAATGGCTTTGTGCAAAGCATTTTAATCCACTAAGCCTTAGGTTCATCATCTTTGAAATGGAATTAGTAGTGACAATTGCATTTAATTATTCACTTAACTATCTGACTAGTGTGCTTCAGAGCAAGGTCCACAAAGACAGGAACAATGTCTGTTTTATTCAGCATCACTATCATAGAGCTGGCACAAAGCCAGCACTGAATAATGATGTACAGATGAATGGACAGAGGAATACACAAAGGAATGATAATGCCTGGCCTGTGGGGGAGTTCTGAAGCCTGAATGAGCCTCTGGCACATGCTAGGTGTCCCCCTTCCCGGGCCCTGTGAATTTGTCTCTTCACCGTTAGAGATCCTCACCTGCCACCCTGAGAAAGCGTTCCTGGCAATTAAGACCAATGGACACCTAGACAAAGAGAGGCTTTAAGAGTACGACTGACCTAGAGAGAAAGGAGACACCTGCTCCATTTTCCCTTAACAACACTTAACAAAAGTAGGTCTTTGTCTTTCCTAATTGCACATTGGGGAAAAGCAGTATCAATTTAAATGTAACACGTTTCAACCAAGGGATAGGCTATTTCTATCCCAGGTCTAACATAATGATTCCCAAGAAGCCACAAACCTACTGATTCAATTATTTGAAGAAAATTTCTAAAGTTGAGACAGGCTTTAATTTAGTCTCCATTATCATTTTCCTGGATCCTGAAGCAGGCAGAGTGAGAAACAGAATGAGCAGCCTTTGTCCAGAAGAAAAGAGAAGTTTGTCTTGTTCTTTCACTGTCAACAACAGGCTGTGTATACTTGGGCACATTGTGTCTCCTCTCTGGGGCTTCACTTCTGGATTTACCAAATCTGGAAATTAGCTACATGAGAGGATCTCCAGAGCACATGTCTAGAGGAAACACTGGGTTAATATTGAGATACAATTTTACACTTGGGAAAACAAAAAGTAGCCATTGTTATAAAACAACAAACTGTATCTTGATTATGTTGTATTATGTCAAAGAGTGACTATAAAGAGAGCTTGTTCTTAGCCATCACCCACTCCCTCTCAAGTCCAAAGGAAACGTATCTGAGTTTTGAGAATGATGTGTGTGTGTGTTGTATGCATGAGTGTGACTTCGATTGTTTATCACAATTTGGAATGGACTAATTGTTGAAAAAATACTGATTATATGATTATTTTATTATTTCCATATCTCAGATTAAAGGATAAAGATGATCAGAATTTTATTTATTTATTTGTTTTTTTAGTTTAAATTCAATTTGCCAACATATTGTATAACACTCAGTACTGATCAGGATTTTAGATACAGATGTCCCCCACTTTGCAAAGTCCGTGATACACCACTTTGCTTTTATGGAAGGCCTACATTAACACCTGTTTTCACTAGCCAAAAGAAATCTGAAGAGTGTTTTTGCTTTTATGAAAAAAGGGCTAAATGTGAAAATAGCATTCTGGATTTCTTTGTAGCAGCCATTATAGAGGCAGCCATACCCTAAGCAGGGAAAGGCCCCCCGCCTCCTTCCAGCTCTGTCCCCTAGAACTACATTCACATCTCAGCATCAAGTTGCCAGAACTTTGACCTATATCCATGAGCATTTGAGCTTTATCTCAATTTATTTTATGCATCTGTTAGCAAAATGTGTCCTATGGTATGAGAAAAGCCTAAGAGGTGATTTTTGGGGTTTCTTTCTGAGAGTGGGGCAAACCTGTATTGAGTTCTTCTACACATGCAAGGTATTGTACAAAGGATTTTATTTAGAATTTTACACTTACTTCTCAATGGCCACTAAATAAATTGACAGAGAATATCTCAATTACCCTCTGCAACATTTCTCTCCTGAGATTTTCAGGGTGGTGAATGTTATTACTTATTAAACTCACAAGTCAATTCCCAAGTAATAAGATACTGCTTTTCGCCATGGAGGCCCAAGTTAATGGACCAATAATGGGCTAGCTTCGGTTTAAAGTTAGCAACAGGGAACTGGAAATTTATAATTCGACGTACACTGTGCCACCTTTCTTATATATGGGAAGGAAATTGGTATTTATTGACTTCCTACAATGTGCTGATTTTCTTCTGATTTAATATTTTAAATAGCTCACATTACTGACACATAGTAACTGTTCAATAAATGCTTACTGAGTTAATAAGTTAATTAGTTAATTTGTCTTCACATATTATAAATGAGGACATTGTGGCACCTAGAGGCAGTATGTAGTAGAGGTAGGATTCAGGTGTGCCTAATGTCACGTCCAGTTCTTTCTCTTCTTGTTTATACCTCTTGGTTTCTATAATCCATTCTTAACTTCTCAGTAGCATAGTGCATAGCACATGATCTCCATGTGCCTCAACATTTTTTTTTTTTCAGCTAAAATCATCTTTAAAATCTGAGTTGCCTCTCAAGTCAAATGTTACCATTTGCAAAGACACCTGCAGGGATGACAGGATAGAGCAGTAAATAAGGGAAAAAAAAGTGAAAGAAGTAGGTTAATATCGGCCAATTGGCAGAAGCCCCCCATTTCCCCACCATCCCGGTTTTTAAACTTAGTGACGTTTATTATAAGATTAATCCTTTTATGAACAGTGTGCAACTATGAATATCGAGGATAGTGTTGGTGGGAAACCAATAAAAGCAAAATTAATCTACTGAAGCCAGGAGCAAGAGACTGAATTCACGAAATAATGTCATACTTTTCATGCATGGGCCTATGTGGCATTGGCAATATGAGAGCAGCTTTCTCCTGAGACCTTGTGAGAATCAGCCATCATCCATCTCTGGATGTAGGATATTTTAACAGCTTTAATTATTATTTAAAATCAGTAATGTAAATAAATTACAGAATTTGAAGAAGGAAAATGAGAGCTTATAGTGGTGATGTGCCCTCCCTGGATAATCTGGTTAGAAGACAGAGTATAAATCCCATTCTTTCTCAGTGCTAACCATTTGCCAATTCTTTTTTTTTCCTCAAGATTTATTTATTTATTTTACAGAGAGAGAGAGAGTGTGTGCACACAGGTGCATGACTTGGGAGAAGAGCAGAGGGAGAGAATCTTCAAGCAGACTCCCCACTGAGCCAAACATGGGGCTCAAGCTCAGGATCCATGAGATCATGCCGAGTTGAAACTAAGAGTTGGATGCTTAATGGTCTGAGCCACCCACATGCACCTATTTTTTTTTCATTCAAAAAATGTAGAATAAGTTATAGAGCTATTTTTTTGTTGTTTGATTTTGAAATTGATATTTTTAAAAAGATTTTCTTTATTTATTCATGAGAGACACAGAAAGAGAGGCAGAGACAGAGGCAGACGGAGAAGCAGACTCACTGCAAGGAGCCTGATGTGGGACTTGATCCCAGGACCTCAGGATCATGCCCTGGGCCAAAGGCAGGCACTCAACCACTGAGCCACCCAGGCATCCCTGAAATTGATTTTCTTTTAAAAAAATTTTTTTTTATTGGAGTTCAATTTGCCAACATTTAGCATAACACCCAGTGCTCATCCCGCCAAATGTCCCCTTCAGTGCCCATCACCCAGTCACCCCAACCCCCTGCCCACCTCCCTTTCCACTACCCCTTCTTCATTTCCCAGAGTTAGGTGTCTCTCATGCTTTGTCACCCTCACTGATATTTTCACTCACTTTCTCTTCTTTCCCTTTATTCCCTTTCACTAATTTTTATATTCCCCAAATGAAAGAGACCACATAATGTTTGTCCTTTTCCGATTGACTTATGAAATTGATTTTCTGATGATGAATATAAATTAGTAATTTAGTTCTAAGTGAACACTTAGAAAACCAAAACACATCAGTAATTAAATAAAGTCAATCAGAATGCAATAGTTTGGATATAATCATTGTTAGGATGTTGCTATACTCAACAGAAATTTGGGCAATAAATATGGCTGAGCACTTCACAGAAGAGAAATTCCAGTAAGTATTTAAAAATGGTAATAGACTATGCTCAAACCCACTGGTTGTTCAGGAAATTGAAAGTAAAACGAAACAAATAGCAAATTGAAAATTAAATTAATTAAAAATGACATAGGAGACATAGCTAAAGAAAATATCAAGGAACTAGAACATAAAATCAAGGAAATTATCCAGAATACAGTACAGAGTGAAGGGAGCAGAAACATCTACTCTCTAGAAAATGTGCCAAGTATTCTCTCTCCCAGGATTTCCTTTCTCTTTATGTACCTTGCCTGAATGATCTAGCTGTAAAGCCATTCACTGAGACAAAGCAACTAGACAGGAGGAGTGACCAGGAAGAGGTGCATCCATGCAGGAGGGGGCTGCAGTATTGATGAAGAGACCTTTAAGCAAGGTGAGGAAGGAACAACTGTGGAGGGGTGTCAGTACCTGAGCCAGGTGAGGTCATTCTTGCATGAGAGTGACCCAGAATGGGAGGACTTGGCATGGTGAGCCAGACCAAGGCAGGGTGGGGAGGGCATCTGTGCATGTGAATGCATAGAGGTAAGGATGGAAAATTAACTACTCAAAGGAGGATCGAAGAAACTAGAAGCTTAATTTTAAAAAAGATTTTATTTTATTTTTTATTCAGCAGAGAGAGAGAGAGAGAGCACAAGCAGGGAGAGGGAGAAGCAGGCTCCTCACTGAGCAGGGAGCCCAAAACAGGGCTCGATCCCAGGACCCTGGGACCATGACCAGAGCCGAAGGCAGACGCTTAACAGACTGAGCCACCCAGGCTTCCCGAACAAGAAGTTTATTAAGGAGAACCGTAGTCAAAACTTTTTTTTTGTTGGAGAAAGGAGTTACAAATACAAAAAGAGAGAAAACTAGGACAAACTCTGGGCTATTGGATTAGAACTGGAGGTACCATAATTTTACTCATTTGCTATTGCTGCTTTAACAAATTACCACATACTTTGTGACTCCCAACAACACAGATTTATTATTTTCCAGTTCTGTAAGTTATAAATCCAACACAGGTACCAATGGGCTCCAATCAAGGTGCTGGAAGGGCTGCCTTCCTTTATGGAAGTGCTGGGTTTGATCCCCCTCCCTGCCTTTTCCAGGTCCTCTAAGCTGTCTGCATTCCTTGGTTTGGGACCTCTTCCTCCATCTCAAGGATAGCCTGAGGGGTGTAATTATCATATTGCATGGCTCTGACCTTTTCTGCCACTTTTAAGACTTTTTTGGGATTACATTGGACCAAGCACGATAATTGAGGACAACCTTCCTACTTTAAGAGCAGATAATTGGCAACTTAACTCCATCTACTGCTTTTATCCCCCTTTTCCAAATAAGATGATGTTCACAATTCCAGGGATTAGAATATGGACATCTGTGAAGGGCCATTATGTTGCCTACCAGAGATGGGGACTAATGGTTTTCAATATATATAAACAGAGAAGTATATATAGTTGTTAATGTGTCTATGTGTGTTTCTATTTATAACCTATATGTGTGTATGTACATACAACCCCCTCATTAATCCCTAGTTTTGTCACTGGGTGATCCTGGGATCAATGACATCCTGATAGCAATGACTACACATAAACACAGATCTTGACTTCTATTTAACATTCTCTATCATAAAGAAACAGGGCTCCTTGGAGAGATGGCTGATCCAGAGCTAGGGCATAAAACGTTTAAGATGAGTATAGTATGCCTTATATGTCAGAAAGCAAGAGAAGTACTCCAAGAATGATGGGATGTGCTGAGAGGACACAGAAGCCAGCTTGAAAGGGCCCCTTCTGGCCAAACTGGAGAAGCTGGAACATTAAAATAAATAATGATCGTAGCACATTACAACCCACTGAATGAGACAGGAAACCATGACTCTGCAGCGGTATTATTTAGCAAGTAAATACATCAAAACTTTGATGAGGGAAGGACTATGTATGCAGTTTTAAACTATTCCCTTCAAAATATGTATTAATTTTACAAGACAAACAGTAACTTTAGATCAGAGAAGCAGATGATACCACGTAGCACTGCCTGGGCATCTATTTTATTTGGCTACGCAGCTGCAGGGACCTTACTTACACTAACCTCATGCAAGCCCCTCAAGCAAGCACCTTCCCTAGATAACAGCCTGGAGAGCACAAGCAAACGTACATTCCTGATATGATCCCCCCAAAGCCTTTTGATATACAGCCTTCCCTACTCTTTCAAGGCCTTTCCCTGTGTGCCCCTTAAAGAAGACCCCCATGGAGCTTACCAAAATCCTGGGGCTCTTTTTGGTTTGAATTTATCAATGTAGAACCTACCCAGGACCCTCACAAATGCATGTGTCCCAGGTCTGCATCTCTGTGCCTGCACCTGCCTTCACCTCCCCACGTGGCCCTTCGAGATGTGCCATGTACTTCCTCCACGACCTCTGAGTAATAAACTTTTGTATCTCACTTTCTCTTGTGCTCTTTTGCTGAACCACAGCTCATTTAGCACCCCAGGATTCTACTTAACAAACGTTAATGTAACAAATCATAACAGTAACTCTGTGGGAAAGTCATTATAGGAAGTGACCTCAAGCCCAACTGTTAACCCCAACTGTTCCCACGAGTGCAAATGACAAAGACTTCTCTAGACTATTAGTCAGTAAAAGATGGCAAACATATTACTAGATAAATGAACAAAAGCCCTGATTTGGAAGGCAAATAAACATCAGTAGATTATCTGTGTGTCTCTTTTAATGCAGGAAATCAAAATTGAAAGGAGATGTCATAATGATAGACCATTAGAAATCAACAAATTAGAAAATGTTAAAACCTGCCAGCATCAAGTATAAGCAAGAATTTGGAGAAATGAGAACTCATCTAAAACTCTAATATATAAATTTGTAGCAAATCACTAGAATATTATTTGGTAAATAAAGTTATGAAGTAGAAAGGTTTTATATCCTAGAGCCTCATAATTTCACTTTTAGGTATAGAAGTATATGGAACTTTGAATATGTATGAGTCTCCAGTTAATCCTGGAGAATCCAGTTAATACTGGAGAATTCCACTGATGTTGAAGAGTCTTTCAATGTATAGCCTAAATGTACACTGAAAGAAGAATGGATATATTAATTAAATATATTCGCACAGTAGAATACTGTTCAGTTGTAAAAAAATGAATTGTAGCTACATTTTTCAGACAGATGCATTTTTAAAAAGATTTGTCTATTTATTTGACTTAGAGAGAGAACATGAGCAGGAGAAGGCAGAGGGAAAGAGTGATTTCCGAGCAGACCCTGAGCTGAGCGCAGAGCCCTATTCGGGGCTGAATTCCACAACCTATGAGATCACCAGCTGAGTGGAAATCAGGAGTTGGTCACTCACTCCACTGACTGAGCCACCAGGTGTCCCAACATGGATACATTTTTAAAACACAACATGGAATAAAAAAGCAAGTTGTGCAAGACTAACCACAGCTTGATAAAATTACATCAAGTTAAAAAACAAAGACAACAAAGAATTATATATTTCATGCATATATAGGTATGTGGCCCTATTATTAAGAAAATCAAGGAAATAGGGGTGCCTGGGTGGCTCAGTCAGTTAAGCGTCTGCATTTGGCTCAAGTCATGATCCTGGAGTCTTGGGGTGGAGCCCCGAGTCAGGCTCCCTGCTCAGTGGGGAGTCTGCTTCTCCCTCCCCCTCTGCCCTTTCCCCTTGCTCATGCTTGCTCTCCCTCAAATAAATAAATAAAATATTTTTAAAAAAGAAAATCAAGGAAATAGAAGAATTCCATTTTTGATTCATTAAACAATACAAATTAAAATAAACATTATATCAAGGACTGGTGAAGATAGGGAAATGGGCATATTTACTAAGAGGGATTGGATTACTGCAATATTATTGAAAAGTAATGTGGTAATATTTACTAAAATAAAAATATATACTCTGATTAAGAAACTGTATTAATCAGGGATGCCTGGGTGGCTCAGAGGCTGAGCATCTGCCTTTGTGTCAGGGCGTGATCCCAGTCTGGTGATCGAGTCCTGCATTGTGCTCCCTACAGGGAGCCTCCTTCTCCCTCTAGGTCTCTGCCTCTCTCTCTCTCTCTCTCTCTCTCTCTCTCTCTCTTTCTCTCTGTCTCTCATGAATAAATAAATAAAATCTTTAAAAAAAAAAGAGAAAAGGAATTGTCTGATCAGAGCTGATCCCCTTACAAAATACCTCTAAATAAATATATCTGTGCAAAGATGCATCCCTATTTGTGTCAACAACAAAGTGGAAGTAACCAAAATGCCCATGAATTGAGGAATGGCTGAATACACTGTGGTATATCCATTCTTTGCAAAGTTATCTAGCTATTAAAAAAACTGAATTAGACTTTGAGAGATAGTGATATTTAGTTAGATGAAAGTAAAAAATGCCAGAATAATGTAATCTAAAATGATCCCACTTTTGTAAATAATTGAATTGTAAAATGATAACCTTAGTCCTAAGCATTTGTGCATATGAATGTATAACTTGTCTGTGGGGAAAGAAATGGATTAATGCATATCAATATGCTAAACTTTGTGACCTTGAGAGCTGGAAATGAAAATGAGTTGCCATGCTATTATTAATTTTTAAATACAATCTTGCATTGTTTCACTGGTTCAAAAGAGAGGATGTTACTTTGATTTTATGAAAAATAAAGGAAAAAAATTTTAATTTTAATAATTCATCTCCACAGGGGACATTTGGAATATTTAATTTCCAAAGTGTATTCTAGGAAACTATATTTTATAATAAATTTAAAGAATTCTCTTTTCCAATAAGTTTGGTAATATGGGATAAAAAAAAGTTTAAGGTAATTTTTTTTACTAAATTATTTATCAAATCACTTAATAATTTTACTTGTGATGTGAATTTCTGAGATGAGGGTTTCACTTGTAGAATTTCTTAAACATTTTGACAACTTAGAATATCTCAGGGAACTATCACTTTATAAAACCAATTTTCTGAAATAATGTGCTAATCCAACTCCCCAGACATAACTAATCTCAACATGAGGTCCAATTCTTTCCAATTTTTTTGCTAGCATTTTTACATAGTGTAGATTATATGGTACCCATAACTTTCACATCTTTTTATTTGTAATGCCTTGTCATAGACATTGTTTTATCACTGGGTAATTTTTATAGACATCAGTTATTATAATTTAGTGAGAATTCCAACATAAATGTTTATGAAAAAATGTAACCAACAAAATCCTATATTAGTAATGGAAGATAGTAAAGAATATGATTAACCTATAATTCATGTACTTGTATGGTTCACACTAAAAGCTTTAAAGGGACTGACCAGAGATGATGGATATCTGGAAACAGGAGAGAAGGCAACATGGAGGAGACAATTTTTTTTAAAAAAGATTTTATTTATTTGTTTGAGAGAGTAAGAGCACAGGGCTCCCACTGAGTAGGGAGCCAGACACAGAACTCCATTCCAGGACCCCTGGATCATGACGCAAGCTGCAGATGCTTGACCAGCTGAGCCACTCGGGCACCGCTGAGGGAAAGGAATTTGAAGACAGGATCAAGGCAGCTCTGGCTCAGATTAGAGAAAGTCGAATATCCTGATAAGACAAGAGCTTGCTCAGGACCAGGACTATAGCTTTTATTAAGAGAGGACTGGTTTATATAGAAATCACAAATGTGACTTACGGGTGAGATCCCATTCTACAGAATTCTGTAGAAGGAAGCAATGCTTATTATGACCGTTAAATCCGGGTTGTGGTAACTGAGGCCTGTAATAAAAAAGATTTATGTTTCTAAATACATTCTAAATACAATGGATTGTCTTCACTGTTCCCCTACAAATCCCTTGTTCATGGAAATGGCTGTCCACCGAAAAGAAACCTGAGAGCCTATCTGGAGTCAGTTCAGGCTGCTATGACAGTGTACCATAGCCTGGGTGGCTTAAATAATGGAACTTCCTTTGCTCAGTGTTCTGGTGGCTGGAAATCCAAGGTCAAGATGTCTGTAGACCCTGTGTCTGGTAAGGGCCCCCTTCCTGATTCAGAGAGAGCTGTCTTCTTCCTGAGTCCTCACAGTCAGAGAGCAGATGACAGAGAGCAAGGGCAAGCTCCTGTGTCTCTTCTTCTAAGGGCACTAATCCCATTCATGAAGGCTCCAGTGCATGACCTAATCTCATTCAAAGGGCCCTCCTCCTAATACCATTACACTGAGAATTAGGATTTCAACATAAGAATTGTGAGGGTGGGAGGTGGGAACAAACACTCAGTTCATAACAAAGTCACTCCAATAATTCAACTGGAAGCTGCATAAACCCTTATGTGAGTAATAACAAGTACTAACATTTTTAGAGTAACTTACAAACACCAGTCATATATATTATCTAATCTTATCTATTTAACCCATCTGTGAGAATTGGGTATCACTATCTAAATATTATAAATAAAGAAATTGAAACTCAAAGAGCTCAAACAATTTGTCTGAAGTCACAGAGTGAACTAGTGAGTGAGCTCGATTTATACCCGGATGTGTCATCTCATGTTTGTTCTGCTGCACCATACTCCTTCCTCAGTATCAGGCACTCTGACAATAAAGACAGAGGATATTAGTACGTTTAATTTGTTAATTTGTTCATTCTTGATTTTTTTTTCATTCTTGAGTTTTTAAAGTGGAATTGTTTCTTTTATTAGTTGGGGGATCTCTTCACATACTTAAAAAAAAAAAACATTGGTGGCATATTTCCATGCCATCGTGTATTGGAGAATATGTTTCCTTTGTCAGAAACATGAAAGGTAATTGGCATAGGTGTCAAGATTTGGGGTTACAACCTTCTTCCCTTAAAAGCCATCAGCTGTCACCCCTTACATTCTAACTTCTGATGTAGTGAAGTCTGAGCCAGATTGATTTGTGTTCTTTTGCTGGTAACCTGTTTTTCTCCCCTCCTGAGTACTTGTTAAAATTTCCTTTATCCTGCTATATCATAAATTTTGCCAGGATCCATTTCCATCAGTCCTTTTTCACTCATGTCATCAGAGAAGCAAAAACTGTTTTGTCTTTACCTTCTAATCTAATTACTTATTGGGATTTTAAATGATTTTATCTTTGTGGGTTTTTAAAAAAGATTTTATTTATTTATTCATGAGAGACACAGAGAAAGAGAGGCAGAGACAGAGGCAGAGGGAGAAGCAGGCTCCATGTAGGGAGCCCGATGTGGGACTCGATCCCAGGACCACAGGATCACCTCCTGAGCTGAAGGCAGATGCTCAGTTGCTGAGACAGAAGATATTAGTGTCCCACGATTTTATCTTTGATACCTACATCCCAGTTACTTTGATTTTATTTTTCCTTGTGAACACTTGTTATGTTCAGGTGAGACCTTCTTTCTCTACCCTCCATATCTACCATTTTTGCTGTTATTTTTCTCACTTTTTATTATTTTTCTTTGAGTTTGAGTTCTCAGTTTATCTTTTTATTCGACAAGCATTTATTAAGTGTTACTCCGTGTCACTCATTGTTCTACAACTTTTGGATACAAGTATGAGCAAAAGAAACCAAAATTCTTATCTTTGTGTAATTTATAAGAAAAAACAGAGAATATTTTAGATAGAGATAAATAATTTGGAGATAAATACGCAGGCAAGTGAATGCCAGGAGTGGGGGAAGTTGAATGTTTAGACAATGAGACAGCAAGGTCTTTCTTTCTTTTTTTAATTAAAAAAAAATATTTTAAATTTAAATTCAATTTGCCAACATATAGTATAACACCCCAGTGCTCATCCCATCAAGTGCCCTCCTCAGTGCCTGTCACCCAGTTACCCCAACACCCCCTCCCCTTCCACAACCCTTTGTTCGTGTCCCAGAGTTAGGAGTCTCTCATGGTTTGTCTCCCTCTCTAACTTTTCCCCACTCGGAAAGCAAGATCTTTCTAAGAAACTTTGGAGTGAAGAGTAAGCCAAGTGGGTGTCTGAAAGAAGAGCACATGAGGTAGAACAAGTAGACGGACAACGATGCTGCCTACTCACGTGTTCAAGGAAAAGCAGACCTCAGTGTTCCCAGTCTACAATATGACAAGGGGAATAGCAGGGAATGAGGCCAGTGTGGTCATGTAAAACCAAGTCATATGAGGCCATATGGGTCATAGTAAGAACTGTGGCATTTGCTCTAAAAAGGAAAGCCTGTGAAGAGTTTTGAGCAAAGAAGTAGCATGAGTTGATCTGCTTTTTCATAGAATCACTCTACCTGCTGTGAATAGGGCCAAAGGCAAAAGAAGAGATATCAGTGAAGGCTATTGTCATAGTCCCAGTGAGAGGTGACGGTGACTTGGACCAGAATGATAGGGGAGGAGGTGATTAGATGTAGTTGGACACAATATATGTCAAAGGTTGAGTTAGTTAAAACTTTCTGATGGATTGGATATGAGAACATAGATTTTTGTCCTGGGCGACTAGAAGGACAGAGTTAAATTTCAATAAGGAGAAAATCCAGAAGTAGGGAAAAGATATCAGAAACATATTTGGAAGTATGTTATTTATGTGATTTTCAAGGGGTGTGGCTTATTTTTGCTCAAGATTTTATTTATAAGATTCAGACATGTTAACAAACATAGCTGTAGTTAATATATTTTCACTGATCTATACCAGGGGTTGGCAAACTTTTTCTGTGAAGAGAAGATAATAAAAAATTCTGGTTTTGCAGACCAGATGGTCTTTACTGCAACAACTCAACTGTGTCATAGCGTGAAAAGAGCCATTGCCATTATATAAAAGAACGAGCATGGCTGCATTCCAATAAAATGTATTTGCAAAAATAGGCAATGGGCCAGATTTGGTCCATGGGCTGTAATTTGCTGACCTCCTCATCTATAGTATCCAACTGAGTGATGATACCACAATTTGTTTATCCATGTTACTGCTGATGGGCATTTGGAATTTTCATCTTGGAGCTATTGCAAACAATGAACCTTCCTGAGCATGTTTTTTTGGTGTCCAAGTGCTTGCTTATATTTCTATTTTATATATAAAAAGAAATGGAATTGCTGGGTCATAGGCATGTTAATTATCAATTTAAGATAATATACTGGTTTTCCAAAGCGATTCTAATAATTTAACTTTCACCATCTGCATTTGAGAATTCCCCTTGTTTCCCCACCTCACCATGAACTCGCTACTGTCAGACTTTTTGTTTCAATGTCCTGGTGAGTGTTTAGTGGTACTTCATTTTGATTTCAATTTGTACCACATGATTGCTAATGAGGATGAACACTTTCATATGGTTTTTGGCCACAGACATCCTCTCTCCTATGGGGCTGGTTAAAGGATTGTGCACATATTCCTATCGGGCTGTCTTTTTTCTCATTATTTTGTAGAGTTCATTATAAATTCTGCTTCTAGGTTGCAATGACATTTACCCAAGTATTCACTTTTTTTTTAATGTTCTTTATTCATTCTTAGATTTCTCAGCTTCTATATGGAATACATTTCTTGTGCATTAAATGAACACATCTTTTTTGTGTTTCTAGCATATAGTTCTGCTAGTGATGAATTTCTTAAGTTTCTGTTTGAGTGAAAATATCTTAAATTCACATTAATTTTCAAAAGGTCTATTTTTCTAAATATAATATTTTAGGTTGTCTACCATTTTCTTTTAGCACCTTAAGGAAAGCATTCCTTTGTCTGCTGGTTTCTATAGATTCTGTTGATAAATCATCCATCTATCTTATGGCTGCTCACTGGGGAGTAATAGATCTTTCCTTTCCCTCTGTTACTAACTGCTGAGTTTTAAAAAATCTTTGTTCTTAGTTTTAGCAGTTTTGTTTTAATGTTCCTAGGTGTGGCATATATATATATATATATATATATATATATATATATATATATATATATATTCATCCTGCATGGATGTCTAAGGAATCTGAAATTACTGGCTTAATTTCTCTTGCCATTTTTGAGGAATTTATAATACTTTTTGCCTTATTGCCTCACTTCCCTTTCTTTCTGGGTCTCCAGTTATCTATTATAAGACTTCCTTATTAGATTGTCTAGGTATGTTATAATCTGTATATTCATTCATTTGTCTTTATAAGCTTCATTCTTGATATTTTCTTTGAGTTAACTAATTCTGCTTTTGGCTTTGTCTAATTTGTTCTTTAACACACAATACATTATAATTTTTAGTTATATACTTGTTTCATATTTAGAATTTCAATTTGATTCTTTTTATAGTTTCCAAGGCCCTGTCAGATTATCAAACGTGTCTGTTATTAACTTGAAAATATTTAGCAGAGTTGTTTTGTTTTAATCTGTGCTTTATAGGGCAGCCCAGGTGGCTCAGCAGTTTAGCACCTGCCTTCAGCCTGGGACGTGATCCTGGAGTCCTGGGATCGAGTCCCACATCAGGCTCCCTGCATGGAGCCTGCTTCTCCCTCTGCCTGTATCTCTGCCTCTCTCTGTGTCTCTCATGAATAAATAAATAAATATTTATAAATAAATAAATAAAGTCTAAAAAATAATCTGTACTTTATAGCTTTATTATGTGGATCACCTCTGGATTCGTTTTTCTTATTTGTTGCTCCTCTTGATTCTATGTCATATTATCTTGCATGTGGATTGTGTGTGTTGTTTTTCAGTTTCATAAATTTTTTTCCAATTTTTTTCTAGGTTTTCCCTGGAGGAGGTTAGTCTGAACCACATAGTTTGAAATTCAGGAAGTATAATTTCTGACTCTTCCCTTTTTTAGAAATTATTATTGCTTTTTTTTTTTTTTTTTTAGTTTTCTTGCCATCTTTTACATCACTCATCTGCATTTTCATCTCTTCTTAATAACTTTTATCTCCCCCTGTCTTTATTGTGGTGATCTGCTTCTGTTCCAGAGTGGCAATGTTTTCTTACATTCTCCTGAAAATACCAAACTAGATCTGAAATTTTCCTAAGTTTGTTACTCCTCTGAGTCTTCAGGACCAAGTTCCTTTGTTTTATCCTACAATTTACCCAAAAAGTTATTAACATTGCTCTTTCTGTTTGTTATCTAAGGAGAAGATCTTTGTAGACTAATTGACAGAGTTTGCAGATCACTATTATTTTGCTTTCTGTAAACTGCAAGTCTGGTCAGGCCTCAGACTGTGACCTATATATACCTGAATGGCAGCCTGTTGTGTACAACTTTTAGGCCAATTCTTAGTAGGCTTTCCTTGAGTAGGTTTTAATTAGGCTAACAGATCATTTCCTTGAATGCATACAAATGCAGAGTAAAAAACATGGTAAATCCTGGTATATATATATATAGAACTCCATCTAGTTCTCCCTATTTTTACCTTTCACCTCCTACTCACAACACCACTTAGGAGCCTTATACCTCCAGGATGCTGCACTACAGCCTGTTTGAGACTATGTGGTTAAGGTAGTCTAACCTTGACTATTTTAGCAACCTTTCTAAATGTCATATTCTTTATTTGTAAAATATTATACATGTAAACTTAACAGCACAACTGCTGACACTTAGAATCAAATAAATGTTAGCTATTGTTATTGTTAGTAGAAGTAAGGAGTCGTGCCATAGTAGTAAGGCTATTAATTCGCTGCCACTTGCTTCCCAGTCTGACACTAACCTGATGGATTTAATTAGAGATAACTTGATGAGATTATTGGTGTCTGAGGAGTAGACCAGTTTGTAGGCTCTTTGAAAGGCAGTACCAGTGCAATAAAGGGATTTATATCTTTTCTGATAGGAACAGTTTCATATGTTTGCTAAGGGTTGGACAATGGAAGAAGCAGAAAGCAGTCTCAAATGCTGATAGGTGTCCAACAGAATAAAAATGAGTGTAGTAGGCCAGGTGTAGTCAAAAAGGATGGGTAGGGACTGGTAAATCTGAGAGCACATGCTTAGCTTCAGCTTCAGCTATCAGACACTACACAGAAATGTGGGCTAAGTGATTTTCCCAAAAGGTTGGGATTTATAAATGAAGTCATATTTCATATTTATGTCATTTCATTTTTTTAAAGATCCATGAGAGCAAACAATCTGTGTGGACTCTATGGGCTGTATATCACTCATGATATATTGTTTTCTAACTTAGAAAATAAAACCCACCACCTTGTCAATAACATCCTATGACCTGGCTCCAGAAATCCACTTTATCTTATGCCTCTTCTTGGTTTTGACCTTCCATTCTAGTAATTCCAAAGTGCTTCCCAAGAATCCTCTGACTAACTGCTAAGCTGTGGGCTTGCTAAATGGCCCTATTACAGTTTTTGTGCCAATTTGGGCACAGAGTTATCATGGCACTTGTTGCCCGGCTTTAAAACATCTGTTTCCATCATGCAATAGTTTCTTGAAGCTGAAGATCATTATTATCCACATCTTATCCCAGTGTCTAACACGTACTAGACCCTCAGATAACATTTGTTAAACTGAAATTAAATTTTTGAAACAACAGTGTGTTAGCAATATAGTCAGTCTTTGCAATAGAGAGAGTATGGAGGGCATAGTGCAGAACTCTTATCATTCACAGTTTTCTTTACTAATCATTTTTGGGTTTGAAGAACCAAAGATCTGTAGGACCCCCAAGGCCAAATATGCTCAAGAAACTTTTAATAGGCTTATTTCCCTATATTGTAATATTCAAATAGCAAAATTACTCTAATATAGTGGCCATCACTATTATTTATTTGAGAGACTATGAAATGAAGTTCTTTGCTAAGTAGTTTGCAGGAAATATGTATTTCAATCTTCATGCCATCCATAAAAGGCAGATACTATCATTGTTCCCATTTACCAGGTGAAGAAATCGAGGCTCAGAAGACTGTCCATGATGATGCAGCTAGAAATGGGATCCATACCCAGGTCTAACTCCCTCTCATTTCTTTATGCCACCTCACCAGTGCCAAGTGACGTCAGTGAACTATGGATGATTTTTTTTTTTTTTTGGCCCAGTGAACCTGTAACTCAGAAAGAATCCACACTGCTTTGTGATTTTCTCATGACAGTTTTGAAGAGGTGAAGAATCACAGTAGGATTAGAGGCACCTTGGATTAAAATGAGCACATTTGATTGCTCTGATTGTGCCTTTAAGCATTCTTTTGGTGTACAGATCCTTTTAGAAGAAGAAGCACTCTAATAGGGTGGTTTTTGAGAAATTGCCTCTCTCTGCCTGTGAATAAAAAATAAAGCAAGGACCCTGGAGTCATATATTCTTGGTTTCAAATCCCCACTCTGTCCTCTTAGGGATAGATTATATTCTTTCAGGCTTATTTTCCTTATATATAATAAAATAGAACTAATGATGCCCTGCTGGACTCACAAGTTTGTTATGACAACATGCATGGGAAAGAGCTTTTGAAATTGTAGGGCACTAAGCACACAGGAGGAGCAGTTACTTTGCAGAAATGACATTCCCCAAGCCATTTTATATAAAATGTGTTAACCTGGGGCAGGGCCTAGGTATATACTGTGTGGTCCTGCTTTGATAACAGCTCAGTGGTTCAAGTAACCATCAAACCAATGGAAATCAGGCTATTAACACCAGACATATGTAATATATTGAAATGGACTTTTTCTTTGCCAGGGATCTATAATCACACCTTATAAAAAGCAATATATATTTTTCAGCATGTTAATAAAATGCACATCGATGAGCAATGAAAAGCAAGAAGGCAATAACAGAAAGAGATATTAGACAGAAAAGCACATGTCTATGTGGATGGATGGAAGAAATTCAGTGTGCCTTTTATTAATACTTATGTAACGCTTACCCAAACTCATCTTTATTAGAATCTCAAGCCAGGTAGATCTTATTTCCATCATTCTAATGTCCATACAGTAAAGAGGAAATTCTACTCAGCTGAAAAGTGATACCAAGGAAAGGAAGCAGAGATTTTTCTTTGCATCCCCAGATGTTATGTGGACCAAACTCAGACCTTCTGATTTAAAGCTATTTTTTATCTGCAAATCTGCTTTACAAAAGAAAACCAACATCTCTCCCTCCTCCATGACCCTTTTACCAGGAAATAAGCAACTCATTTGTTATCAATTTAGTTTTCATAGATTCACTCCAAGAGAGTGTCCTGGGACTATGAGACTCTGTCTTATCATAGCAGATGTGATTTTGATAGCATTTAATAGCACAAGCGAGCCTCTCTCACCAAGGACCCCCTTGTTGACTGTTAATTAATAACTAGTGGATACTTCTGTGCAGTAAAGAAGCCAGTAGGTGACACACAGGACATAAAAGAATATTCTTATTAGGAAGGGAAAAAAAAGGGTAATCTGAAACATTTAAAATGAAGATAAAAATGATGATATTATATTTATTAAATAGTTCTGGCACCATAATAAGCACTTACATAAATCATTTACTTCGCCCAACATACTGTGAGGCACACAGTATTGTTAATCTCAGTTTTGCAGATGAGGATACTGAGGCAGAAAGAATTCAAGTAAATTTCTGAAGACTCCCAGCTGCAGAGGCAGAAAACAGACGAACTCTAATATGAAAGTAATCAGCCATTCTTTCTCAGATAAACCTCGGTGCTGTTGGCCCTTGTTTACCATGAAGACAGAAGAAACCAAGGAGAAAGAAAGAAAGAGAAAGAAAGAAAGAAAGAAAGAAAGAAAGAAAGAAAGAAAGAAAGAAAGAAAGAAAGAAAGAAAGAAAGAAAGAAAGATCATCCCCAGCTGCCAGGAGCCACTTCCTATCTACATCACTTCCCCTTATCTCCCTACCTTATTCTACTTCCTAAGTCTACTTCCTAACCTTTCCACATTCTGACCACCTTCTACTTCCTGGGACATGAATTCACCTTTGTTTTATTGGTCTCCTTTTACTTCCTGCAACAAAAGCCCAGCTTTCCACTTGCAGGCCTTGTTCTACTTCCCTGGTCATTAGCTCACATCTCTTAACTGACCTTGATTTACTTCTGGGTTCTCCTAACTAGAATGATGTTTGGACGTAGAAAACAAAGAAGCAAAAGAATAAATCATTACCTTCATAGTTTTTACTTTGTAAGCAATACCAAAAATGGAAGAGGACTTTGTGTGTTTGAAATCTCTTTATTCTTTGAAGCCTGGGTGGTCAGCATTTAAGCATCTGCCTTCAGCTCAGGGCATGATTCTGTGGTTCCCGGATAGAGTCTCACATCGGGTTCCCTGTAGGGAGCCTGCTTCTCCCTCAGCCTATGTCTCTGTCTCTCTTTCTGTGTCTCTCCTGAATAAATAAATAAAATCTTTAAAAAATCGTTTTTGAAACCTCTTTATCCTAAGAGTGACAAAGCACTATGGAACCTAGCATTCAGACTGAGGCCGCAGAGTGTCTTATGAGACTCATTCTCTCTCAAGATAAGAAAGGGAGATTATAGCCATGAATTCAGACCATAGGGCTGTCAAAACGCAAATAATTGAGCCTAGAAGCAATGAATCCAGAATATTTCTTTGGGTTCTATTATTATTAATTATTATCACTATTTTTATTTTAATGGGGACTTCTATGCATGAGATCTCTTCCAAAAAATGAAAGGAAGGAAGGAAGGGAAGGAAGGAAGGAAGGAAGGAAGGAACGAACGAACGAACGAACGAACGGAAAAAAAGGAAAGAAAGATCAAATGAAGCTTCTGCCTAATAATTCCTTGAATTTAAGACAAGCATGCAGTGTAAGAGTAGTGCAAGTACAAGAATAATGTTTTACTAAAAAAAAAAAAATCACGGAAATCAGGTCAACGTAAAAAAGCACAGCTGTGAATAAACATTCTTAACCACTCACTACTGGATAGGTAGCTGAGGCTTGAGATCAGAAAGACCGAGGTCAGTTTCTTTCACATCATAGTTCAGATATTTGAGCCTTAGAGTCTCCATTCGTAAGTAAGGATCAGTACAAACCTCTCAGCATCTCACCAAACGAAACAAATAAGAATTGCTAACCTTTAGGAGAGTTTACTCAATGCCAAGCTCAGCTTTTAACATACATCATCTGAGGTTTCCAACTGTTGGCCCATGTTGTATTTTTTTGTGTGTATCTGTTGTGTTTTACCTACTAGATGTTTCAATATTTGTTAATTAGTTGTCATCATTTAAAATTGGGAAAATTTCATATTTCCTCTCCATTCTTGGTTTCTCTTAAAAGAATGGCAAAGTTGATTAGCAAACACATTTAGGCGAGACATTCATCGCCCCCCCACCCTGGTTTGTTTTATACCCTACCCTGCCCTGTTGCATGGCACTTTTGCTCATGCACATGATCTTCTTGGCCTCTGTAGCTCTTTGAATTTGCCACAACTGCATCACATCTTAATCTTTGAATAAGCTCAATGAAGTAAGTATTGCATTTGCATGGGAACATATAAGCAAAATTGATTTTTAAAAAGGGTTATTCAATCCACACAAGTTAACTTCTTCCTTCACTTTACATCTACAAATTTTGGTTGGATTCCATTGTAGGGGGGAAGGCCTCTTCTTAAAAATTTAATTAAATACAGCTGAAAATAGAGGCTCTTTGCTGAAGCTTTTATTCAAAGAACCATAAAGTGCTATTCAAAGCAAATCCAAATACAAAAATAAATCCACCAATGTCCACTTCTGCTATTAAATGTAGATGAGACACATCATTACCTAATATCAACCAAAGAGCCTATTAAAGTAAGAATGTTTTCAGAATTAGAATATGTCTTGAACTGGAACTTAATTATTGCCTAAATAGGTGAATGTTTAAAGCAGAAAAAAAGTTGGGGGAACAAATTTAGAAGATGGGCTGTGAATTATTTATGGATCTTTTGAAAAAGGTCAGCGTTTTTATTCAATTCCACCAGGACCCTCTGAGGAATGCAATACTGCTACTCTAGATGCTTCTTCCTTAGGATGCCTGCTCTTTATCAGCATCCCTGTCTCCATGGTAATAGGTTAGTGCTCATCCCCCACCCCCACCTCTACCTACACCACCCATAGCAAACTTCAGCAAGAGGAAGAGCCCTCTAGGGGGCCATGCACTGCAGCTCCAGGACATAAACAACTCCATGGGTGGTTGCCATGGCAGTTCTTCATCCCCAATATAATTACCCCAAGGTGCACTGGCGATGCACTTATGTGCATCGAAACAAGAACAGCTACATTTCAATAAATCACTCGAGCTAGGTGGTCACCAAGCTAGAGTTTTAAGAAGCTTGGGTTACAAGGCAACCATGGCCATAATTCATCATTAGAAATAATAGCAGGCCTGGAGTCCATCCCAGGCATGGAGTGCTTTTCCAGTTGTATAGAAGAAAGCCACATGTCTCCATAAAAAGAATACCAAGCAAATTCAGATTCCCAACCAGACAAACCTAAGAATGATGCTTGCCTCTTTTACTTAGCAGTTGTGCAGATTTGGTCACATCATTTTTCCTATCTGAATGTAGATTTGCTCATTTGTAAAATAAAATGCAAGTAACAGCATATACCTTATGAGATTGTTACAAGTATTAAAGGGGATTTATATGTGGATAGTGACCAACATTTAACAGCAGTGACTAATATTATTTTTATAGTGAAATGAGTTTGAGAATGAATGATAGTCATCAAATAATTAAAAGATAAAATATTCCAAATGAAATGACCCATTAATCCCTCTTCTCCATATAATCATGTACATGTACATGTGTGGCTAGCAACCACTCATACTCAAAGATATGCCCTGTGGATGGAGAGGTTAGGCAAATTCTCTGCCTGTGTTGTGCATATTGAATTCCTTCATTAGACACTCTGTTGAGGTCTAGCACTCATTCTTTGGCCAGTGACTGTTTTATACCCTATAGCTTCCTAATAAGAACAGTGTATCTAAACAAGGTTCAAAATTATGCTGAATGATAAAATGAAACTCCGTTTGGAAGAATCCTCCTCCAAGCTGAATAGATGTCACCTCCTACATCAAGCTCAACTTTGTCTTCCTATCAATCCCTCATCACCAACCATTCCCCCTTTTCTTCTTCTGAGGATTTTGGCAAACATTCTCTCAGGCTACAAAATCCAGAGTTGAGTGGGCATTCTCATTCCCATTTTGTCATGTGCAAACTGATGCTCACGGAAGTTATGTGACATGTCCAAGGCCACCCAGCTGGTCAGTGGCAGGACTTGAAAGGAACACAGGTGTCTGACCCTTCCTGCCCTTCATCCAGAATTCATTAAATTGTCCCAGATGCCTCTCCTAATAGTCTGTTGAGAAAATTATTATGCCATTGCAAATATGCCATTGATACCAATACTATGAAAATTAGTGTCACTTTGAAAAGTCTTGTGTATTTCAGACAAAGCCATCAAGAAATGCCACTTGAGATGAAGTGGTTGAGTCCTTTGAACAATCTAGTTGTCAACCACCAGGCCTTGCTGTTTTTCAACCGTCTCTCTTTCTGACCACAGGAATGATCCATGTAAACACACAGGCATCTGCTTCATTTTAGTTAGCTTCACTGCTAACATTCATGCATGCATTTGGTTCTGCTCTTTATCCAAACTGCCCCCATTATATCTTTTTTTTGCAGCAGGTTCTCTAAGAAAAATGCAGTTATCTTTTTACAAGTTAGTCGGGCTTGCCTGAAAGTCTTAACATTTTAATTTCATCAAGTTTTCTCTGGACCTGAGGGATTCAGAGTTGGAGGGATTCCTGATTCTAACTCACTGTTTTACAAGATGTTTCTTTTTTAACCAGCCTTCTGATCTTTGTCAGAAGTTCAATGACTTTCTTTATCCTTCAGGACAGACATTTTTATAATAGGATTTTCTACATTCTCTAAGGGATAATGTGGTTAAAGGGAAAACCAAGGGTTGACCATGAAGAGTTTCTGTAACTGGTGTCTGAGGTTCCAGTTCCCCTTTGGAAATGGAATCGCTGTGAGTAAATAACCTCCCAAAGACAGGCTTTCCTTTAACCTTAAAACCAGGTTTCCAGGATCAAGGGCCCTTATAAACCTTCACTTGGTTTGACTTTTATTTTAATATTACAATTATTTGGGGGCAGCAAAACTACTCTGTATGATGTTGTATTCATGGATATA
This sequence comes from Canis aureus, assembly GCF_053574225.1. Lineage (NCBI taxonomy): Eukaryota > Metazoa > Chordata > Mammalia > Carnivora > Canidae > Canis > Canis aureus. Next base: position 27,456,018 of record NC_135624.1, on the reverse strand, counting down.
TCTCTTACATAATTGCCAGAACCCATAAAATGTACAACATCAAGAATGAACCCTAATGTAAACTAGGAATTTTGGATGATAATTACATATCAGTGTAGGTACATCAATTATAACAAATTTGTCACTCTGGTGGGGACATTGATGATAGGAGAGACTGTGCATGTGTTGGGGCAGGAGATACGTAGGAAATCTCTGTTCCTTCTGTTCAATTTTGCCATAAACCTAAAACTGCTCTAAAAAGAAAATCTGTTAAGAAATATTATGATAACTGATATGAAGATTCTTTACTTGCAGGTACATAAGTTATACCTCAAATAAAAGCTCTGCTTTTGTAATCCTATGCTTTTTTAAAGCCATTTTTTGCTTTACTCATGGCCCTATTCCTAGTTTCCATACAAAGACCTGGCTGTATGATTGTGTGTGTGTGTGTGTGTGTGTGTGTGTGTGTGTGTATTTGAAACAATTTCAGCATAAGAATTATGTGATTGTAATCTTGTCCTCAAATATTTGTTCATATGGATGCTACTAATTGGAATTCGTGCTGTTTAATACATAGGTTGCAATTCTTTGTTGAGATAGTAGAGGTGCAAGAGACAGAAGTGGTAAGATTATTATAAACAACTTTCAAAGTATCTTAAAAATCTCTTCATCATCCCTCCTTTGAACATAAACACACATCAACTGTAGATTATTCTTATTAATTCAAAAAAGCCAATTTAAGAATCTCTTGATGAGTATTGGTTTGTTAGTTGCCACACTGAATTACTGTATTTTATGGCAAATAATAAACCTGGCTGCTCTTATATAAATCACAGAGCAAAGAATGAATTTCTCTCAAGTTCTTTTAAATTAGTTAAGTTTAAGTATACATGAGATTCTCCAGTATCTTTGAAATTTTTATTCAAAATGTATTTACCAATAGAGATACTGTTTTATTCTTATTTATACAGGATCTAAAATCACATACAACATAGATGCATGGTACATATTAATAAGCTGTTTGATAAATTCTTTGTAAGTTTTATAATCTTTTTTTATTCTATTTAAATTCACATTAGTTAACATATAGCATTTTATTAATTTTAGGGTAGAGTTTAGTGATTTATCAGTTGCATATAACACCTAGCACTCATTGCATCAAGTGCCCCTCCTAATGCCCATCACCCAGTTAGTTACCCCATCCTCCACTTCCCCTCCAAAAACCCTCATTTTGTTCTCTATAGTTAAGAGCCTCTAATGGTTTGTGTTTCCCTTTCTGCTTTTATCTTTTGACAACCTTATCTAACCTGGGCTTTCTCAGTCTTGGCACTATTGACATTGAGGATGGGTAATTCTTCGTTGTGGGAGGCTGTCCTGTGCATTGTAGGATGTTTGGTAGCATCCCTGCCCTCTGTACACTAGAAGCCAGCAGCACTCTCTGAATGTGACAACCAAAAACGTCTCTAGATATTGCCAAATATCTTCTAGGGTGGGAGGATCTCCCCCAGATAAGAACCATGAGACTAACCAATGATTGAGCTCACAAAGCTCTCCTTTCTCTAAAAGAAATCTATTTTAATTATGCTTAATGTGACTCGAGTTAGCTCAGCTCTTTAGAGCATAGTACTAATGAGCTCAAGGTCAGAAAATTGATCCTTATGAGGTTTATGCATTCATTCAATAACCATTTATTGAGTGGCCTACAATTGTATTGTACGGTGCAAGCTGCTGAGAAGGAAGCCAGAAAAATGGAAAAAGCAACCAATGCCCTCGGAACTTATGATCCTGCATGGTGAGTGAAAAAAAAAAAAGCTAAAATGAATGGTGGGTATAGTAAAATAATGATCCAGGGTAATACCAGGGGTTGAAAAAAGCTATGTATGAGCCTAATATTGAATAGAAAAGAATGCGGTTAGACAGAGAAGAAAACGACTTGATTCCTCCTATGAAGTAGGAATACCAAGGACAATTATTTCTAGTAAACAGTTAACATGTACTAGTCACCACAGTACTTATTACATCATACCCTCTGGGTACAATGTAGATGAACATCACAGAAATTAAGTTCTGGCTCTGAAATCATCAGACCTTGGTTTAAATCCCTACTTCTAGTTCACTATATGACATGGGAAAGATGTTTAGCCTTTTTGCATATTAATTCTCTGTGTATAAAATGGGGATAATATATGGTATGGTTGTTTTGAAGCCTAAAAGAGGCGATACATAAAATCTAATTTAGTATAATACCTACACTAACAATAAATAGTGAATATTTTTATCCCTCTTATTTTTATAATTGCTATTAAAAATAATCATTTATTTTGGTATTTAAGCCAGGCCTCTCTGCCTCTGAAGCTGTGCACTCTATAACTCAGGGTGGCTGCAAAGAGCAACAGGAGTGCCATGCCCTTCCTGGAGGAAAACAGTGAACCACATATCTAGGAGCTGATACTATTCACAAACAGCAAGAAGTATCAATGACTTGGAGCACTGCTCACATAAAGGCCCCCAAAAGCCATTATAGCTGGAGTGAAGAAAATTTTTAGGAAGAGAAGAAGGAAAAAAAAAAAAAGAAAAAAGAAAGGAAAGCAGAGGAAATGTGGCATCAGATGGAGAGAAAAGATCATCCTGGCTATTTAAAGAATGGAGAATGGATTGAAGAATAGCACAACTGTAAACAGTAGGGCCAATGAGGAGACCAATTATAAACAATGGCATCCTGGACTTGGCTAGTGATGGAGAGATGGGAAAGATAGAAGGATGTTTCAAGGTGTTTTGGTGATAGAATTGAAAGGACATCAGCTAGGTAAAGCCCAGATGTCTGACTGCAAATCTAATGCCTTTTACCCTACATTATAACCACTTTCTCCTCCAACCAACATACCTATAAGCACTAGACACTATAAAAGCAAGAATAACTATATGCATAAATCAGCACTGCATCTTCCAAAATGGGAAAAGAACTCAAATTTTATCTATCTATCTATCATCATCTATCATCTATCTATCTATATCTAACTATCTAATCTCAGTACCCAATTTGGGCTTCAAACTTATGACTCTGACATTAAGAGTCACATACTCTACAGACTGAGCCAGCCAAGTGCTCCAAAAGAACTTAAATTCTATGTTTTTGGATTTTTGCTGAAAATTGTAAATGTCTATAAAAAGATTAAGTGAATGGTATGGAGTTAGTGATATCATCTCTGTATATAAGGGAAACATGACTTGTCTGGAATATGGTATTTACTCCAATGCACCCCACTGACATCAAATTTTTGTCAGATTATCTGTTTCTTCCAGGGCAAATTTGAATAAGTACATATTTTTAAGTTACACCAAGATGGTTTAGGTTTGATATATAGTGCTATCTTAGAATAAAATGGCAGCTGGAGAAATCTTTCTTATAAGCATATCTTTGATTAACTTTTAATGCGTTTACTAATTTATTCAATAATTATTTTGAGCTAGTGTCTGTCATGTGTTGTGCTTAATGCCAGTGGTAGCATGATCACAAGATAGAATATCTCCATTTTTAACCAGTTTATCGTCTACAGAGTGATGCAGACAACTCAACAGCACTTTCAAAAAGTCAACAATTTGCTGGATTGAGTATGTATAAGGTACTTGGGGATGAAAAAACATTTAACCCTCTTCTAGAGGAGCTAATATTGAAATAGAAGCCTGAAGATAAAATGTGAAATAAGAGGGAGAATGAATGTTCCATGATGAGCTCAGAGTATATACAAAGGTCCAGAGATGAGTATGAAAATGACATGTCCCTGGCACAACAATATTTCAGAATGGTTGGAGAGGAGATGTGTACAAGTGGTGAACTTGCAGGGACCACATCATGAAGGAACTTACGGTTCATGCTAAATAGCCTGAATTCATACAAATGGCAAGGAACTATGAGAAGACTCTCAACATAGAAGCGACATGATCAGGCATGAAGTTTAGAAAGACATCTGAGTGCAGGGTGAAGAATGCATGAGTAAGGGTGGACAGGTCAATTACAAGACCAGGCAAGTGAATGTGAAGCCTTACATGTTATGATGGACTAGCAGCTCTCTGCTCTAAGAAAACTGAATGGGAATGGAAAATTATACATATTTTCAAGAGACTATTTTAGTTGATAGGATGGGCAACAACTTGGTGATTGACTGGATGTGGTGGGTGAGTGTTAGGAGGTATTGAAGACAGTTTCCAGGTTTTTGACTGTAAAAACTGTATGGATAGTGGTGCTATGGAGTTAGGAAGCACAGGAGAAATGGTTAGGATATGGTAGTAAGTTGTACCTCAGACATGTTCAGTTTCAGCTGTCTGGAGATCATTTTAGAGAAGATGGCCACCAGGCAGTTGAATTCACTATACTGACAGGAGATCTCTGTGTGAGATTCAGAGATCCTGTTGGCATCTGCACAGACTGCAGTATTTTGATAGAATGTGGTCCATGAACACAGAAGTCAGAGAAATGTGACAGCATTCTGTGAATTACCCTTTCCCAGCTATCCTGGGGCTGTTATAATTCCTCTTTGTAATCACTGATACACTAAGCAAGCAATTTCTAAGGGCTACTCTAATGACTTTGTTGCATTAATCTATTATTAGTTTTTGCTGATTGCTGTTTACCACGATTCCAACCTACAGCCAATATGCTGATCAATATTTACATATCGAGTGCCCCGCATACGTTCAGCATAATGGCTATCTGAATTATCTTCAGACTTCTGGATATGTTGTACTAGAATTAGGACAAAGAACCTTAAATAAAGGGCCCAAGATGGGAAGGAACTTGCAGAGTAAATCTCAGTTTTAAGCACAGAAAACAGCAAGTGTCAGTCAGTACAAAGTCAAGATGGGTTAGCAAACCCAAAGAGTGAGAGCGTTGCACAAACCAGGAAGTAATGCTAAGGGTGCAAGATCAAGTGGAACAGGACAGAACAAAGTACAGAGTCAAGAGAGTGTGGAAGACCTGAGGCAATAAGGTGCTTAAACATCCTTATATTGACTTCATTGTTTATCAGGACCTGGTTCTTGGATGGGCCAAATCGGTTTATAAGTGCAGAGTTGTGACAGACAGCAAATATATATATTGGTTTGATTCTTTCACAACTCTTGAGCTCTATTCTAGACATTTTTGATTATGGCAGTATTTCCAGTTTTCATAATCCCCCCCCCCCCATTTTCTAAATCCTTTAGGCAGAAACTCCTGAAATAATTATAAGTAGATACAACTTAATGAAAACTTATTGAATGTCCCTGAATGGCCCTTGTTCATGCTTTGTCCCATTTAATCCTCACAACAGTCTTATAGAATGAGTATTGATTTTATTGATGAATCTATTTTACAGATGAGGAAACTGAGTCTTAGGGAAGTTCATTTATTTACTCACCCAAAATATGTATTCATGCTCCCTAATATTTATCAAAACTAGAACAGAGAAATTAAATTCTATGCATTCACAGAATACTATGCAATAATGAAAATGAATAAATTACCATAATGATCTACTACTGCATTACTATATGCAGTAATCTAGAAATATCTTACAACTATTGTGATAAAAAAAAAGAAGTTTGATAAAAAAGAATACGTACTGTGTACGATCACTCTTGTACAACTCCAGAAAAGGCAAAATGAATCAATGACAGCAGAGGTCAGGGTAGTGGTTACCACTGGGAAGGAAGCAGGGCTGAGATGAGCAGGGATCATGAAGAGGGCTTTAGGTGCTGGTAGTATCCTATTACTTGATCTGGGTGCTGGCTGCATGTATGCATCCACTTTATAAACATTCGTCAACCTATACAACTATAATTGATGCATGTTTCTAGATACATATCATATTTCAATAAAAAGTATTTATTATAAGAAATAGAGACAAGTTTTCTTTTTGGCAGGTCCTCCATAGAATGCTACTAGTATGAGGTACTATGATGCTAGTATGAATCTGCTCTTTGCTATTCATTATACCTATAAAGAAGGATAATATTTCATGAGAAAATGGATCAGGTTTTGTAAATGTGCATTAAATAACAACCCACTGGTGAAAAATGAGACTAATAGTGGAAGACTTTTACAGTTCAGAACATGTGCTGAGAGAATTGTTTGTTGCAAGCCTACCATATACTGACTCAGTGCTGTGTGACTTACAAGTGCAATCAGGCTCATTAAGACTTTACCTCTCCCATTCCCCCCATATTAAGTCAGAAAATTGATGTTCCTATTGTCACTGGGAAGAAAACCAACACTCTGAAGACTTCCTGCAAGACTCTGTTTATTCTACTGTGCTTTCCTCTCCATTTACTCTGGAAACTTGCTCCGACTCACGCTTGTGTTCAGCTACCCTGTCCTCCTTTCAGTTTCCCATAGCCACCATTCTTCCAGACCCCAGAATATGTTTTACCTGCTGTCTCTTCAGTCTGGATTCCATTCCCTCTTTTACTTTACGATCTCCTTTAGATCTCAGCCCAAGGAAAGCTTCCCAGGCCAATGTTCCCTGCCTTCCCAGTACTATTCACTACCCTTGGTCATGCGTTAGAGGACCATACCCTTCTCCTGCCAAGCCCTGAGCTCAGAATGTAATTACATCTTTGTTAGCAGAATTAGATATTTAAAATTTTTCTCCCTTAGTAGACTGTAAATGTCATAGGAGAACTCATAAAGCATTTTTTTTGTTTACCACTCTATCCCCAATGCCAAGTACAGTCTTGGCACATGCCAAGTACTCAGTAAATATTTGTCAAAAAACAAATAAATGAAAAGGTAATTTTCTCAAGGTTACAAAGCTAGTATATCTATATACATGCTATTTCATCAAACTCTGCAACAATAAAGTTAGTTTTCATTATTTGTAAATTGTGAAAATGAGGGCTGGAGAAATTGTCACTAATATTCAAAGCTCAAACAAGTCATCAATTAGTAACAAAACTGTTGCTTACTCTCCTTGACCATTTTCCTTTAAGAAATATTAAACCCATTTTGCTTGCTTTTTACCTTCCTCTCACCATCCTCATTGTGGTCATTTGTATGGATGCCCAAAAGGAAATGTAAACAGTAGTCTGTATCCTAACATTAATATGAGTTTAAGCATTATATGTTCTCATTCATTTGGGGAATATAAATAATAGTGAAAGGGAAAATAAGGGAAGGGAGAAGAAATGTGTGGGAAATATCAGAAAGGGAGACAGAACGTAAAGACTGCTAACTCTGGGAAACGAACTAGGGGTGGTAGAAGGGGAGGAGGGCGGGGGGTGGGAGTGAATGGGTGACGGGCACTGGGTGTTATTCTGTATGTTAGTAAATTGAACACCAATAAAAATAAATAAATTAAAAAAAATAATATGAGTTTAAGGAACTAACCAGAAAAGTAATCTACCACTAAAACTCTAAATTAATACACTAAAACCATAACTGAAAACATTGCTTCAATTTGGCAACTGCACTTGTCATTTCAATAGAGTGTGGTTTCTTTGCATACTGCATATTTCCCTTCAGAGAAAATTGAGAACGGCTATTGAGTTGTGCCAGAAAGAGGTATAGTTGTGTTGAACATTCTACAAACATTCCTTTAAAAGCATGTGTCATTTTGACATTTTATTTAGATGTATCTTTTAAAGAAGCAATTGTCTCCATGCTGTAAGCTGATGGAAAGCAACTGTAGCTTCTTTTTAAAACCATTTAGGCCCCCAGAGCAGAACAATTCAAATCAGAGCTATACTGCAACCACGTATATGGATGGCTTCCCCGTGGCCAAGTTCTTAGTTAAGCCATGGATCATATTATTCCACGTCAGTTGATACCTCCTTAAATGCCATTGCCTGTGTTTCTACAACCATATTTAAAGATGAGCCTTTGCAGTAGTGAGATACAAGCTCTTTTATTTCTTCTTGATTATTTTTGTTCTATTTGCCTTTCTCTTTACATTTCTACATATTCAGGTACAGATTATGAGCAGTAAGTCCCAAGCTGATAAATGAGAAATGCATTCCACTGACTCAAAATATGGTAATGTTCTAGTGTATTCCAGAAGGTTTCCCCCTTTTTAATCCAGCTTGGATTAAATAAAGTAATAACTCACTGAAGATGATAGCTGAATATGGGGCACACTGTCTTATCTTTCTCTACTTCTAAAGTCAATTGACCACTCCTAAAATCAGACCACCACTCATCCAGGACTCTTTGCTGAGAGAAAGGCAGTATTTTTATTAACACTTACCCAAAAGGCCTCAAAGCACCTGCTCTTTGAAAAAGATCAATAGAAAGGAAGATAAGAGAGGCATCTGAAGTAATGATAATGAAATACTTCAGTTAGGGACTCAGAAGAAAACCAATGCACATCAACAAAAAACATAAGGAGAAATGGTCAAGAACATTCCAGTGAGCAACAGAAAACAGGATAGTATAATGAAAGGTTAGGAATATAGGATTGAGGGGCACCTGGGTGGCTCAGTGGTTGAGCACTTGCCTTTGGCTCTGGGTGTGATCCTGGGGTCCTGGGATCGAGTCCCACATCGGGCTCCCTGTAGGAAGCCTGCTTCTCCCTCTGCCTATGTCTCTGCCTTTCTCCGTGTCTCTCATGAATAAATAAATAAAATCTTTTTAAAAAAGGAATGTAGAATTGAGTCAGACACTTAAGTTCACTGGTTCTTTCACTTATTAATCCACTTATATATACAATGTATACACATACAATGGTAGCATTGCACATTTTAGCCACAGTGACTAGAACCAAATCCCAGTTCTGGCATTGGACAAACTGTGAAGCCTCTGGCAAGTGACTTAATGTCTCTGGTTTCAGTTCACTGGTCTGTAAAATAGAGCATGATAATGTATCCATTTTATAAAGTTGCTAGGAGGATTTAATAAATTAACATAGATGAGATGCTTAAAACTGTGTCACATGCTGAGCACTATATAAAATTTTTTTTTACTGTAGTTTTTCCTTGTGCATCTGCTGTATTCCAGCTCCCTCAGTAGGTGTTAAGTTTTGGAAAGGGATAGAGCAGGACTTAGCCTTCATTTTGTAGACCACTGTAAATATTATGATGGGAAGGAGTAGAAGCTAGGAGAGAAAATAATGTGATTGTGGGGGTGACTTGATTAATTAACAAGTGAGAAAACCCCTCTCTGGAGAAGGTGTCACTGAATCTGAAAACTGAAGTCAAGTGACTTGAGGGAGATAAAATACCCAGTAAGAAGAGAAAACAGGTGTGAGGCACTGGTTGAAGAGTATTTGCTACTTCTGAAGAAGTGATGCAAGGTTAGAGGCATAGAAAGGAGGGTAGGTAGTGGGAAAGAGAGCCTGGAAGCAGGGTGCGGGCTCCACCAGGGCTCTTCATAGACCATGATCTAGTCTTAGAGTGGTGAGAGGTACTGAAGGATGTTATGCAAAGAAGGGATATAATCCATTTTTTAAGTGAATAGAATTTATATTGAGGGCAGTTTAAAGTTCACACAAAAATTACGCAGAATACAGAACATCCCATGTATCCTTTGATCTCTCAGCCCCATGGTTTCTCCCACGATTCACATCTTGCTTTACTGTAGGTACAGTTTTGACAAATAATAAACAACAATCAATGCATTATTATTACTAAAGTCCACAGTTGACATTAGAGTTCACTCTTTGTGTTGGACCGTTGTGTGGGTTTTAACAAATGCTTAATGCCATGTATCATACATGACGGTATCATTGAGAATCGTATTGAATAATTTTATAACTCTATACTATTTTATGTAAAATAAAACTAAACATTAAACTAACACTAAATCAGAAGTATGTGGAAAATGTGGCTGGGGCAAGAACAGTGATGAGAAACTAGTTAAGCAGCTTTGTTATACTCTTGACAATATATGATGGTGACTTGGCCTGGGATGAAGACATGGAAATCAGGTGAATGGTATATTTATGAGTATATTGAAGAGTATTTGCTACTATTTTGGTGATGAGTTTGAGGGGGTTATATTAGTCATGGTAAGATAACTTCTCTGTCTATAAACCTCCCAATTTCAGTAGTTTCTCATCAAATAGAAGTGTATTTCATGAACCCTGGCAAAATGGTTTTGGGCACAGGGCAGGAGTGTGAAGGATCACAGGGGAAGTGCACATCATAGTCTCCGGGCCAAGATCCAGTTCTATAGTCCTTAATTGCCAGAAATTTGGGGAAACTTAGTCTAGTTGTAGGTTAGAAGGAAGAGTAGATGTGATTTTTTTGAACACATATAGCAATCTTTACACAAGACAAAGAACAGGTTGAGGGTAACTTCTAGGCTTCTGGCTTGAGCTACTAGATATGGAAAGTAATATCTCCCCCCCCCCCCTTTTTTTCCTTTAAGTCCCTTTTCATTTAGATTCTCTGTTGCTAATGACCAACAGAGCCCTTACTGACACATGATCCATAAAACCCTTCTAGATCCCTCCAAAATGAACTGATTTCTCTTACTTCTTACAGCATTACTCTCCATATTCTTATAGCATTTATTTCTGCACCTGTCTTGTGGAACCTACTGCATTCTATTATGCATCACAATTATTTATGCATATACCTAATCACTCTATTAGAATTAAACTTTCTTAAGGAAAATTGCCGTTAGTGATTTGTCTCTAAATTCCCCATCTTCCATAATCCTATATTAGAGGGACAAGAAATGGCAGAGTTCTGGAAGAATTTGTTAAGGATATCTTGGTTAGTTCCCCCACTTTTTGTGGCAACGGGTCCCAAATTGAAGGTCTAGGACTCCTGGGCAGTTGAGAATTAATTGAGAATTCTTCAAATCTATATGTATAATATAATATATTATTATTATATTATATATATTATATTATAATATATAATATATTATAATATAATAATCAAATCATTAACGTGTCTGATATATAAAAGGCTGAAAAATATTTTATAATCTATTATATTTGTTAATCTATTGTGATTAACAAAATGTAATCTCATTTTAACTTTATTACTAAATCTATGGCAAACATTTTTCAATATATATCCTCTCAATTAGCACATACATAGCTAAATACATACCTCATCTGAGCACTTACAATAAACCAGACACTTTAGATACATCATGTCACATAAGCTTCCCTGAAAGTGACACTATTTTGCAATGTTTTCCAGTGGATCCTATAACAATGTTTCCCAAATTTTATGTCCAAGTACCAGTTGAAAACACTACCACTTCTGTGGCTCACTGCAGTAACAGGACAAAGATGCTTGTAGCTGAAGGTGATGTGTAATGACTTGTGGCTATTCTACTATCTTCCAGCCAGTCGTGCTAAAGACTGAGCTAGGTTGGCGCAACTAGAATTTGTCATGGTACGGCAATGTGCTATAATCTAGTGGATAATTTCTTTAGCCTTGAATACAACATCCTCACCTACACTTCACAATCTTGCCTCCCTAATCCTTCCAGCCCCAATACCTGCATGCATGAACACACATACACACACAAACACACACACAAATGTGGGTATATTTGCTACCCTACTGCAATATTTGACTATTAGAAGCTTTTTTGCACAACTTGTGTTACATTTCTCTGCATCTCTATTTTCAAGTGGGGAAATGGAGGTATAGAGGGGTTAATGTTCCTAAGATTTAGATCCAAACCTTAGACAAATCTAACCCTAGAGTCAGCAAATTTACTCATTGCTATATACCAATTGTTACTACAATCTGAATTTGAATATCATTATCTTTATTGACTTTGTCATTATTGAAAACCACAATTGAATAGGATCATTTTTAGATTTGCCACATTTTACCTATTATCTTTTAATTTAGATCTGTGGAAGCATTTTCTCAAAGAAAAGAAAAGAAAGAAAGAAAGAAGAAAGAAAGAAAGAAAGAAAGAAAGAAAGAAAGAAAAAAACCTTGAACCTGCTGTAACCTGACTCCAGGTGAGTATCCCTGTGATGTACACCTCTGCTACTTTCACTACTCCATCATGTATGAAGTGGCTTTGTGTTCTTGCTCTTCATAGTAGTTGCCTTTGGGAATTATAGTCTTATGTGATTTGAATCAAAATTGTGTATAAGAAGGATGGTGTTTGTATTTGATGGGAGAGGAACCTGAAGTGGGAGAATGGGCAGCCGAATGTGAATTCCTGTTTTCTATGGACATCCTGTTAATGTACCACATTACCTCAGAGTTGAAGTGTCAGGAGGTGTCAGAAACAATGATGTTATACAGCATTAACCTGATACAGTAGCTGAATGTCAGAATCTTGGAAATGCATGTTGATTAGGTTTTGGTCTCTCTGATAAAAGTCTTTGCTCTAATAAGACAGAGAGGTGGTATCTATTGGGTTCTATTTTTTTTTCCAATACCCTGCCCTGAAAATTACCCACCATCACTGGAAGTCTCAAGCTGTTTATTATGACAATTCCTTAATTACCTTTGACATCCAAAACCGGGTTTTTGTTTTTTTGTGATTTTTCATGGTGACATGACCCAGTGGAATCATAACTAAAGAGAACACTAGAAGAGAGCTAGAAAGGATATAGCTATGTACCTTGCCGATTATTGAGCAATGGGACTAGCAATAATGCTTAGCTGGTTGATTGTTTCTCCTTTCATTTTGAAGAGGTGATTCGTCCTCTGAGTCACCCAGAGGATGTTGAGCCCATGGAATGACCAAGGAGACTGTTGGTTAAGGTTAAGAGAACACACTTTGGAAACAGACTTTCTGGGTTCAAATCCTGGATCTGACATATATCAATGTGACTTCAGACAACTATTTAAACTCTCTGTGTCTCAGCTTTCTCAGCTAGAAAATGTGGATAACCAGAGCACTTATTTCATAAGCACTTACAGGGGCAAATGCATTAATACAAGTAAAAAACTAAGAACTGCACTTGGCACAGATGAAAAGCTGTATATACATATTAACTAGATCATTAATACTAAGTATGAATTCTTTATTTGCTATTTAGTGTTTCCAAAGATGTAAAAAATAAAAAAATAAAATAAAATAAAATAAAATAAAATAAATAAGTAAAAAAACAAAGATGTAATAATGTGCCTTGAGGTTGGGAAAACCTGGGTTAAATTTTTATTTAAAGTCCTGTTACATGTAAAGAATTTGGATTGGAATTTCATTTTCTAGGACGTAGAGTTTCAGCCAATCTCCCCTTGTCTGATCTACTAAGTTGTGCTAACTCTACTTTAGGAGTCGCCAAGTATGTGGCACAAAAGGGAGACATTCTTCTCGCCTGGTTTTTTTGTTTGTTTGTTTTTTTTTTTTTTTTTTTTTTTCGCCTGGTTTTAAATCATTGACTATACACACAGAAAGGAAAGAAAGGAGACTACTATTTAAAAAGCAGCTGTAATTGTGATCCAACTACTTTGTTCATGATTTCTCACACCATGGGGTTTTAGCCTAAGGCAACAGCTTCAAACACATAATTGTATTTTTTTGTCTGATGATTTATGTGAATTTTGTGTTCTACTCCATGGCATTCTACATTCCAAAGATTCACATGAAACTGGTGCTCCAGGAATTCAGTTTGTTCCTATGATTGAAATATCCCCATCCTTCTCAAGAATTCCTGAACACAGAGGATATTCCTCTGGAGTACTCATAATCCCTTTTGAGAAGCACAAATATTCTTACTCTATATTATTTCTTTAAGAAATTCCATCTTTCTACATATTGGTTCCATAACTAACTACATTCCAATGTCTGCCAAATTTCTCTTTTTTAGCATGGAACATACCACTGCATCCTAGACTTCTATTTACCTGGCTAATGAAGCTATTCATTTTGTGTCTCAAAAGTCTCAAAAGCAAAAGATTCCATTTTCCCAGATTAACATATTCAAATATGAACTCAAGAGCCACTCCCACCTTAAATCACCCAATCAATCTCCCTCAGCATCTCTTCTCCCAGTAAATGCCAACCTTAGTTGTACGAACCAGAAATCTGCACCTACAATCCCCTGAGGCATTCTTCATCCTCCATAATTAATCCGTCACCATTTCCAATCAATTTAACTTATTCATTGGTCTTGAATCTACTTACTTTTCTCCATCTTCACTGTGATTGTCTTGGACCAAGCTACTCTTCTATCTTTTAAAGACCCATAGGGTCCACTCTTGTTCTGCTTCAATCTGCTCTCCATACTGAAAGCTAGATTACTATTATAAAATGCAAACCCAATTATGTCACTTAAAATACTTGGGTAGTTTTCCATTGCTTTGGGGAAAAAGTCAAAGTTTCTTATCAGAACCTTTAAAAGCCCCTATAATCTGTTCTTTGCCTACTTCTCCAGATGCATTACCTATCAAAGACCACTTCCTCCAAGCCTGTTCCTGCCACATCAGCCTTCTTCGATTTTTGCTACAGAAATAATATACTTCCTCACATTTCTTATGGTTGCTTTTGAGTTATGGTGGCACAGCTGGGTGTTTGAGAAAGAAACTGAGTGGCCTACAAAGACTAAAATATTTTGTGCTTTGTCCTTTACAGAAAAACTTTGCCAACTCCTGAACTATGGTATGGTATTTGTGCAACCACTTTTTTCCTGAGAACTTAACTTGTGCCTGATAATAGGCTGACCACTGAATTATGTCATTGGAAAAGAAGAGCTAATGACAGGAAATGGATATTTTGTCAACCACTGTCCTCCTTAAACACAGTGACCTTAAAATCAAAATGGAGCTTTTCCTTTTTATTACAGACACTTTCTAGATGCTCTGTCTTCTTACAACTTCTGTGCAAGATGTCAGTTACCTCTTAAACCATTTCAATCTCCACACTGCTTTATTAACAAAAACGAAATCTGCCTTCAAATTTCTGAGGACTCTGAATATCAACTAAGCTGCTGGAGTAGAGGAAGGCAAGAAAAGAAAGAAGCGGATGGGAGAGAGAATGAGAATTATACAACAGGCCAAACTGGAGATTTGAAGGCCACTTCTCAATTAACGGGCACACAATCTTGAATTAGACAGTCCTAGGATTTAGCTCATTGTGAAACCTTTTATAAGCCTTAGAGCAAAAGCTGACTAATAACTTCCTTAAAATAAAACAGATTGAATTTAGTCACCCATAATAGCTTGACCTTAGAAAATTCACTTGTAGTCTCTGAATCTCAACGTCCTTGTCTATAGGATGGGGGTAGAAATAAAACACATTTAATAATAATGTGTGTGTACATACTACTTATATGTGAGCTATAAATGTAGCTTAAAGCTCAACAATTAAGAAAAAACTCAACAATTATTTTTAAGAAAGTATGTAGATATGTATATGTTATATCAGTATTATGAAGTATTAAATACTATACAATTAATAAAAAGTATATACTCAAGTAATTTTCATATATATAATTTTATATAATGTTATTAATCTTAATTTATTTGTACAATTGTGAATTGTCTATTTCTGGCTCATAGTAAGTGCTCCACACATAGTTGTTGAATAAGTGAGTAAATGAATAAATTAAAACTACAGTATAGTGTAAGAAATTTGCATGTTTGTTTCTTCTAATCCTGCATGTACTTTTAAGTCCCTAAGAACACTGAAGGACAAAGAATGACATACCAACATCTGATTTTGGATGCTGTGAGGATAATTCTTAGCTATTGAGAAAGAAATGTACACAACTTATTTTTCTACCTAGTTTATGAGTTCAGTCTTTCATGCCCTACAAAAGTGCTGACCTGGATTTTCTGAGTGCAGCTTCATAACCTAGTCTAGGTGATTTGGTGTGTTTACTATAAAAAGAAAAATGATCACCAGGTGTATCTACACGACTGTACAAGTCTATAGTAGATAGCTTGTCTTAGGGGATCCAGTTACTATGGGCTGCCCAAAGTGATGGAAAGGTCATCATCCTTTGTATCAAATGGACCCAGTTTCCAATCCATTTCCCAGCTCTCACAAACATTTGCTGTTGATGCTGTCCAACATGCATGCCTTTTCTCCCAACAATAATATCCTTAGCGTCCTTGGAGGAAACCCTTCCCTGCTGTCAATTTTAGCAGAAATTGAATCTATTTTTCACCACATGAAGATTTGGAGATACCTGTCTACTGAGTGGGTCTGGAAGCAGCAACACCTCAACAGCAATAAGCATGCTTAGAGTTTGTTTTTTTAAATATCATTCTCTCTTAAAATGAACTAGGGATCCTTGGATAAATGGCTGCTTTAGGAAGGGGGAAAGGAGGAAAGATGAAGTGCAAGATGAGCCTGAAACATTTTGTAACAGAAAGTATGGAAAAACTCAGAGAATAATGGGGATATGTCCAAAGGAAGCCAGCTTGTAGGCGCTTCCATGGACAAAATTGAATGTGATTAGAATGTCAAAATACATGATGATAGTAACAGATTTAGCTCACTAAATAAAACAAGAAACCATGAGGCCATATATACATAAATAAATAAATTTAGAACATAAAGAATACATAAATGAATAAAAGTTCGATAAACAATGGGATACACAGTTCAAACAACCTCCTCACAAAATGATTACTAACAACAAATAGAGCACTTTACAGTGAGGATCTTGGCAAATACCACTTCAATGTAATTAATGATCACCGTTAATACCACCAGTCGTGGAACAAATCAATGTCGTGTGCCTCTGACAAGATGCAATGAGAATAACATATCACTTCTGCAATAGTCCTGCCAAAATGCATAACTTGAATCTACTCATGAGGAAACATCAGACCAATCAAAAATGAGGGGCACTTCACAAAGTCTCTGACCTGTGATGTTTGATAGTTTCAACATAATCCAAGTCAAGAAGAGGTTGAAAAATTATTCTAGACTGAAGGAAAACACAGATGTGACAGCTAAATATAACATGCAATTCTGGAATGGATCCTTTGGTTTTAAAGATATTGGAACAATTGGTGAAATTTGAATGGGGTTTGAGGATTAGATGGCAATAATGTATCACTGGTTGCAACTTTTCTATGTATAGGAAATGCACATTAAGAAATCCAGGATCAGGATCCCTGGGTGGCGCAGTGGTTTGGCGCCTGCCTTTGGCCCAGGGCGCGATCCTGGAGACCCAGGATTGAATCCCATGTCGGGCTCCCGGTGCATGGAGCCTGCTTCTCCCTCTGCCTCTCTCTCTCTGTGTGTGTGACTAGCATAAATAAATAAAAATAAAAATAAAAAAAGAAATCCAGGATCATGGGGCATTAGTTTGGCAAATCTCAAATGGCTTAGGGAAAAAAATCTGTGCTCTGTACTTGTACCTTTGGTGTGAGTTTGAGATGGTTTCAAAATAAAATACTGATAATGAATATGTAGACTGTATCTGGGAGATCACACCAGAACTGCGGTTGTCTATAGGAAGAGGACTAACAGAGAGACTCACTTTCTACTGCTCGAGATGCTTTATGCTGTGAATGAAAACCTGTGTCACTACAATAGCATTTGGAGACATTTTAACGGAAATTAAATAAGAAAATGCATACATGATCATTATAGAAATTTTGAAAATTGCGAATTATTTAAGGGTTTGGCCAGATCCTTCAAGGAATCATTTTGATGTTTTTCTTATTGCAATGCATCATTTTTCTTCCCTTGGTTTTATACTATTATGATCTTGTGTTTCTGTGCTATCTGAAATTCCATATTTTTAAAATTAATGTCATTTTCTATTTTACTTAAGATTCTTTTAAGCATCAAATAAGTAAATAAATAAAAATCTCCTCCTTCAATCTATACCTTTAGGCTACTTAATTTTCATTGCTAGTGCTTGCCCTTACATGATGAAATATATAATGTTTTATTATTATTATTTATTATTATTATTATTATTATTATTATTATTATTATTATCTGTAGCTCCTGCACTAAAATGTTGTCTCCTTCCATGAGACTAGGAACTTTGGATTATTGTCTGCTGAGGCTCTGACACCTAGTGCCACACCTGGCACATAGTAAGAACTCAATAAACATTTACATTAGAAAGAAATATGTCAGGCAGCCCCGCTGGCTCAGCGGTTTAGCACCGCCTGCAGCCCAGGGCGTGATCCTAGAGACCCGGGATCCAGTCCCGCATCAGGCTCCCTGCATGGAGCCTGCTTCTCCCTCTGCCTGTGTCTCTGCCTCTCTCTCTCTCTGTGTCTCCCATGAATAAAAAAATAAAAATCTTAAAAAAGAAAGAAAAATGTCACTGGAATTTATCTTATTTAGATTTAGTTTGAAAACCTGTTAGGTATAAATTGTTTCCTGGACTAATATTCATTAAGTCAAGTATATGTTCAAGCACTATGCAAGTACTTTACAAATACTCTGTAATTTAAAGATTTATTTATAACACTATGAAATGAAGACTATCACTATGTACAGATGAGCCTCAATAGGTTCAAGAATGACTAAATTGATTAAGGTCACAGTTGGCATTCAGAAACCTGAGATGGAACCTGTGTTGGCTGACTCTGGCTATCCCTCCATCTGCACTGCCTCCTGGTATTAATGCCTGTGGCAGCCACATCAGCAGTGGAAAATATTGGCTCTCTGCCTCCTCCCTGACTCAGCTCTTCATTACCTCACCTCTGGACTCCCATAGTGAATGCTCAGCTTTCTTGATTTCCTACTCATCCTATAATTTCTTTCCAGATTATATTTCCAAAGAAAAGTCAATGATGCCCCCTACCAGTTATTTTTAAGGGCTGTCCAGGGACTAGAACAGAAGTGCCCAGAGCTTATAAAATATTTAGTCCACAAGAAGTGAAAGCAAGAATTTCTCTTCCCTAAGGCAAAGAGGAGGGCATCTAAGCAATATATCCAAAGAGGAATGAAGATTGAGAGTATTCAAATGGCCATCCATTTAACTCACTGCTTCCTCTTGCCTAAGTGCATAGTTTCTAAATGTCAATGGCCTGCAATCCCCTCTAATGATAAACTGATTCAACATTAATTGAGCATATACTATGGTAGTTCTCTGACTCTTAAATGAGTGTTGAAAGATAGTTGGGAATTTATAGTGGGTTGAATGATGACCCGCAAGAACATCTGTCTACATCCTCACTCCTGAAACTGGTGAATATGACCTAATTTGGAAAAATGGCCTTTGCAGATATAATTAAGGATCTTGAGGTAAGATCATCCTGGATTACCTAAGTGCTCCTAAATCCAATGACGAGTATCCTATAAGATACTGAAGAGGAGAAGATATAGGCACAAAGGAGAAGGTCATGTGAAGACAGATGAAGAGACTGGACTTAAGCAGCCATAAGCCAAGGAACTCCCAGAGCCATTTAATACCTGGAAGCAGCAAGAAGGATTCTCCCCCAGAGCTTTCAGAAGAAATATCACTCTGCCAACACTTTAGCCACAACTGTAAGAGAATAAATTTCTGTTGTTTTATTTATTTACATTTGTTTTATTTAAATTCAATTTGCCAACATATAGTATAACACCCAATGCTCATCCCATCAAGTGCCCTTCCCATTGAAATTTCTGTTGTTTTAAACTACCTAGTTTGTGTTAAACTGCTGTAGTCACAGCAGCCCTAGGAAACTAATACAGAGGTAAAGAGGGAAGTACCATCGGATATGGGGAAACATGGGAATTCACTGAGATATGATAGAGAATACAGCTTCATCAGGACAGCTTCAGCAGTTCCATAGGGTTCCACCTTGGATAAAAAGATGGATAAGAATGAACCAAAATGAATCAGGGAAGGGCATGCCTCCCTCAATATGGAATTTGGGTTTTATTCAGTAGGCCATGGGAAAATGGGGGGTGGGGTGGGTAATACTGACCCAGTGCACATCTTAGAAAGATCATTATGGGGCAGCTCTGGTGGCCCAGCAATTTAGCGTTGCTTTCAGCCCAGGGCCTGATCCTGGAGACCCGGGATTGAGTCCCCCGTCAGGCTCCCTGCATGGAGCCTGCTTCTCCCTCTGCCTGTGCAGAGGTCTTTCTCCCTCTCTCTCTCTCTGTGCCTCTCATGAATAAATAAATAAAATCTTAAAAAAAAAAAGAAAGATCATTATGGCATGTGGTGGCACAGAGAATGGATTGGAGAGACAATGAAATGATCTCCAGTGGGAAAGTAGGAACTCTTATAGTCATCAGAGTAACAAATGATGAAGCTTGGAGTCAAAATGATCATAATGAGAATGAAAGGAAGGCAATGGGACAAAAGATATTTGGAAAATTTAATCCACAGAATTTGGTGGCTGATTGGATGTAGGTGGTGAAATAGAATGGGGGGAGTTGAATCCTTCTCCAAGGTCAATTTGGGTGACTGGGTAGATGGCAAAGATTTTCAACAGGTTACAAAATGCAGAAGAGCAGATAAGGTGGGACAATTTGTTCATGCATAGATGCATTTGAGGTCAAGATTCTCTGAGTATCCAGGAGAGAATGTCAAGCAGGCAGTTGATATAAGAATCTATATCTGAAAAGAGAAGTCCAAGCTAGAGATAAACATTGGAGAATTGTTGAAATATAAATGATCATGGAAAACATGGAGGGAGAGAAGATTACCCAGGCAGACATGCAGAACAGAAGGTCAAGGATGGAACCTCCAGGAATGCAAACATTTTTCTCAGAAACTTCTGTGATTTTATAGATAATGGTTTCTAACCACTGTTACAACAAAATGTTATAGTTTTCCATGAAATGTGAAATCTTTTTTCTTTAATTTTTATTTATTTATGCTAGTCACACACACACAGAGAGAGAGAGAGAGAGAGAGAGAGAGAGGCAGAGACACAGGCAGAGGGAGAAGCAGGCTCCATGCACCGGGAGCCCGACGTGAGATTCGATCTCGGGTCTCCAGGATCGCGCCCTGGGCCAAAGACAGGCGCCAAACCACTGCGCCACCCAGGGATCCCTGAAATGTGAAATCTTAAAAGTGTTTTTACATTCTTAATGATCCAGAATCTTTATTTTATAATAATAGCAAATGAAAAAATACAAGTGAATGTATAAAAATTCTATTAAGAGGGGCACCTGGGTGGCTCAGTTGATTAAGTGTATGACTCCTGATTTTGGCTCAGGTCATGATCTCAGGGTTGTGAGATAGAGCCCAGCATCAGACTCCAAGCTCAAAGGGGAGTCTACTTGAGATTCTCTCTCTCCTTCTCCATCTACCTCTCCCTCCACTTGTGCTTGCTCTCTCTCTCAAATAAATAATCTATAAAAATTTCTCATTAAGAAAAATATCTTTCATAGAGCAAGACATACAGTTTCTTTTTTATTTATTTATTCATGAGAAACACAGGAGAGAGAGAGGCAGAGACATAGGCAGAGGGAGAAGTAGGCTCCATGCAGGGAGCCCAACATGGGACTCCATCCCAGGTCCCAAGGATCATGCCCTGGGCCGAAGGTGGCACTAAACCACTGAGGCACCCGGGCTGCCCAAGACATACAGTTTCTTGTTTCAATCCTTCTATCCATGCCTTTCTCCAATATCCTGAGCTCAGTAACTGGCACCATCATCTAATCCATTGCCGAACTCAGAAAATCGGGAGTTAAAACTTATACCTCCCTCTCCCTGTGCCTTAGCTTTAACTAATCCTTAGGTTGAATGTTTCTCTTGAATCTCTTCACTTCTTATGCCCACAACTTAATTCAAGCCACTTGGTCCTTTTGCCAATAGCCTCCTAACTTGTCCCCTACAGTCTCCCTAAACTCTCTCCAGTATATTCACACTGTAGTCATAATGATACAAACAACAATATAAATCTATTTTAAAAATGTAGCTTCTTCCTTAAAATGTTTTCATGAATTTCCAACACTCTTAATTCCTACAGTGTCCAATGGCCTCCTATGGTCTGACACAGCATATCTCTACACCTTCACTGAGCACATTTCCCCCTCCATCTCTAGACTCCAGCTATCCTGGGCACTTTCTTGAGGATACCACACTTTCTCACCCAGGGTATAGCTGCATTTCACCTGGGAAATGCATCCACCTTCTTAACTTTTAGGTCTCAGCCTAAATACCACATCCTTGAGGAAGATTCCCTTGATTCTATTACCTCTCATTATACATTATCAAAGACTCAATCTCTTTCTATTATAGAAATTAAGAACATTTAATTAAATTAATTAAATTATGTAATAATTTGTTCAGTCTTTATGTTCTCAGATATACTTCATGAAGGGAGAAATAAAAGGGAAGAGAAGAAAGGAAAAGAAGTTGGCTCTTTTTGACTTTGAAGCTTCTCAGGGATTGGGTTCCAAAGATAATTTTTTTTAAAAGGCAGAAGTTGTGGTTTATTTTCTGTGGGGTTACTGAGCTACTATTAAGGGAACTAGGACTTTAAGAATTAAAACTAGGTCACTAGATCAACTAAGGTGATCCCCCGGGCCTCACAGAGAAATGTTATCTCCAACACATTCATACTTCTTTTGCCCTGTGTCCACACCTTTCACTAGGAATTTCATGTAGGATTACTCTGGAAGATGTGTGGAAGGGGCCCTGAAATCAGTGTGTACATATGGCTTCCTTTCTGTCATTGTCACTTACAAATCATGAAGTTCATTTTAGTAAGCACTTATCAATAACCTACTTTGTGTCAGGATCTCTTCTGGGGGTGAGGTTTTCAGAGTTATGGTCCCTACTCTCACAGAGGTCACAGTTTGAGAAAGACATGCAAGAATTAAATGTTCATGAGGTATAAGTAGGCTCTCTGAGGAGGTGACCTATTTCCTCATGTCACCCACCATTATGCACATATGACCAACTGATAGAGGAGGGAAAAGACTAAGCATGCTTCAGTGATGGGTAGGCCTGGTATAAGATTTGAAGCTGAACACAGACAGCTGCTGAACTGAAGACACAATGAAGGTGTCTCTGAAAAAAAGTAGGTTTTTTCCCAGTGAGCAGAGCTTTGGTTAGTGCCTGGTTATCCACTTTGTGTTGGAAGAGAGCTGGCCAAGATAGGGAAATATATGGACATGTGGTCAAGCAGATGGCAGAGCTGGTTGGTCAAGGGTCTGAAGGAGAAAGACTAGAAGATCAGTGCCCAGAGGATCTGGAGAAAAGACATGAAGATGGAGCCTCTGCCAGAGCAATAACATGGGGCAATCCATATTTTAATTGCAGGTTAATACCCTTGAGAACATTCACCATGGAAGTGGCCCTTAATAACTAAGTAATCTGAATGACTTGGCTGAGTTGACATCAGACAAAACAAAATGGGAGTACACTTAGTCTCTAGATCCTGCTAGATACGTAAGTTGTTTTTCAATTTAAGTTAAATTCCTTGTGGTGCCTTATATCTATATTCCATTTAATAATTTCCTATGCCTTGATACCGTTCATTTCTCACTCCAGAGAGCAGAAACTAACAAACTCCAGCCCACATATTTAGAAGGTATGGGCTCTTGTAAAAATGACCATGCAAGCTTTGAAATCAGGCAGAGCTACACTTTGCTCCTTGATCCTTCCTGAAACTTAAACAAAGATTATAATGCCTATTTATAGGGTAGTTATAAGAATTATATGAAATAATGTTTTTAAAAGTTTTAGTGCAGTACCTATCACATGGTTAATCCTGAGTACAGGTTAATGTTGTCCCTGTGGTTAGAACTCTACAGCCAGATGTCTCTGTCTTGTACCCTTGTACCCATCTAGATCTCCTCCTCCTCTCCCTCTCATCTTCAGCCAGACTCTCACATAATTCTTAAGATGATTTCACAGCTTTGTAACACAGCTTGAAGTCTGGGATTGTGACGCCTTCAGCTTTAATCATCAAGACAGTATGGAACTGGCACAAAAACAGACACATAGATCAATGGGACAGAATACAGAACCCAGAAATGGACCTTCAACTCTATGGTCAATTAATCTTCAATAAAGCAGGAAAGAATATCCAATGGAAAAAGGACAGTCTCTTAAACAAATGGTGTGTTGGGAAAATTGGACAGCCACATGCAGAAGAATGAAACTAGACTATTTTCTTACACACACAAAAGTAAACTCAAAATGGATTTTAAAAAAAACTACATGTGAGAGAGGAATCCATCAAAATCCTAGAGAAGAACACAGGGAGCAGCCTCTTTGACCTTGGCCATAGCAACTTCTTGCTACACACATCTCCAAAGGCAAGAGAAACAAAAGCAAAAATGGACTTCATCAAGATTAAAAGCTTCTACACAGCAAAGGAAACAGTCAACAAAAGTAAAAGGCAGCCTACAGAATGGGAGAAGATACTTGCAAATGTCTTATCAGATAAATGGGTAGTATCCAAAATCTATAAAGAACATATCCAACTCAACACCTCCAAAAAATCCACTCAAGAAATGGGGTTAAGACATGAACAGACATTTCTCCAAAGAAGACATACACATGGCCAACAGACCCATTGGAAAAAATGCTCAACATCAATTGGCATCAGGAAAATATAAATCAAAACCACACTGAGATACCACCTCACACTGGTCAGAATGGCTAAAATGAACAATTCAGGAAATAATAGATGTTCGCAAAGGTGCAGAGAAAGGGGAACCCTCTTAAACTATTGGTGGAAATGCAAATTGGTGCAGCTACTCTGAAAACAGTATGAAGGTTCCTCAAAAGTTAAAAATAGAGATATCCTATGACCCAGCAATTGCACTACTAGGAATTTATCCAAAGGATACAAACACAGTTATTCATAGGGAGCACATGCATCTCAATGTTTATAGCAGCAATGTCTATAATAGCTAAAATGCAAAGGGCCCTGATTCCCTTGAACAAATGAATGGATAAAGAAGATGTGTTGTATATACACAATGGAATATTACTCAGCCAACAAAAAGAATGAAATCTTGCCATTTGCAATGACATGGATGGAACTAGAGGGTTTTATGCTAAGCAAAATAAGTAAGTGCGAGAAAGACAAATACTTCATGATTTCACTTATATGCGGAATTTAAGAAACAAAACAGATGAAAGTAGGGGAAAGGAAGGAAAAATAAAATAAGACAAAAACAGAGAAGGAGGCAAACCATAAGAGATGCTGAACTCTAGGAAACCAACAGGATTGCTGGAGGGGAGGTGGGTGGGTGCATGGGGTAACTCAGTGATGGGCATTAAAGAGGGTACATGAAGTAATGAGGCCTGGATGTTGTATGAAACTGGTGAACCTCTAAACAATCTCTGAAACTAATAATGCAGTATATGGTAATTAAATTGAATTTAAATATTTTTAAAAGATGATTTTACAACCATCAGAATGGCAAAGAAACTTCATCTTGCTGCCAATCCCTTGTACCCTTTCAGAGGGGCTGTATGAAGGTATGTTCCAAAGATCCATCCAAAAGACTAGCCTGCATTGATTTTCCCTGCATTTTAGTCTATGACTCCCTAAAGAACCTCTCAAGTTCCCTAGAGTAACTACAGTTTGAAATACTGGCCTAGAGCAATTGCTGTGAGCCTGTAACAAAGGGAACTTACTTAATGAAAGGTCTAGAAGATATATATATATATATCATTTAACAAAGCAATTAAATACATTATCCAAGACCATACCACCTGGGTTCCTGTGTCCTACACCAGCAAACCTAATAACATCATTTCAATTATGCACCAGGAGTCAGCCTCCAGATGTGGGTTAATAAAGAAATGCTAATGCAAACAAGACAGAAGCTCAATATGTACAGGGAAAGAAATGTAATGGTAGATTAACATAGTCTGGCCAACAAACTGTACATTCGGCAAATTAATAAAGCTAACAACAGCTTATTGTCAGAGCTGTTCACACAGCATTGAATTATTTCAGGAACCCACCAAGTGGGGAAACACACAAACAGAAAACAAAATAGGCCGGAGATGGGGGGAGGGGGAGCTGGATTCTAATTCAACTCAGCTGCTAACTAGTGATGCAAAATGAAAGTATCTTCACTGATGGGGAGCAAAATATGAAAACTATCTTCTCATAAGACTGCCTTTTGCACTAGATCCTGGACAAATAAACTTCTCTTTTCTATATATTTTTTTCCTTATCCTAAAGACTGAAGAAAAGGGTGAAAGAAGCTAGGGAAGTAAGGGGAATGTTCATTTCTAAAAGCTAATGCTAACACCACAGTTCTCTAATCTAGTAAAAGTATTTATTTAAGAAAATAAAGAAACAAGGAGAAAATCAAAACAAAGCCAGGGAACAGTTGGCAAATGGAGCAGGTTTTATATAAACTGTGAATCAACAAATATGATCAAGTATCTATTATCTGGGCCCAAAGCTTATCTATTAACTACAGAGAATAAAGCAAGGGCTTGCTAAATTCATTGAGCACTCAACCAACTGTCAATTCTTGCAACCAACCCTCACAAAAACCCCATGAGGTGCATACTCAGGGATGACTGAGCATAGTTTTGAGGACATTTAACCATCCATTGGAATGCCTTGGCTGCAAGTAACAGAAACCTCCCTATTCAAACTTGACCAACAAAGCAATGTGTTATTGCCTGCACCTGACAGTGCAGTGACAGACAGTCTGCTTCTCTGGAAGGACCCCAAATCTCTGTCATCAGTATACATTTCATTCTGTATCTCTCCCACCTGATGTTCACACTAGATGGGTGCTGGTTCCTTGTTTCTGTCTTCCACTCTCTGGATAGATTATCTATTCTTCCCTTGAAGCTGACAGGGACAACTTAGGTCACATGATAACTCCTGAATCAGTAGCAGTTGTAAGGATTTTATGCGCTGGAACGCTAAAACTAATAAGGAATTAATTTCTTATTTCTAGAGCTAGGAATGGGATCACTTGTCTCTGACTCATGAATTTGAGAGTGCACATGGGAACAAAAATAGAGAATTTATGAGGGAAAAAAGGGAAAAAAGACCAGATAGGCAACCACTGGGTCCATGGCATTTGCTCAAAGACAAATACTTGGCAAGTGACAGGGCCAGCCTTGAACTAATTAAGTACATTATAGAACTATGGACCAATTTCTGCAACATAGAAAACCACATTACCAGACAACTCTTGGTGCAACCCAACAAATCAATTTTGACAATTAGCGATTCATGACAACCATATTTACCCAACAAAAAATGTCAGGTGAACTTCTCAAGAATAGTAAACTTATCAAGACAACTGAATACAACATTTGAAAGCCAGAAGGTCATAGAATATTCAAGGCATATGAACGCCATGCCAGTTGAAACCATTTGCTTTGAATGAGAGTCAACTGTGTTATAAATATATAATAATATCTGCACATAAATATTCATGTGCCATTCGGTCCATCTTAGTTTTATTGCTATTTATTCATGGTAAAGCAGCACTGTTGTATTAAAAAATTGCAAAAAGTATAGAAAGACTTTAGGCATTTGTAATTTTTTTTTAATGACTAGTCGTAAACAAAACATCTTGGCCTGATAAGGCTTCTCTAATTTCTTCTGGCTGCTACTGATAATGATCTGTAAATAATGCTGCCCCAGTGTCTGGTGTCTCTAAAATATTTAACATGGGGACAGACATGAGCTGGCTGGGTGCTGGCCTCTTTTTAGTTGAGACCTAGATCCCAAAATATTCCCATGTCATCTAGGGTCTTACCAGAGGCATGGATATAAACATCCTCTTTTCACAAAGAGTTTTTGTTCCTTCAGAGGAAAAAAATGGATAGTGGTAACTCAGGACAGCAAGTCTACTAGTTCCAGTTTGTTATGCAGAAGAAAATAAGCCAGGCAATTCAACTTTTGGGCCATCTCCCAATCTCTCCCTCTCTTTGAGATCATTACCATATATTGAGTACTCTCAGCTGGGCTCATTAGGGTCTTCTCTCTTCCTGGCTAAACAGCAGTCCTTCCCATTTTTTTTTCTCTGAGTAGATGATCAGTAAGTCTTCATGAATGGAAGATCTTAGTACGGTTTTTATTAATTGAGCTGAAATGCCCAATGAGACACTTTGAAATAGGGGATCATCAGGTGTACATTTGCCTTCAGCGATTCTCCAATATTCCCCCTTCCTTTTTATCCCCATTCCTGGCCAGCCCTTATCACCTTCATCAGAAGTGTCATGGACTCTTACCCTTCCTATCTCAAATTCAGCTGAAAAATTTTGTAAACATCTCTTTGCTTATTACCTTCCTGTTCAAAAATCTTTATTGAATTCCTGTTATCTACAGAAGTCGTGCTCGACCAGAGGTCATCAAACTTTCTTCATAAAGGGCCAGATAATAAATATTCTTTGCCTTGGGGATGATGATCTCTGTGATAGTTACTCCTCTTTGCTCTCTGCTGGAGCATAGAACAGCCATAGACCATGTGTAGACAAATGGGCTTCACTATGTCCAAATAAAAGCTTATGGATGCTGAAATCTGATTTTGATATAATGTTCATACTATTCTTCTTTTGATTTCCCCAACCATGGAAAAATGTAAAAACCTTTCTTAGGTTATGGGTCATACTAAAACAGGTGGTAGACTGGATTTGATCCATGGGTTGTTATTCTCTCACTCCCTGGTCTAAAGCCCTTTGGTCCAGGGCACCTGGGTGGTTCAGTCGATTAAGCGTCTGACTTTTGGTTTCACTTCAGGTCATGATCTCCTGGGTCATAGGATCAAGCCCCATGTTGGACTCCATGTTCAGCATGCAGTCTGCTTGAGATTCTCTCCTCTGCCCCCTAGTCTTGTGCTCTCTCTCTCTCTCTCTCCCTCAAATAAATAAATCTTAAAAAAAAAAACCCTTTAGTCCAACACTCAAATTAATTCCAATTTGCAATCCAGCCACCGTTTCAGCATTTGCTTCCACTGTTCCCAGTTGGCTATCAACATACCACCACTCCTGCTAAACCGAACAACACATTGTTCTCTGAATGTGTCACATGCCCTTCCTTCCCAGCTTTTTAGACAATGTCATTCCTTCCATTCTGTTTCTAAGACTCAATGTGTTACTCTTTTCATTAAACTTTTTCTCAGATCTTAGCTGGAAATAACCTTTTTATCCTTTGTAATAGCAATTTCTGCCTAGTTCTGTGTAAGCAATTTGCATACATTATGCCCTTTGACCCTCAGACAATGAGAAAAGTGTTATTGGAATTATCCCACAAATATGAAATTGAGATTCAGGAGGATTATGTACCTAGTGTCACAATAAATGGCCAAGGCAAGATTCTAGCCCAGATATATTAGATTTCACAGCCCATGCACTGCTTTTTATGCCACACACACTAACATTTTATTTGTACTTCTTTTATAGTGCTGATTTCATTTCTACTCACTGTTAGAGCTATTTGTGGGAATTTCTTCATCTCTTTTTCTAAAGTCTGGAATTCTCAAAGGCACAGACCATGGCTTATTCATATTTATATCCTCAGAGGGATTTGCATAGAATAGGTGCTTAATACATCTTTGTTGAGTGAATGAACACCATTCAATATGTGCTTGTAGCAATGAATTGCTATTATTAACTTTTGGATTTGATTTCCTGTAATCACTACCCTTGATAATAGAGAATGAACCTGATTTTTTTTTCAGAAAGCAAACCCAGAGATAAATAGAAAATCAAAACTGGTTTCCATCAGTATGTGTGAAAAGATGTTGTTTGTGCTCAAGTGAAAACTAGACAGACACAAATGTGAAATGTATTTGGCCATTTGTTTTGGATTTTAGCACTTTCTTTACAAAAAACAGTCAAAACCATTGGTGTGTTAATGAGCCTTTGACATCAACAACTACTGGCACCACTGGTCATCAGGTGCAGGACCCACTCCCAGCCTTGTTCATGATAAGGTCATTCTTTATCTCTAGGACACTTGAGTCATTTAGAATGGAACTTTTGTCTAGCTCTGGTATTTGGCAACAATGACAGAGCAATCAACCATTGCCACCCACTCACAATTCAACTTGCCAAGTCCAAAAAGTGACTGATAATCATGTCTTCTGAAGTTAAGTTGGATAAGTCTTTTCCTCCTTTGGATGTGATGTCTGTAGGGTGATTAAGTAAGAAATTTAATACATTGAAGATCAGCATGGCATAATGGCATAGAGCCTGAGTTTGAGTCCAAGAACTACCATTCACTTGCATGTAGTGTTTTGTGTGTTTTACATGATGAATCTGACCTTTGTTTTCATTGTTTGTACAATAGAGAAAAGTAACATTCTCTTCATAGAATTTTAAATGAAGGAGACAACATTGTTCACCAACTTAGCACAGTGTCTGTCATAGAGTACTTACTCATTACTTCATTCCCTGTTATTGGTTTGGAAACAAGAACTAACACTAATTCATGAGTTAGTTGTGTAACTACAGAGTTTTGTTGTTTTGTTTTGCATTGCTTAGTGGCTGTCTCAGGAACAGAGTTAAAATTTGACTGTATTTAATCACGAATTATGTCACAATTAGAACCTATTTAAATGAATGGTGAACTTGAAAGTTAAGACTCCTGATTTGATATTTTCCTTTTTTTAATTTAAATTCAGTTAGCCAACTTATAGTACATCACAGTTTCAGATGTAGTGTTCAATAATTTATCAGTTGTGTGTAACAACCCAGGACTCATCACATCATCTGCCCTCCATCATGACCATCACCCAGTTACCCCACCCCCCAGCCATTTTGCCTGCAGCAACTCTCAGTTTGTTTCCTAGAGCTAAGAGCCTCTCATTTTTTAAAGATTTTATTTATTTATTTTTGAGAGACACAGAGAGGCAGAGACACAGGCAGAGAGAGGAACAGGCTCCCACGGGGAGCCTGAGGGGGGACTCAAACCCAGGCCCTAGGGATCACAACCTAAGCTGAAGGCAGACACTCAATAACTGAGCCACCCAGGCATCCCTCATGGTTTTTCTTTCTCTCTGATAACTTCCCATTCAGTTTTCCCTCCCTTCCCCTATGGTCCTCTGCCCTGTTTCCTATATGTGGAATAACATTGTTATTTTCAATGTAGAGAACAAGTCATGCTATAGATATACTGAGAGTCTCTGGCTTACAAACCTAAGCAATAGAAATAGAGATTGAGGGGTGAGGACTTCTGCATGGTTCTACCCGTGGCTCAAGGACTCACTCAGATGTTGCTGTGTCTTCAGCTAACTTTGCTCCTGGTAAAGAGTGTGAAAATCTATTCCCTAGAAAGCTTTTCTTCTGCTACAACCTCCCTTCTTCATCCCTCTTCCGGATAAGTCACCCAAGCCATGTTATTCCCTTGTTCCCCTCTACTTTTCACACACACTCCATCCCCCTTCATAGCTCAGTTAACAACACCTCAGGTCATTTTTAAATTCTAAAACTATATGCATTCCCTGCAGCTAATTTTATTCTTCTTCATAATTTATTCAATTATTTCAAGAACATCTATCTTATTTCCCACCCTCTTACTTTTCTGAACACCCAAATAATCCTAACTTCTTGGTCTTTCTAGAAAAAGAGTTCATTCTTTCAAAGAGGAGGAAATCTCTAATTTATGGAGTAAAAGAAGTATAATTTTTAAAGTGTCCTCCACAACTGAAACCTATAAATATGCCCAGGACTCCCCTTCAAAAATTCCATCCTCTGTATTTTTCTAAGTTCATTCTACAATAAATAAAATTATATTTCTTCATCAAGATTTACAGATTTAGGTATTATTCAATTGTGAGAATAATTTACTAATTTTTAAATACTATTTGTCTTTGAAGCTACAGTATTTATGTTACATTATGTTTAGGCAGTTTTATGGTCTACATAAAACACTTAATCACCATCACAATCACATTTATACAGGTACTGATGATAAATTGCTAATGGCCCACTCACAATTACATTTTTAAGACATAATTCATTTTTATGGTAGCTTCTACTTGGATATAAGCTATTAGTAAATTTTAGAAATTCATAGCTCACTTTAGTACAAATCATGTAATTTATTGTTTTACTTCTTTCTTGGAAAATGTTTGTGATTGTTGTCACATACTAAACTTCTGGAATTTTTAACTTCTTGAAATCCTCAGTGAGTTTTCACTAGGATTAGACAATGTGCGTTGACAATTAACAATTTGGGGTTTTTTGTTAGACATTAGTTGCTCCCATGGTTGGAATTTGAGGAATAGGATGCGTCTCCAACTGGCTGGATTCCTCAAAGCTAGTCTCTGAACAAATTCAGTCAGGTGTTCAGATGTTTACTAGTAAAACAGTAACAAAATAGCCATTTAACAAATTGTGCAAGCTTGATAAAATCTCACTCTTTGTTCTTTTATGTACTCTGACAAATGCATTTGATGAAAGGCTTTCTTAATACGAGTCCACAATAGTCTAGTGCAGGATATAGTTAGCCCTCCAGAAGGCTGAAGTAACAGAATCCTGAATATGGAGCTATACACAGACCTGGATGAAATCCCAAGGCCAAGGCTTTATTCTGAAAGAGATTAATTTTATCAATAGATTTTTATAGCATGTTCATGCAAAGCAGAAGGCCTTAAAACCCATCTGGCCAATGTATGTATCTTAAACCCAGTCATTTGATCATTTTAAAAATCATGTGCAACATCCATTATACTAATTAAAAAACTCTCTAGTGTTAATCACTGATAAACTAGAATCCTAACAACACTACTAATCTGTGGGCTTCTGATTAGTCTTTCAAAGGCTAGCTAATTTAGAGTTTGCATTGACAATTAGGGTGCATCACATGTTAAACTAATTAAAATGAGATTCACACACACCAACATATTACAAAAAAAAAAAAAAAATAAGGCACTTGAAAATTCCAAAACCCATAACATTAAAATTCAATAGATTCTTGTCTTTGAACACAAGAGGTCTTATGCAGATTCATATATGAGAGACAATGATAAGGTGAATACAGTTACATAGTATGTGAGCCAAGCCTTAAAAGACAAAATAAAAGGCTGTTGTCATTTTGTAGAAGAGAAATACTGCAGGTTTATCAATTGAGAGGAACTTAAAAGTGCTTAATACTCAGTATCTCCAAAAGGGTACACAAGAAGGTGTAATAATTTGGAGCCATAGGCAGCTTAGGAAAAGAAGACTCAATGTAGGTAGTTTGACATTAAGAAAGAGAGATGATTAGGGGTGCCTGGTTAGTTGGTTAAGCGACCAACTCTTGATTTTGGTTCAGGTCATGATCTCAAGGTTGTGAGATCAAGCCCCACATGGGGCTCCACACTCAGTGTGGAGTCTGCTTGAGAGTCTCTCTTCCTCTCCCTCTGCCCCTCCCTGACTCCTGGTCTCTCTTAATGAATAAATAAAATCTTTTTTTAAAAACTAAAGAAAGATGATTAAATGACCTATTTTCTTGCCATGTGATATTCTTTTAAAATTGAATATGGCCTCCATTTACATATTTTATGTAAAAAAATAACCATATAGAACACACAATACAGTGAAATTTATGCTTCAAGTTTCCAAGATGCTAAATTTAGGTAAAATTAAGGTAAAATGTCACTAGAATTGAGTAACATCTATGTTAGGATCACATGACCTCAAAGATTTCATTTAGGATGATGTGATTTATCTGAAATAAAGCCAGCATGGTTTAATTTTTTAATTATTGAAAAAGTATTTGATTAGTAAAAGTATTTAGTCATTAGATATAATT
Organism: Canis aureus; assembly: GCF_053574225.1. NCBI lineage: Eukaryota > Metazoa > Chordata > Mammalia > Carnivora > Canidae > Canis > Canis aureus. The sequence goes on along the minus strand of NC_135624.1, from coordinate 27,422,580 downwards.
TAATAGTTAACATGCATTAAATTATAAATATATAACGATCCCTAGTGATTTTACAATCCAACCAATAAAGCATTTAGATACCTTTCTGTTAGCAGCACAATCTGAGATTTAACAGGAAGAGCATTATTCTTTTAAAATATGGTAGTAGTTATCCTTCATCTAATTATAAATGAGAAGGGGATGGGGTGACTGGGTGACGGGCACCAAGGAGGGCATGTGACGGGATGAGCACTGGAGTATCATACTCCATATACGCTGGCAAATCAACATTCAATTAAAAAAGTAATAATAATTATAAATGAGGCACTGTTAGTGCTTCAAAAGAACAAAGCACATCTAATTACCACCCAGTTCTCAAATATCCTCTAGAATATCACGGCCAAAGTTTGTCTAGCCTAAGCTTGAACCCCTCTGATAATGGGATTCTTACCTCATCCCAAGGCCTCCAATTCAATCCTTCAGGAGCTCTGGCTACTATAGAGTCCATTCTCATGTGCTTTTATTCAACAGATATGCTCTGAGGGTCTCCTAATGTCATGTATTGTCACTGACTCTGGAACCCAGCATTAAACAAATAACACAAATATCTTTGCCTTCATGGGACTTACTTTCTAGTTGGGGAAGACAGACATTAAAGAGAAGTATGTGAAACATCTAGTCCAGGTTGGAATAAGCATAATCTATAGAGAGAAACCACACAGAAGAGGGTAATAGGGATGATACAGGAGAGCTTGGTTCTTGTCTCACGGAGTTGAAGAATGAATCTCGTGGACATGGGAGAGTGCGTAAAGGGACAGAAGTTTATTAAGTAAAGATACAGAGAAAGCTCTCAGGAGTGAGAAGGGTCCCAACCAGGGTTGCCACTGAGGGCTTTTATTGAGAGCCCAATCAGGGAAACTAAATTCTTTTTAACATTTTCTATTGACATCACCATTGAGTAAGGACTATTGATAACATCTTTAATGGCTTACTTCTTCTTTGCGGTCTGGTTTTATTTTGTTGGTCACAAGTAGCTGTTATAACAAGTCATTCGCCCCACTCACACCTTAGGGGTGGGTGGTCTGGCTTTTTCCCTTACCTCTGGTTTCCCTACACCTCCTCATTTATGGAATTTCTGTGAGCCTGATTCTGTGGCCCCCTACCTCCTGCCTACCCCTCCCTGTTTGTCCCTAACTCAGGGAGACCTGTGGTATTGAGTAAGTTCCCAAAGGAAGTAGGTAACTGGGAACATGACAGAATGGACACAAGACACAGCAGATGCAAAGACCCTAAGAAGGAAATGTTCCTGGAGTATTTAAGGAACAGGAACCCCTGTGGCTGGTAAAAATGAGGAGAGGACACTAGGAAGGCCAGAGAGGTAGCAGAATAGCACAAGGACACTGTGGTGATGGAGGACCTATGAGATTTCTCTCAGAAACTGCTATGTGTGAGAAGTGGAGATAGGGCCCAAACTAAGAAACCTACAAATGATAGATAATGAATATCTGCCCCCGTGGATCCAGAATATTTTCTTCTGGTTCAATAAATCTTCCTATTTCATTCCATTGCTCTTCATGTCTCCTGGTTCTGCACCCCTTCATCATACTCTTGACTCTCCTTTGAATGTAATTCAGGCTGTCTGTCAGTCCCTCTTTCTGTACAGGACCTATCAGTCACCAAAGAGTAGTCTTTACATTTGAGTAACAATGAAGGCCTACATTGCTCTTAACTGTCTCTATGGGAGCACTTCTGGTTTATGATGACTGCCTATTTACTTGTGTATCTCCCCCAATAGAAAGAGAACTTCCTGAGAGCAAAGATGTGACCTCATCATAATTATAATCCAGAATCCAATCTTCTATGTACGGTTGGCTCACATTGAGTTGAATAGCCTCACATGTAGCTGGTGCTAATTGACAATAGATGATAAAGCTAAAACCCAGAAAAGTTAAGGCACTTGCCCAAGGTCACAAAGCTAACAGAAAACAGAAGAACTAAGATATGATCCAAAGCAAGCAGTCTATCTAAATTGCCCCTCTTCTTGATTCTACTGTGCTCCATCTCACTAAAATTGCTGTTTGATGTCCTTGTCTATCTTCTCTGCTAACCTCTGAACTTCTCAGGCCAACTGCTGGGTGTGTTCATTACTGTATCTCTCATACTTAGCTTAGTGTCCAAAAAACCAGCTCAGTGATCAAACAGATGATTTGGTTTGGATTTTGCTCATGAATTTATCTAGCTATGGCCATAATTGATGGCACTTAGGAAAGACTTTCTTTTTTATTGATCAGCATTACCGTAGATGTGATATATTCAGTATGTTACTCAGGTGGGACAAAAATCTGTGTGTGTGTGTGTGTGTGTGTGTGTGTGTGTGTGTGTAAACATGAATACGCACAGGCTCCACCAGGGATTTTCTGGGTGTCTACGATCAAGGGCGCAGTCTCCATTTTCTCGCAAGCCAGCTTGCTCCAAGGTCATTGGTTTAAGTGGGGGACATGACCTGATCCAAACTAAGCCCCCAGATAAGATAATATATATCAAAGGACACATGCTTAATGAATATGGACAGAGTCTATAGAGCAGTAAAGTCATTTTTATTTTTAGAGGATGGAACTATAGATTTTTGGTTGATCCCATCACTCTCCATTAAGCAACAAAGTCAATGTAGCAAAGTGGAAAAAACTCAAACCTTGGAAGCAGAGAACCTAACTGCAATACCTGGCTCATTCCCTTATCACCCTGTGGGCTTGAGAATGTCTTTTTAAGTCTTATCTGCTTTGGTTTCCTTGTTTGTAAAGCTCTTTCTGTTTCTACTGGTGACATTGAAAATTCAATGGACTAATGTGTAGTACATCAACGTGCTGAACAAGCTTGCCTCATTGGATATAATCAGAATGTAATTTTCTTTTTCTTTTCCACTCTCCCATTAGACTTATTAATAGAGTTGGTTGTCCTATCATTGCATGAAAACTTGCCTGGCCTCATGGCATTTCTGCCCACTTTAAGCCCAAAATACAGTATTCATTTAATCATTCAAAATGTCTAGTCTGTGTAATAACCAGGGCTTTAAAGCCTCATTCAAAAGTAAATTTTCTATCTCAATATCCAGGGCTTTGTGTTGGGAAGTTCTTAAGACCACCTCGGACTTGATGATTTCTTCGGAGGACTTACAGGTCTCATGTACATCGTTCTCATGGCTCTGATTTCTTGTGCCAAAGCTAAATCAAAAGACAAAAGGCACATGGAACAAAGTCTGGTGGAAATTAGATGCAAGCTTCTGTAGTCCCCTCTTAATAGAGTCACAGGGGATGAAAATTCCCTTAGCAATGCACTGTAACAATATGTGTGAAAGGTTGCCAAGCAAAAAAGCTCATTAGAGACACAGCACCTAGGATTTTGACTAGGGGTTTATCACATAGGTGCCCTTGCCTAGCATGTACTAAAATTCCAGATGCCCAGAAGGATGGCAGGAGTTCAGCATAAAACATTGTTTGTATAACCAGTTTTTAGGCCAATTGAACTACTATGATCAGTTGGAAGAATGGTAACCTTCCCCAAATCCACGTTCCCAGTCACCAGCCAACCATATAAGAGGACCTTTCTAAGGTTAAGCGGTCAGAGCCTTTGGTATGCAAAGTACTATGTCCTCCTCTCTTTCTCTCTTGCTTACTTCCTTCCCAATTAATGCCAACCTTGATTATGAAGGGATTGAGGAGAAGGAGGAGAGGTAAGGAGAACAGGATATTTCTTATTTGACTAGTACCATTTTAACTTCACCTCCCACATATCTGGGTCTGACAGGTACCTAAAGATTGGCACTGTGTCTTATTGGCATCCCTATAGGTTCTTCAGAGATTTTTCCTGAGCACATTTAGTAGGACTTCCTGTGATGCATTACACAGAGTACCCTTCAGTTCCTTGTTCTTCAATAGACCACATGAACTTTCTGGAGCCCCATCATGCCTCTGAGTACCCTCCTGGTTAGGATTTAAGAGAGCTGCATGTGATTTCTTTCTGGCTCATGGGAAACACTTGGACATTTTTACCCTTTATAAACTCTGTGAGTATAGGTGGCCCAGTGCAGTCACCTCTAGTTGGCTGTGGTGATCTGGACAGCTAGCCAGAACTGGCTCTCTCTTTTAGATTTCCAGCCACGAGTCAAGTACTAGCCTTACTGTCACTCCAGTTGCAGGACCTAACATCAAGTTTTTGGAGTGGTCCTGTTGCAGCACTTCTTTCCATTTGATGTAAAAATAAGACTATCCTTTTCCCTCACCTTGGTGATTGGGAGATGGGCAGAGAAGGGACAGGGGCAGACTCATGGCACAACACCAGATCTCTCCAGAAATTACTTGCATAAATACTCTAGAGATCTCTATCACAATTTAACATCTAAAATCCAAATCTAGCTTTTTTAAGGGGACTGAAGTTTATGTAACTGTGGCAGTGGGGGTGGGGAGAGATGTGCCTTCTTGTAAAGATCTATAAAACTGGATACAAAATAAATATTTATTTAGAATGAGAATAAGTCACTGCAAAATAAACATTTTAAAATGCTGACAAATACTACAAATATAAAACTCAGAAAAATAATACTCGACTACCTGGAACTCCTCTGCAACACTTTTTGCTATATTTTTAGCTGTAGTTTTAGCATAGGCTCTTTGAATCCTTCTATATAAGATAACAACTTTGTAATATTTTCAAAAGTGTGAAAAGAAAAATAATTCAGTCTTTCCTCTAGCATGGTTTGGAATTTATTTTTATTATCATCGATAAGCTAGATAATTTTCTTTCAAAGTCAACAATACATCATTGGTAAAGTCACATACAATTTGGGGATTGCTATCAGAATTGAGAAAGTCTCTATCAAGTTTCTTTCATATGTGACTTGTAAGATTTGGAAGAAATTTTAATAGAGTGGCTTCTTACTCCATCATTTCTAACTTTTCTTTCTACTCCATCCCATGTGTGTCTTCATGTACTTCCATTCAGGGATCTGTCATCCTAGTCCTGAACCTTGGTATCATGAGGTTAGATGAGTTGAAACTAGGAGCAGTATGAGTGTTTGTGGAATTCATAACCATACAGGAACTATTAGTTTACTATTAGTAAACTCATACACCAATGTGACCCTGAGCCACACGATTATGTTACAACTCAAGCTAAAGGTATCCACAAATTAACCTCTCATTAGTTCAATGGTTCTCAATGGATGTGGGTTCAATTTTCAACCAAGGGAGGTTTATCACAACTTTTAGGGGTGGGGATGAAGGGTTTGCGGGCTTCTACTGGCGTGGGAGGCCAGACTGCTACAAATATCCTTCAAGGTACAGGATTGATAGTCCACACAGCAAAGAATTATCCTGCCCAAAGTGTCAAGATTGCCAAGATTGAGAAGCCTTGATAGCTGGATCTCTAAAATATGTCCCCAAGCCACTATGCCACCACCGGACACTGTGGAAGGTGTGAAAAAGAGAAAACAGCAGATACAGACCATGGTCCTAAAGCATTGCAGCTAGACTATCTTACTTTTAAAATTTCATGAAAACATATGATCATACCATCACATTGCCACGGCTCACCCAGGGCTTTAAAAGAAGCCTTGCAATCAATAGTCCTGAGGCCTCAGCTTCACCAGCTACAGGATAAATCTTGTCTCCCCAACCCCACTGAAACAAGGGCAGTCTACAGAGCTCCAGGTTTGCAACCTGTTATACGTCAAACAAGAACAAACGTCTTCTAAATGTTTGTTTATAAGAGACAAGCACTTAGAATCATCCCAGTTTTATAAAAAGTAAGACAGAAGGAGGCCATAAACCAGCCACTGGTAGGCTGGGACTTGGCCTGCAGACATGGTATGCTGATTTTCACATTCAATTTGAATGAATTGCCAGCCCTTAAAATTTTCATTTTACATAGAATCCCAGATTTCAGGTTTTGACTGAAAACTCCAGCAGCACTGGGCTCCTACTCCTACCTGACAACAAAGGAGCTCATTTGATTTTGCTTGTGGTTACGGTTTATCAAAGACCCTGCCCAGCCAGTAGTCTCTCCTCCCTGCCTAGCCCTCTAGGTGTTTGAATCTGTAAGCCTGCCCTGTGACTTCGGCTCACTACCTAAGGGCTGTGCAAATATTCAACAGGATATTGGTATTTACACTTCAACATCCCTTTCCAGTCTCTTCTGAATGCTGGATACACACTCCCTTATTTATCACGGGTCATATTTCCTTCCTTGGAGAGACACAAGGTCTATACATTTTATTTTAATTGAAGTATAATTTTTTTTAATTGAACTATAATTGACATAGAATATCCTGTTGGTTTCAGTTATCCATCTCAGAGATTCTAATATTTCTCTTTTTTAAATTTTATTAAAGATTTACTTATTTATTTGAGGATGTAGAGGCAGAGAGAGAGAGGGAGACAAGTTGTTTCCTGCTGAGAGGAAGCCCAATGAGGGGCTGGATTCCAGGACCCTGAGATCATGCATGACCTGAGCCTAAACTAAGATTCAGATGCTTAATCGACTGAGCCACCCAAGTGCCCCAGAGATTCAATATTTCTATACATTACAAAATGATCCCCACTACAAGACTAGTTGCCATCTGTTACCATACAAAGTTATTACCATGTTATTGACTATATTCCATATGTTATTCATACATCCCCTGACTTACTTGTTTTGTAACTGAAAGTTTGTACCTCTTAATCTTCTTTACCTATTTCCCCCATCCCTGAAACCCACCCCTCTGTGGAAACCAGCAGTTTGTTTCTTGTATCTTTGAGACTGTTTCTGTTTTGGTTTCTTTATTTGCTTGTTCTTTTAGATTCCCTTATAAGTAAAATCATATGGTCTTTGTCTTTGTCTGATTTACTTCACTTAACATAATACCCTCAAGCTCCATCCATGTCCCAAATGGCAAGATTTCATTCTTTCTTATGGCTGAGTAATATTCTATTACATGTCTGTGTATTATAATATATATATCTTTTTTATCCATTCATCTGTCAATGGACACTTAGGTTGCTTCCCTAACTTGGCTACTGTAAATAATGCTGCATATATCTCTTCAAATTAGTGTTTTTGTCTTCTTTGGATAAACGCCCAGAAGTGGAATTGCTAGATCATATAGTAGTTCTTTTTATAATTTTTTAAGGAACCTCCATGCTGTTTCTCATAGTGGATGCACCAATTTATATTCCCAGTACAAGATCCGTATTTTAATAGGAGCCACATAGCCTCTGCAATTTGTCACATGCTGTACTTTCTACAAAAATTCTAAGTACTAAGGGGAAGAAGAAAATGTCCTTTCTGTCAAATGCAGCAGGGCTGCCCAAAAGGTGCAGGCCTCAAGGGGGTGATCTGTAGTCAACTGCTCCAGAAAAACCATTACTGATTTGAGTACAGAACACCAAATCGATTTGAAAGCCCAGAAGGCCAATTAAATCATCTAAAAATCAATGAGCAAAATAAAAGGCAAGAAATAATAATGGTAACACAAAGATTGTAACGTGTCTAAACTTAAAATTAGGATGCCACCCACTGACATTCAGCAGAAAGCATGAGTAGGCTCCTTTCAAAGCCAGGCCTTCTGGTCCCATCCACAAACCATTAGCATTCCCAGCCACATACCAGGTACTATGTTCGATGTCAGACATCAAAAGAGGTAGAAGTGTTTGAACATCCTTTGTCCCTGAATTCTAGACTCTGTTTTGTTATTCTTGTTCCCAAACAAGGAATTCATTATTTAGTTGGCAGACATCAAATCTCACTCTCTTATTTTTTATTGAAGGAATAGAGATCCAGGGTTACCTGGAAACTGCTTATGATGATTAATTTTACGTGTCAACTTGGCTGGGCCACAGTGTTCAGATATGTGGCCAAATAGTATTCTGCATGTTTTTGTGAGGGTGGTTTTAGATGTGATTAGCATTTAGATCTGTGGATTTTGAGAAATCAGTTTGCTATCCATAATGTGGGTGGGCCTCATCTAATCAGTTGAAGATGCACTCAAATAAAAGGCCTACCGCTCTCAAGCATAAATGAATGCAGATGGCTTTTGGACTTGAACTGCATCAGCTAATCCCTGGTTTCCAGCTTGCTGGCCTACCTTTCAGATTTTAAATTTCTCAGCTGCCATAATTGCATGAGCCAATTCCTTAAAGGAATCTCCTTCTGTATATATACACACTTCCTATTGGATCTATTTCTCTGGAGAACTCTGACTAGTACACTGCTCAAGGAGAAGATTTTAGACTAGGATGTGAATCCTGGACCTTCCTCTCCAGTGTCCTCTCAACATCTAATGGCATGACTACAAATGCCACTAAAAGTAATTGTTAAGCAGGCAAATGGTCACCTCTCTGGGGAGGTATCACTTGTGGGTATTGTTCAGCTCCAACAGCATAAATATTTTCCAGATCTCTCACCCCGAGGGTAAAAGGGGCACAGTCAGATTTAGACAAGGGCCTTTTGGAGAAGATAACCAGTCCCAGGACATCAGTGAGCTGAGTCAGGGGGCACTCTCCCAAGATGGATGATGCTGAGACCATACAGACAGATGGAGTAAGTGGTAGGCAGGAACACTAGGCTATAAACTGACAAGAGAGAAACTGAGATAAGAGTCAAATCTTGGGGACACGGGGGCGAGGGTACATGTTAAGGTACAAAGCCAAGCATTCAAACCAAACCAATAAAGGCAGGAACAAACATAGAAGATAGGCAGAGATTCAGTGATTCCCCAGGATATATTTGTGCCATGGGTCAGGCACTGTTCTGGACACTGAGAATGAAACGGTGAGCAAAAGCAACATGATCCCCGCCTTTGGCAATTACCTGGAATCGTGATTCTCAGCTGAGTAGAGGAGAGGGTGTACTGTGCCATGAGCTTGTTTTTCTGTCTCCAGGGGAACAGGAAAGAGATGTGTAGCTGTATAGTTTTTAAAAAGCATATTCCAGATGATTCTATACATTCCTACTGGGAAACCATTTAAAAAATCTACTGGTTTCATAACATAAACAACAGAGAGTAAAACTTGGGGAGTTCTTCTTGCAGAAAGGACAGTTTGAACAACACTTGCCAAAAATATTAGCAAGCATTTGCAGCTTGCTTTTATAAACTGGCAGGGTCGAGCTGAGGAAGTCTGTTGACATCCATTAAAGGACCAGAATGGAGCAGATAATGTGCATTCCCATGCACATGTCACTTACACATCCTCTAACTGCCACGTTCCCACCTCCCACTTAACATACATATGCACACTTCAACACACACATGCATACACATGCTGTCTGAACAGGGTCTTTCATCCATTGCTTCATAAGCAAGCCATGTTGACCACATGGCAGACTCAGTGCTAGGCCCTGGGAATGTGGCCCCTGCCCTCCTGGAGCTTACCAGCCATCAGAAGAGGAAAACAGTAAGCAAATGCTTGCACTGATGGTGATATTGCAAACCGGATACACAGCTGGAAAGGTTTGCAGTAGCTGGGGGCACAAGCAAGAGAGAGCAAGCCAGCCCTGGAGGAGGCAGGGGCAATCAAATGACTTGACATCTTTAGGTAAGAGACACAGTCCTCTTTTCAGAGCCATGGAAACATCTTATTATTCTTTTACATCTCATATTTTATCTACATATCAGACATGAAGGTGGCAAGAAGAGGGTGGAGGCCATTAAACTCAGTGTCAGAGTGATTGATGGAAGTGCCATAATCTTCTGAAAATGTTACCTGAATATCACTCACGCGGTGAGTGTGACTCTTCTACAGTCCTTTAAAATTTTCATAAATCCTACTTGTAAGAAAGAGTGCTAACGCTCACAACACAAAAAGGTATTCACAGCCTTTTGATTTTTACCAAGTGATGTGTAGTCATTACTAATTCAAATAGTTCAGCTTCAATAAGTCACAAAAAAACAAAGAATAAAAACGTACATCCCAGGCCTTGTCCATGACCCAAAGGCCAAATTTGTGCCATTTCTTGATGTTTCTTTACAAGATTTCCTTAGAGAACCATATATTTGTTCATTTTTAACCTCCTTCTTGTCCAATAAATAAGAAGACAATTAGGTTCATCCCATAGCTCAGAAGCATTTATCAGAAAGCATCTTGACTAAGCTACTATGAGCCAGGCTGCAGAGTGGCTGGCAGGCTAGCCAGGAGATAGAGGTGCAAATAAATAAATAAATAAAAAGAAACCAGGGGAAGGATGAAAACAGAAGCAGAGATTAAATGCTTGAGAGAGGGGAGGGTGAGGGATTGTTTCATAGGGAAGATACTATTTTAGCAGCAGTGAAAGATGGATAGGAGTTTACCAGGCAGATATGGGGGAGAAGGAGGGGTGGGGTAGGGACAGGAGTGGCACAAGCAGAGGAAACAGCCTGTTCACTGTTCAAAGGCACAGAGGTGAGGAACAGCTTTGCCTATTCCTAATCAGAAAGCTTTCCAGTAAGTCCTGCAAGCACGAGACAGGGGGTGCAGGCATGGTGACCAACGGGAACAGAGAGCAGGGCCTTGGGGCCCGGTAGTTTTGAATGCCATGTTAAGAAGTTGAGGCTTTTCTTGGAGTCAAAAACAATCTGAAGAATTTTCAGCAGAAATGATTTACAATGGGATTTGTGTCAGCAACAGCACCCTGGTAACTGCTCAAAGGCTAAACTGGAGCAGAGAGATCCAGAGTGACACGATGTGCCAGGAGGCCACAGAAACATGAGTTTAGGCTGAGAGAGAGTGTTCCATCTGGACTTATTACTCCCAAAGCCTGTTTCTTCCACCTAAGTCCCTGCTCCAGGAGCATGCTTTTACCTGAAATTGTGTTTATTTCAATCTTCACTCCTGGGACCCAGCACTGGGTCAGTCAAAATGGGTGAGGGCTGGTAGGGAGACTTAAAAAACTTGGAACAGCAAATATTCCAGATTCCCTTTTTGTGGCTCTTCATAAGCCCCAGCCCTGGAGAATATCATGCTGACTACTGGTAAGCCCTGGTTTAGATCCTGATGCTTGTTAGCCCTTACCTATTCTTTCATGTTATATCCTAGAAACTTGTAACCCGCATGCCTCACTTTAGAGAGGAAATAGAAGCCCAGGTCAGTCAAATGACCTGCTTGAGGTTATCACCTGCAGTTAGTAGCAGGGTCTAAACCACGACCTCCACAGCCTAATGGCTTATTGAGATCTAAGGCTTAAAAGGCAATGTGGTACCAATAATAGTAGTTATCTTGCATCCTGAAATGCGTTCTTGGGTTGGTGAGAAACGATAGGGAGAGAGGGAAAAAGAGGTCAGGCATAACTAGTCTTGCTGGGCAGCAACAGAGGTAGCATCTGCATTATCAGGATGTTTGGTGGCCAGTGACAGACATCAAACTTTAGGTTAAACACGAGGGACAAATGACTGGGAACTTTATTTAAATGCATGAAGGGCTGAGTGGCAGCTGGTCTCAGGAAGAGTTAGAAGCACACAAACATTCCAAGCCACCTTCCATTCCTCATTTCTGCTTCTCTCTTCCAGAATATAATCACCTTTAGTCTTTCAAACTAGTTTCATCCATTTGGCAGAGGTAAACCAAGGGTGAAATATGGTGGCTGAGGAAACACAATCCTCACCTCTTACCTCTTCGCCCAAAAAGAGTATTTGTGTTTTTCCTTCCTTCGAAACTGAAAATACCCTCACAGGAAAAATTTGATTGACTTGGTTTATGATACAGGCCCCAACCCCATCAACCCTCTGAAGTCCTGTCACTAGAGGCCACCAATATGGCCATGTAGTTGCCATTGGGGGCAGTCCCAGAAGAAAAGGACCCAGGAGGTGAATGTCTTTACTACAAATGGCTTTACTGATGTCGTAAATACAAATAACTGTATTCCCTTGCAAATATTTTAAAATTATTATCATTATAAGGATGGCACTGTTTTCTTTATATGATATCATCTTTTGCACATTTCTCTTTATCCCCTATATGGATTTTTATTTAATATATATAAAACTTTTTCTCCAAATGAAATTGTAAAGGTAAAGAGAATGATAGCTTTGTGGTATGTTTTTCTTATTCCCCTGCAAGGCGTAGTACCCATTCACTACTTATAGGAACACTTGAACTCTGCAAATCCCAGTGCTGGGGGCAATTATACTAAAATGGACAAGCAGCTGACTGAGGACAGAGGAGGACACCTGGACTATGGGTGATATCCTACCAGTGAAAACAAATCCACAGTCATCCGTCAGATCCCTTCCCTGGAGAATATGCAAGAAAAGGACCAGGGATTATTTTCTAATTTGTAGCATGCTTGGTAAGTGGGAAGAAACAAGGAGTGGCCTGAGCACAGAGCATCGCTTTACTTGCCCTATTGAGGAGCTAAGAGGAGGAAAATCATGAAAGCAAGGGAAGGGGGTCAGAAATCATAGGCAATGCCAATGCCTAGTAACACTACAATACAAACAAGAACAAGGAATGATTTACCCTGCATGGGGATGCTGAGGAATGCTTTGCAGTGCTGACAGCTGAACAGAGTCCTTGAGGATGAATACAGGTTTTACAAGGAGACAAAGGAGGACAGGCAAAAATGTCAAAGGGAACTGCCATATGCAAGTACATGGCATGTGGAAGCATGAGGCATGTGTGCTAGGAAAGGCTGATTGTAAGGAAAATAAATCTACTTAACCCAACTAAAAGAAAAAGGGGAGGGAGGGATTGGGGCACCTGGGTGGCTCAGTCAATTAAGTATCTGACTCTTGATTTTGCCTCAGGTCATAATCTCAGGGTCATGGGGTTGAGCCCTGTGTCAGGCTCTGTGCTGGGCATGGAACCTGGTTGAGATTCTTTCTCTCCCTCTCCCTCTGCCCCTCCTGCCTCCCTCTCTAAAGAAAAACATAGAAAGAGAAAGAAAGGAAGAAAGGAAGAAAGGAAGAAAGAAAGAAAGAAAGAAAGAAAGAAAGAAAGAAAGAAAGAAAAAAGGAGGGAGGGAGGGAGAATAGGAAAAGAAGAGAGGAGAAGAGAGGAGAGGAGAGGAGAGGAGAGGAGAGGAGAGGAGAGGAGAGGAGAGGAGAGGAGAGGAGAGGAGAGGAGGGGTATGAAGTGTGGGAGAGACGAGGGAAAAAGCAGGGTGTTTGAGAGTGTAGTTTGTGTCCTGGGCATGGAGGGTGTCATACGTGCACTGGGGAATATGGCCATTCTATCTCTCACCAAGAAGTGGAAGTTCTCATCTTGCTTTTCTTTTATTTCATCTCTGCCCTTCTGCATGTGTCTGCTCTGTTCTAGTTTTGCTCAGAAGTATTATTCCATTTACTCATCAGTTGCATATGATTTGATGGCTGAATAATATTCCATTGTATATATATATCCTGGGGGGGGGGGGACAAGCAAAAATCTGGTTCATTGTGCAGCTCAAAGAAGAAATCCAACTGTCTCCTGGTCACCCTGGGGTCTGATTCCCTTAGATTGAGATGCATTCTTTGTTTGCTTAGTGGATCCCCTGTAAAAAGGGGGCCCCTTTAAAGTAGAAGGGCAGTAACATGGTGGATGAGTTAAAGACAGCATGCTTGGTAAATTGGGAGAAGCAACGATTAGCCTGAGTAGAGCATCACTTCATTTGCCCTGTTGGGAGGAGGAAAACCACAATGGAGCAGCATCAGTATCAGTATGAGTGACTCTAGATAGCAATAGGAGCAGTTATCCATCCAGGCAGCAGTGTTACAGTAGACAGTCAAGGACAACATGACAGTTAAAGAAGATCCAAGCAAGGGTGATGTCAAAGCTGAAGGGTTAAGTATCACTGAATTCAGTCAGCCTGACAGTGTGACTATAGGGTATTTACCCAGATGATGTCTTTCTTACCTGGGACCCCACTAAATGGATCACTAGCATATGTTCCACAGTGTTTTTCAAATTCCAGGTGGAAATTTATTATGGCTGAAAAGCCGGCAATGATCATTCCAACTCTCTGTGAGGCTCTTCTCAATGACCGTGGCCATGCACATATCTAATCTCATAATACAAGATAGGGCCCTCCCTTTCTACATTGTGTGAGCTGATATTTATGGGAAAACAGGCAGGCAGATAATTTTTCTTTTAAAATGTGCAGAGGCAGAAACAGGAACTTTATGTAAGAAAAAAAAAGTGGTCTTAGGAATATGTTCTCATAAGAAACAGAAGATCCCTTGGAATCAGCTCTTCTGGAAGCTACAGAGCTCACGTCCTCTCTGTGTCCTGTTTCCTATACTGTTCAAAGCTGGCAGACAGAGGAAGAGCAGAAAGTCAGGCCATAAGCATCCCTAACTCTGAAACCCACATAGCAGTCTTCTCATTTTTGCTGGGAGTTAGATTTAAAGTAAAGCTTTTCTTTGATTTTTGTTTCTTTATTAATTTGGGGCCTGAGAGTTTCTTTATATGTTCAGGCAGAGGCGAGAGGAGACTGGGAAAGAGAAGAAAAACAAATGAGTCTCTCTTCAGTAGTTTTTCTAGTGCAGGAGCTAAGCCATCAGCTCCGTTAGATTGGAGGCTGTTAGCAGCCCATTAACATTTAACAAACTTAAATGCAGTCAATTTCTATATAACCAAGAGTTAGAACCACCTCTTACTAGCCAATTGTTTTAATGTGGTGTTCACCTTGAGTTATGTTGGCCATATTTGTCATGGCCAATTCTTATATTAGAAAGGATGGGTTTGTACCCTGTTATCTACAGGTAGAAGAAAGTAGTAAAGGAGAGAGACCCATAATCATTAAAACCACCACCATCATCAATGTTGTCGCCACCATCACCACCATCATTGTTGCCACTGACCCGCTGCCATATGCCAGGCCTTCATGTAAGGTGCACCATCTAGTAAAAGATGTACCTACCCTATAAGGTAATACCAGAACTGTCCCTACTTTGCAGATGAGTAAACTGAGCTCCTAGAGGTAGTATAAATTGCCTAAAGTCACTGAGATGTTAAGTAGGGGGCTTGGACTGAAATCCAAGTCTTTCTAATTCCAGATTCTATGTTCCCAACGAAGATGCTGCACATATTCTAAGGGATCTGAATCCTAGGACTGGTCAACTTCTAAAGAGTAAATCAGCTCAGAGAGCACTGGACTAAGAGACTGAAGGTCTGTGCTGTAGTCCCAGCTCATCAATAAATAATTGTTTGGCTTTGGCAAGGTTACTTACCACCTGGTCCTCAGCTTCTCCATCTGTACCATAAAGGGGTTGGACAGATTGATCTCAGAGTTCCCTTCCAGGCCTCACTTTCTGCAACATGGTAATGTTAGGGACTGCCGATTTGTATAGATGTCTTCCAAGCAAAAAAATTAAGTGGTCTCAGTTTCTGCATCTATAAGTGGAAAGATTGAAATAATAAAGTCTCTGCTAAGAGAGGTCAAAATTCTGTCTGATAATTTTTAAAAAATATACTAATTGGGTTGATGATCAAACCTTGTGTTTAATCATTCCTAAGTCCAGCAAAAACTGCCACTCCCACACCCCTCAACCACAAGCAGGGGCACTCAAACCCCTGAGGATCTGCAGGCTCCAAAAGCCTGAAGCTGCAGAAGGATAAGCAATGCTTACTTTTATAATCACATTCTTTGCTTCATGAAAATGAATGGCTCTTCTACTAAATGGATCCTTTAAATAGCAATCTCTTTTAGAACATTTAAAAGTAATTCAATTTACTTCTTCAGAAACACATTTACCATACCAAGCAAGGCCCACCTTTATCTCCAACCAGATTTTTGAATAGTTACCAGTCTAATGGAAGCAGAGACATTTTATGCTTATAAGGAGAAAGATACAAATTTACTGATTGAAAGTATATTCATTGCCAGCCTATTTATTAAGCGCTGAATACTGGGCTAGGTCCTGGGGAAAAAAAAAAAAGTCTGAGCAATACTGCTGTGGCAACTTTCCATACAAAAATTTTTGAATTTTTAAAAATTTAGTTTCAGAGGTAGGATTCAGTGATGCATATGAGTTGCATATAACACCCAGTGCTCATTAATTCAAGTGCCCTCGTTAATGCCTATCACCCAGTTATCACTTCCCTCCACCAACCTCCCCTCCAGCAACCCTGTTTGTTCCCTAGAGTTCAGCATCTCTTTTGGTTTGCCTCTCTCTCAATTTTCACCTTATTTGATTTTTTCCTTATTTTCCCCTATATTCATCTGCTTTGTTTCTTAAGCTCCACATAGGAGTGAAATCATATGGTATTTGTCTTTCTCTGACTTATTTCTCTTAGCATAATACCCTCTAGTTCCATCCATGTCATTGCAAATGGCAAGATTTCATTATTTTTGATGGCTGAATAATATTCCATTGTATATATATCACATCTTCTTTATCTATTAATCTGTCAAAGGGCATCTGGGTTCTTTCCATTTTGGCTATTATGGACATTGCTGTTGTAAACATTGGGGTACATGTACCCCTTGAAATCCCTATGCTTGTATCCTTTGGATATCTGGTAGTGCAATTGTTGAGTCACGGGGTAGCTTTATTTTTAACTTTTTGAGGAATGTCCATACTGTTTTCTGAGTGGCTCCACCAGTTTGCATTCCCACCAACAGTGTAAGAGGGTTTTCTTTTCTCTGCATCCTTACCAACATCTCTTACTTTCTGAGTTGTTCATTAACTATTGTAACTGGTGTGAGGTGGTATCCCAGTGTAGTTTTGATTTGTATTTCCCTGATGCTGAGTGATGTGGGGCATTCTTTCATGTGTCTGTTGATGATTTATGTGTCTTTTTTGGAGAAATGTCTGTTCATGTCTTATGCCCATTTCTTGAGTGGGTTTTTTGGAGGTGTTGAGCTTGATAAGTTCTTTATAGATTTTGGATACTAGCTCTTTATCTTATATGTCATTTGCAAATATCTTCTCCCATTCTGTAGGTTGCCTTTTAGTTTTGTTGACTGTTTCCTTTGCTGTGTAGAAGCTTTTTATCTTGATGAACTCCATTTTTGCTTTTGTTTTTCTTGCCTTTGGAGACATGTCTAGTAAAAAGTTGCTGTGGCCAAGGTCAAAGAGGTTGCTACCTGTATTCTCCTCTAGGATTGTGATGAATTCCTCTCTCATATTTAGGTTGTTTATACATTTGAAGTTTATTTTTGTGTGTGGTGTAAGAAAATAGTCTAGTTTCATTCTTCTGTATGTGGTTGTCCAATTTTCCCAACACCATTTGTTGAAGAGATTTTCTTTTTTTCCATTGGATACTCTTTCCTGCTTTGTTGAAGATGAGTTGACCATAAAGTTGAGGGTCCATTTCTGGGTTCTCTATTCTGTTCCATTGATCTATGTTTGTTCTTGTGCCAGTACCATAATGTCTTGATGATCTCAGCTTTGTAATATATCTTGAAGTCAGTCATTTGTGATGCCCTCAGCTTTGGTTTTTGTTTTCAACATTACTTAGGCTATTTGGGGTCTTTTCTGACTCCATATAAATTTTAAGATTGTTTCAGCTCTAGGAAAAATGTTGATGGTATTCTGATAGGGATTACATTGAATGTGTAGATTGCTTTGGGTAGCAAAGACATTTTAACAGTATTTGTTCTTTCAATCTCTGAGTATGGAAGGTTTTCCATTTTTTTGTGTCTTCTTCAATTTCTCTCATAAGTGTTCTATAGTTTTCAGAGTACAGATCATTTGCCTCTTTCATTAGGTTTATTCCTAGGTATTTTATGGGTTTTGGTACAACTGTAAATGGGATCAATTACTTGATTTCTCTTTCTTCTGCCTCATTGTTAGTGTATAGAAATGCAATTGAATTCTGTATATTGATTTTAATATCCTGTGACTTTACTGAATTCCTGTATTAATTCTAGCAATTTTTGGGTGGAGTCTTTTGGGTTTTCTGCAGAGTATCATGTTATCTGTGAATAGTGAGAAAACCTTAACAGACCCATAACCAGCAAAGAAACTGAAGCAGCCATCAAAAATTTCCCCAAAACAAGAGTTCAGGGCCAGATGGCCTCCCAGTGGGATTGTATGAAACATTTAAAGAAGAATTAATACCTATTCTTCAGAAGCTGTTTCAAAAAATAGAAATGGAAGGAAAACTTCTAAATTCATCCTATGAGGCCAACATTACCTTGATCCCAAAACCAGACAAAGATCCCACCAAAAAGGAGACTTAAGACCAATGTCCACACAAAATTTTTAAGTCCAGTGTGTTGGTCGTTTATTTTTAAAGTATTAACTTAAAGCTTAATAAGTGCTATGAGAGGAGAAGTACAGGTTTTATGAATATGAACATACTGAGTGTGAGCATGTCATAGCAGATGTCTGAGATGAAGTGGTATTCATAGTAAGACCTGACAAATCAAAAGGAAATGGGTGAAAGCAGGTGAGTAGTTTGGAAGGAAAAATTGCCCCAGATGGAGTATAAAGCAAGCATAAAGACCCAGAGAAAACATGGCATCCTGAAGTAGTTCAATAGAAACATAAGACAGAATATCAAACAAATGAGATTATTCACGTGGGTAGGGACCATCTCAAAAAGAGCCACAAGTCATCCTGAAACCCTCAGTCTGAGTTACCTTGAGCTAGTCACTTAAATTTTCTGATTCACAGGTTCCTAATCTGGAACAGGAGGAGTTTAGTGGAGACAATACCTAAGGTCCCTTCCCACTATGAAATTAAATGCCATAGCTAAAGGCAGGGGATAAGATTGGGGAATAACTTTATCTGAACTTCAGTGGAGATGTAGAGAGACCACGTTAGTTGCACTCATTTGTTTATTCAGTAGTAATCTGTTTAATATTTTTAATGTGCCAGCTACAAAATTAGTAATCTGTTAGATTCTGAAGAGGGAGGCATTATACAATTACATTAAATAATTATAAAAGTAATTATATAGTAAAATTTTATGAAGGGCAATAAGGTTCAGGATATCTACTGTAAGCCTGTAGAATGCACCATCCTACATGGCTAAACATTAGGAATGTGTCAAGAAGAAGGAAAATCACCATATGTCACTTCCATTCAGCACTACACAGGAGATTCTAGCCAATGCAATAAAACAAGAAAAAAAGTATAAAGATCAAAAGGAAGAACTAAAACTGCTACTTTTAGCAGAGAATAAGGTAATCTAGGTAGAAAATCTCAGAATATTTCAAATAATTCTTTGGAACTAATAAGGTAGCTCATCAATGTTGAAAACATTGATGTAATAATAAATTATGATGTTATACAATTGTTACATCTGAAACTGAAAGTTTAAAATATACTTAGCCATTTATAATATAGGATCTGCATGATCTTTAAGGAAAAATTTATAGAACTTTTTAAGTACATTTAAAAAGAACTAAATAAATTGGTGATAACCATATGTATTGGAAAAAAAAACCCATATGTATTGGAGGAACCCACATAGGTATATGTCAGTCCTTCCCAAACTGATCTATAGACTAGATTCATTTCCAATCAAGATCATGAAAGCTATTCACAAACTTTGGAAACTTCCTAGCACTTATTTGTAATAGGAAACTGTTAAGAATACACATGACAAACATGATTTATATCAAAATTTATGAGACACCATAACAATTAGAACAGCATAGTAGTTGTTTAATAATAGGTAAAAATGACCAACAGAGAAAAATAGAGAATTCAGAAACAGATCCATGACTATTTGACACTTAAATATGATGAACAAGTGAGGAAAGAATGGAGTATACAATACACACTAGTGGAGAAATGAGTTATCTACTTTAAAAAGATGAGGTCTCTACATCCACCTTATTCCAAAAGATTACATATGGAATAAAAATCTAAATGTGAAATATCAAATCAATACACTCTATACCTTAAACTTACCCAATGTTATATATCAATTATATCTCAATAAAGATGGGAAAAAAACTAAAAAGGTAATAAAATTTGAAAAAGTAAAATTTATGTATACTAAAATGTATAACAATTTTTTCATGCCAAGGAGTATATAATTTCTGGACCTGGTCACAAAATGTCTAAACCCTAAGGGATTTTGTATTCGCCTATATTAACAATTTAAATTTCCACTTAATAAAAGATAACACAATTTTAGAAAACCAAATCTCAAACAAGCTTTTGGGAAAATATTAGTATACAAATTATGTAAATAATTCTTATCCATCAATCCAAAAATGCAAATGACCAAATACAAAAGTGGGCAAAATTTATAAATAAATAAGTCAGATAAAGAAACATAAGTGGCCAAGGGACACAAAATGAATGATTAAATAAAAACTACAACTGCAGATTCAAATAAAAGAAGAAGGGAAAGAAGAGAAAAGGAAGGAAAGCAAACCTTGTAATATAAAATGTTGGTGAGGATGTGGAGAAATGGAACCTTTCCATGTACGTTGGATGGAAGCATAAATTAGGACAATCAATTTGAGAATATTTTGGTTATATCTAGAAGGTTAAAGATGAATATACACCCTAGAGAGATCTTATATAGAGAGTTAAGAATTCATCTACAAGAATGGCAATGTAGTGTGGTTAATAGAGGTGAAAAAGTGGAAACCGGCCAAATGCTCCCAAAGGGGAACTTATTAATAAATTATTGTATAGTTGTATAATGGGCACTAGACAACAGTTAATGTGGATGTTCTGTGCTACATGTGTCAACATAGATAAATCTAAATATCATAATGTTGCACTCATAGAAAAGCAAGTTGCAAAAAGATCATAATTACCCCAGAGGAAGGAGTGTGGTGAAGAAGAAGAATGGGTTTATGAAACCTATCTTTTACACAGAAATATTTTTAAACAACTTTAAAAGACATATTCAATTTCTGTGTTCCATATTTCTGTGATTACAAGGAAAACAGAGACTAAATAGTATCCACAGGATTCAGGAACATGAATGTCACTAATAGTTGAACTTGGCACAAGGTAATTGCCCACAAAAGTTTTTGAATGAACTGTTGTAAGCAAATGACTGAATGAAGGGATGCATGAACCCTCTACTACTAAAATACCAGCCCAGACTACTTGTCTGGGTGGAAGGAAAGAGGATGGAAACATGACAAGGTAGAGCACTGAGAGAGTCTTTCTTTCATAGGGTAAGTATACATGTGTATTGAATATTAGCAATCTACTCTGATGGAGCAAATTATGCCAATATTTAGTAGCTTAAAATAGCAAGCATTTATTATCTCAAGAGTTTCTCATGGTCAAGAATCCAAGAATGACTTAGCGGAGTGGTCTGACTTAGAATTATTTTTGGTTTTACAGTCAATATCAGTTTGGATTGCTGTCATCTGAAAGCTTGAATGGGGCTGGAAGAATTATTTCCAATTTTCTCATGACTGGAAAATTAGTTCTGATGGTTGGCTGGAGGCCTCAGTTTCTAAACCTGTGGCCCTCCCATAGGCTGCTGGAGTGTCCTGATGTAGCAGCTGCTTCCGCTCTGACAGAGTGACCCAAAACAGAACAAGCAATAAGCCACAATGCCCTTAATAACTTAGTCTCTGATTATCACACACCATCACCTGCACTTTATCCCATTTTGTAAAATCAAGTTGCATAGTGCAGCCTACACTCAAGAGGAAGGGAATGAAGCCTCACCTCTTGAAGGGAAGAGGGTCAAAGAATTTATGGACATATTTCAAAACCATCACAATATGTTACAAGCTCTTTGTGCTGTGAGGGATACAAAGTTAGATGTGATTTCTGCTGTCCAGAGTTTAATCTTGTAAAGCAATTAAATCACATGCAAGGCAGTTCACATTCAGGACCTAAAAGAATAGGGACAATAGATGGACTGATGACAAATAGTAAACAAAGATGGAAAGAGCCTTACCTCAAGTGGTCAGAAGGCTTTGTGGAGGGAAGAGGACAAGACCAGGATCCTGGAGTATAGACAGGATTATGAAGATTTTCCAAGCAAGGAACAGCAGTGATGAATGCTTGAGATGATAGAGACTATGCATTCAACACATATTTTATTTGCCTTTATTACAGAAGACACCAGATTGTGCTGAAATAGGTGCTTATGAAGATTTTCCCCAGATAGATTAAAATTCATACACCATCCTGAGAGCCTTTGTGTTCTCTTAGGGCCAGGATTGTATATCGTTCATTTCTGTGTCCTCAGGAGCTAATGCTACACTTGGCACCATATAAGTTGTCCACAAAAGTTTTTGAATGAACTATGTATTGAAAAACAGAGTGAACAAGTGAGCAAATGACTGAATGAAAGGATCCATGACCCTCTGTTCCTGAAATACTAGCCCAGATTGCTTGTCTGAATGGAAGAAAAGAGGATGGAAACATGACAAGGGCAGAGCATTGAGATTTCCTGATGTATGCAAAGGCCAACACATATCTACAATGAATGCCAGCCTCCACTCTCTCAGGGGCAGGGGTCACTCTCTTTGGTCTTCCAAATTTCCCAACACAGGCGGTCCAAAAATCTACCAACTTCTAACCTTCTGTCTCCATATGAAAAGATGACCAGGCATAGACGCTGCCTCTCTCTGTTCCCTATTACTCAGAATTTATAAGCATTCCCTATCCCTCAGGATAACTCTTTGTTAGCTTCTGATCCAGAGCTTCCCTATCCCTCAGGATAACTCTTTGTTAGCTTCTGATCCAGAGCTTCCCTGTGCCCCCAGACTAGCATTATCAAAGTGTGACCTGCATCTGAAGACAAAAACAAAAAACAAAAACAATGATGTTTTTGTGGGGGTGAGGGTAGGTCTGTGCTCTGATACACTGTCTCAGAGATGCATAATGTATGCTGGAAGCCATGAAAATTCCAACAGTACAGAAATCAACTTAATATATATTTTTTTAAATTTGTTTTCCAAACTTGAGAATGATTTTTATTTTTTTAATTTTTAAATAAATTTATTTTTTATTGGTGTTCAATTTGTCAATATACAGAATAACACCCAGTGCTCATCCCGTCAAGTACATACCTCAGTGCCCGCCACCCAGTCACCTCCACCCCCGCCCACCTCCCCTTCCACCACCCCTAGTTCATTTCCCAGAGTTAGGAGTCTTTCATGTTCTGTTTCCCTTTCTGATATTTATTCTAATATCAATCATAATCATTATCATCATAATAATGTATACCAACTGCTTTTGTTGGTGAGGCATGGTGCCAAGAACTTTATATGACTTACCAATAGCTTCTCAAAAGAACATTATTCCATGGAAATCCTACTGTTCCCATTTATAGATGAGAAAAACAATGCACAAAGAGATTAAACAGGTGACCTCAGGACAAAAAATAAATTAGGAAAGAGCCAAGACAGGTTTGAATCTATGTGTGCTTGATTACAGAGGCTGTGGTTTAACACCAAAGAAATAATTCTGTGCCAGAGAAGATTTTTGTGGAAAAATCTTGTGCCCTACCTGTTCTTTGAGTACGTCCTCCTTCTTCCTTACCTCATCCCTTGTTGATGTGTCCCCTCTTACCTCTCATTAGCGACCATCTTCTAGTCATCTTTCCAGGTTTTCCTGCTTCATTGTAAGCTCTCAACAAATATCCCATGAATGGATATATCCTACCATGAGCAAAATCATACAAACATATATGTGTGTATCTTGCCAATCCAACACTTTCAGAGGTATCACTGTTAAAGAATATTTTATGTTTCCTCACAAAAAAAATTAAAAGAACCCATGCTGAGCTTCCTGACTGCCTCATTACCATATTCAATGTTCTGCATTCTAGAAGGGACCCTGTACACACTGTTCAGCTGATTAGTCCTCTCTCCACATTATTAAAAATGAGACACAGCCCCTTCCAGTGCAGCTCTCGATTAGATAGGATTTTACACACGAAGTTACACAGACACACGGACACACAGCAACACAAATAGACACACACACACGCACATACAGGTATCATAATGTCAGAAGGGCTATCAGGAAAATCTCAATGCACCCGTCTTTGCATTCACAAGAAGCAAATGAACATCAAATGGACCTGGGTTGATGAGCAGTTCTGAAATGGCAGGTGGTAATGAGCTTGTTAATTATTATCTAGCCACCCCTAGCTAGCCATCCTATCTGGCAACCTGGAAGATATGTTCCATCTCACCTTGAGAAGCCTCCAGTGCCTCTTCTCAGATAAAGACTGTCAAGCTGGTAACCTGAAAAATCTCTCCAAGTGACCTTCGGGTATCTAGGCTAATAAAGGAATTCAATGTGAAATATTAATGTCCCTCATTGAATGTGAACTTTTGACTGTGTCAAAGCCCTCACCAGCCTTCTCCACATGGTCCCTGCTTTCTCTGTTTTATTGTTATTATTATTGATATTATTCAGCCAGAATTCAGGCTGCCCTCCCAAAGCACTGTTACTCCCCCCTGGAAAGTCATTTATGTGCATCTTATAGCCTCAGAGATGATTAAAGGATGATTTCTATTCCCGTTTAGTCATTTGTCATTTTGCCTTGTATCATAAAAGTCTAGGGTGGTTTCCAGGGAGATTTAATCAAGTGATTGGAGTGGAATTTTACAAGATGTCTCTCCAGAGATAAGGTGGGGTTGGGGGAATGGGAGAAGCATAAGCCTGAGTCAGACTGGAATTCCCACCATTTCCTGAGAGTGCCATCCTGATCAAGCCCCTCCCCTTTGCACCTTGGTCACCTCATCTGTCGAATGTTATGATCAGTGAGCTTATATTCATAAACACACACAGCAGGTGCTCCATACGTGAGTGTTTCCTTCCCTACTCACCTCTAAAGAGGGACTCCGAGTGCTATCATTGCAGGAGTGTCTGTGACTCAGGTGAATAAAGTCTGGCCCCTGCAGAAGCCCAGCCAACTAGGCTAGGATGGTCATGGAGATGATTACAGGGGCTGACGGCAAAGCTTTCAGCATCCCTTTGGGGGAGGGGTGGTTGATGTGCACTGCAAGGAAGTTCATATCCAGATGGGGTGCAGCATCCTTTTCTGTCTCTTGAAATTACGTACTCCCTAAAGTCCCCAAATCCTTGTAGCCATGGCAACATGAGAATGACCAACCTAGATAAAGCTCTGGCCAGCTTCACTGGCCCATTGTTGGCCCATTGTTTTGAAACCAATGAGAGGCTAAGGGACCATCTCTGAATGGGAAAAGATGTTGGTTCCCATGGTCCAGCTGGGAGGTAACTAATACTGTAAGTGGCAGTCTTTTCGGGGGGGGGGGGTGCTGAGGAGCTGTAAGATGGATAAGACACAGCCCCCACATGTGCACATGTGAGGAGGGCTGTCCCAGGACTGCATGTGCCACGCTATGAATTTGGTATAGAGAGAGGGATGCCTTCTCCAAGAAACAATGTGATTTGAGGCTAAGCCTTGAGAAACACACCGGAGTTACTAGACAGGCTGCCTAGACTGAGGGGAGAAAAAGAATCCAGGGAACAAGTGTGAGAGGAAAGCTAGGAAGATAACTTGGGCCTCACATACAATGCTAAGAGGTCCTGCAAAAGGTTATCGTGGAAGTAGATTTAAGCAGAGCACAACAGGATCAGATGGGTTGTCCTTTCCTTTATATTTTAGAATTTTATTAACAAGCTTACGGTCTTAGGGAAACTTCTATTAAACATGTATATTGTTCCTGAAAATTTATAATGTATTTTACCATACATTATGGTATTTATTATTTAGTGAGGGTATGTGTAACACATCTAATACAATGAGACATCATTTAGTGCCCTATGAGTGGAAACAAAAGCCACCTATTCTCAGATATTTTCCTTCCTGTTTCCACCGGATTTAAAGGTCCTGCACCTGGAAACTGACCGATTTTTACCAGTTATTTATAACCATATTTAGTAATTTGTATCAGATACTTAGGGTTTTGCCTAATTTGTACTATGAAAAGTGGGACTGCAATAAGTATCCCTATCTATGCCCCCTACTAAATATATGCAAGAGTTTTTCTGGGTATAAAGGGATGCTTGTGTACAATGTTACCAGATAGTGCCCAATAGCTATTTTATCCTAGTACATGGTATAAGGTTTCAGTTTCTCTCCATCATCCCAGCTCTTGGAATAATTATACATTTTTATTTTTGCCATTCAGTGCAGAGTGGTAGCTCTTTGCCATATTAACTGTGTTGCCCCTAATGATTAGCCAGATCAAGTATTTTTCATACGCTTACTCATCACTCCTGTTTCCTCTTCTATGAACTCCATGTGCACAACCTTTGTGGATTATTTTACTTAGTTGTTCTTCTTTTCCTTACTAATTTGCAAAATTTATTTATGTATTCTGGACTCTAATCCTTTATTGGTTAAGTGTGTTATAAATATAATCTCCCAATCTGTGGCTTGTCTTTTAACTTTGCATGGTGTCTTTCAATTATGCAGGAGTTTTTAAAAATTTTAAGGTGGTTTAAGGTTATTGTCTGATGGTGATGGCAAACAAATTTCAGAAAGTCATGGGATCAAACTCTAAATTCCAAGCCCTTGTTTAGGGCTGCACTTCCAGGGAATATCTAAATCAGAAGTCAACATCATGCTCTAAGAACTGCAAATAAAGATTCATAGTGCCATAAATTTCCTCTTCTATAGGCCCTGGACCTGCATGACTCAGTTAAAATGCAAGGTTCAAAAATGAATGTCCTGTTTTTATTAAACCCAGAGGTTAGTGGCAGAAACATTTATCATTTTATAATTCTCTCAGAACCATCCAGTTTAGAGTGCACCCACAAAAGTAACCCTAATGAAATTATCTTTGAAGGAACCCAGTTTACTCATTTGGAATTAAGACTATATGATCTCTAAGTTTTCATTCAACTTAATATTCTACGGGCTGAGGTAAAAGTTTTACTAACAGAGTCCATTAGTGAGTCTTACAAGAGAACACAGTGGTCTTAGAGACGCACCTTTAATTCTTTAATTCATTCAATTACATTTTAAACAAAAGTACATTGTATTTTTATTATGTTGGTACCAGCTAAATTGAGAGAATAGAGTGAACAGGACAGACCTGTTGAGAGAAAATATATTGAGTTTACAAAGTAAATGCAGAAATGCTGTGGGTGGATGACGGGAATGCACACAGTATGCACCATCTTAGCTGGTGTGAGGGTCCATGCAAGACCCTTTTAAGGAAGTAACATTTGAGTAAAAGACCTGGCAAGACCCTCAGGAACTAGTCTGGTCAGAGACAGACAGAGACAGAGAGATTGAGATGGAGATGGAGATGACACAAGCAGCAACAGTGAGAGGGAACACAGCCAGAGGTGAAGCTGGAGAGGAAGGCATGAGGAAATTAAGACCTAAAAAGCCACTTCAGGAAACCTGGGACTTATCCTTAGTGCAAAGAAGAGCCATGTGGAAAAAGTTAAGTGGTGTTTTGACAGAGTCAGTGGCTAAACCAGAGGAGTAACATATAATGTACAGATTTAGGATCTCTTAGGATCAGTACATGATGGACAAGCAGCGAGGGGAAATCAGGTGCTCTTGATGATGATCCTGTAACTGAACTCTGGCTCCACGATAATGCTGTGTAACAACTACTCCAAAAACCAGTGGCTTCAGCCATAATCATTTATTTCATTAAGTCAATTGCAGATTGCCAAGAGTTGGCTGCTGGGCGTAGGCATGGTTCATCTGCTTCAAACTGTGGACCCAGAGATCCTGGTTCCTTGCTGAGGTTTGGACTCAAGTCTACTCCATGTGCGTCTACTTATTCTAGGGTTCAGTCTGAATGGGTATTCATTACCCTGGGGAAGCCCTTCTCATGGCCTGGGCAGAGATTCCAGGGAGCAAGTGGAAACACAGAAGGCTTCTCGAAGCCTAGGGTTACCTTGGCACGCTATCACTTCCTCCTCTTCTATGGTCAGTTCCACCTTCTTATTTCTGATAAACTATATATAACATAAAATTGACATTTTTAAGGGCATAGTTCTGTGGCTGGCTTATCCCACCTTATGGCCTTCAAGGGTCATCAGTGTTCTAGTATATGTCAGAATCTCCTTCATTTGTAGGGCTGACTAGCATTCCATTGTGTGTTTATACCACATTTTGTTTATCTGTTCTTCCATCAATTAACACTAGGGTTGCTTCTACCTTTTGTCAATTGTAAATGATGCTGCTATGAGCACAGCTGCACAAGTTATGCTTGAGTCTCTGAGTCTCTGAGTTCAATACTTTTTTGATGTTTATCTAAAGGAAGAATTGCTGTATTATGGTAATACTGCTTAATTTTTTGAGAAACTGTCACACCATTTTATAGAGTGGCTATACGATTTAACATTTCTACTAGCAATGCGCAAGTGTTCCAATTTTGCCACATCCAACATGCATTATTTTTTTTAGTTTTTTTGGTAATAGCAATACTAATGGATATGAAATGGTATCTCATTGTCGATTTGGTTTACATTTCTCTAATGATTAGTAATTTTAAGCATCTTCTCATGTACTTACTCATCATATATATATATATATATATATATATATAAAATTTGAAGAAATGTCTATTAAAGTACTTCACTAACTTTTAATAGAGGTATTTGTCTTTTTGTTGGTGGTGTGTGGGGTTGTAGAAGTTCTTTATATATTGTAGTTATTAATCTTTCATCAGATATGTGATTTGAAAATATATCCTCTCATTCCATGGGTTGCCTTTTCACTTAGATGATACCATTCTTTGATGCACAAAAGTTTTAGTCTTGATAAAAATCTAATTTATCTGTTTTTTGTTTTGTGGCTTATCCTTTTGGTGTTATGTCTAAGGGATCATTGCCACATTCAGCATCATGAAGATTTTTCCCTTGACTTCATCACTTTTTTCCTATGTTTTTTGTTTATTTATGAGAGAGAGAGTGAGAGAGAGAGTGTACTTACTCATGGGGGAGACAGAGGGAGAGAATCTCTGGCAGACTCCCTGCTGAGCATGGAACTGGATATAGAGCTTGATCTCACTACCCTAAGATCAACACCTGAGGCAAAATCAAGAGTCGGATGCTTAACCAACTGAACCACCCAGGCACCCCTGAGTTCATCTCTTTTAAGGGAAGAACCACTAAGTTATATGGCAAAGGGTGTGGGTAAAAGGAGTTAAAAATCAATCTGGATAACTCCCTTCTTTCTTTCAGGTGCTCACTGTCCTAATACCCTTTACTTGTTCTGTCCACATGCTTCTGTTCTTAGGAAGGAACCCAGCCAACTCTGAGGTGACAGTGATGAAGTCTTGTCTAAAATAACTGCAGTCCCAGGGATACTTTAATTTCAACCATGGGAAGAAATCTTAAAGGAAAGAAGACATACATTTGGCATTTTCTCACCTCTAAGTATGTGACAGAAACACTGCCACACCCTGAAGCCATAAATCAGAAAACTGCCCCAGTGGCCCACCTGCCACCTTTTCTGTATTCCTGCCTTTAGCACCAAACTGCTTTGTGAATAAAAGTTACCAGGACTCCAGTACACATAGGCTATGATAGAAAGGTGGCCACTAACTTAGCAGAACTTATTAGTGAAATAGGCAAACAAAATTCCTATAACTCTCATAAAGCTGATTCCCTCTTCAGAGAAGTGTGGCCTGGCCCCTCCTCTCATGTAACGGCAGGTAACTACTTTTCCTTCTCCTCCAGCTTTTGTTCAAGTTATATTTACACTGTATGATTTATTCCATAAAACAGAAGATATTTTCAAGAAGTCTTCTCCAAGTTTTGCCAAATCTTTTTACATTACATAATCTAGATAATAAAACAAGGTGCTTTCTTCCTGTCTTCTACATGTAAAGTCACAATGCTGAATATGGTATTTCAAGCTATGCTCCCTTACTACAGACTCTGATTTTATTTCTCCACCATCATCCTAAGGTGCTCTCTCTCTCTCTCTCTCTCACACACACACACACACACACAGTCACAAATCATTGGTTCATAAAGCAGAGGGATTGGAAAAGGGTTTTCCTGTTTATTGGTATTTGTTTTGTTTTGTCACAGAGAGTGCAGACTACGTACATCAAGCTTTATGTGTATGATGGATGGAGGATGGGATTAGAAGGGATAGCAATGAACCAAGCAGGCTGTGGGAGGACGTGGGTGGCGGCAGTGGGGGGTGGGGTGGGAGGTTGTGTCTGGAAGGGCTGGAACTGACAGGTAAGGGTGAGTTTATTGCTGACACAAGCTAAGGAAGAAGCTGGGTGAAAGGTACATAGCTGGTGAGATAAGTTCCATCCACCATCTATTGTAAGTCCGTGTCAGTCCACCCATTGAAGTGTGCTGTGAACACACAGTTGTAGGTATAAAAGCTGAGTGGCCTCTCCTGTGGTCAGGATGATAAAAAAAAATCCCAGAGAGGATTAGGGATAATGTAGAGTCTCTCTCTATCTATCTATCTATCTATCTATCTATCTATCTATCTATCTATCTATCTATATATATGAGTGAGGGTAGAGTAAAAGCTTTTTATGCCTAATTTGTTGCAGAAATTATTCAAGAATCACTCAACTGTGAAAATATGGCCACTGAGACACTGCCAAGGTTAGTATGAACCATTAGGATCCGCTGAGCAAATGCTAGCTATGTAATCAAAAACTGTGTGGTTGAAGCTTTAGCTTAAGTACAGATTTTTCTCGTCCCCAGTTTTAATGAGGGAATGGTGTGGGGTGGGGGTGGGCACGGGCTGAGGTGACCATGTTGCAGGTAATTGTGCTGAGCTGGATAATGTGCTTCCTGGTCTCTCTGTCAGAGAGCTTTTATTTTATTTTATTTTATTTTTTATTTTATTTTATTTTTATTTATTTTATTTTATTTTATTTTATCCCTCTCTCTTCTATCCCTCAGGACCTGAATATTCACCTCAAATTCTACACAAAAATGACAAAGGGACACTGATTTTGCTGGGGTTTTACTGGAGAGCTAGGAGTAGTCTCTTTTTCATTCATATTGGTCGATTCTTGGCTAAATAAAAGGGCATAAAAAAAGAGCTAAACAAAGCTTGAAAAGCAGAAATAAGGGGGAAGGGGAGCCAAATGGTCTCACGTGGACTATGAATTAATTGGTGTCACCAGAAGCAACTCATTTGATAACTCAGTGAATATTCTAGCAAGGACATATTTCACATTGTCCCCAAATTTATAATTATGCTTACTACACTCCAATGGAAATCTCTCCCCAGATTTTATACTCTCTAATGGCCATGTAATAAAAGGTAATATATATTCTTATACTAAGCAATAAATAGGGAGCACTCAGCAGTACTCTGTTCCTGAGGAAATCTCAGGTCTTCTGGGATGCATATTCGTTCACACAATAGGGAGACACAAATCAACATGGTGGCCAAGCAGACACGGGGTGAGTGATGGCTTTAGCTCCTAATGAAACCAAACCATGAAAGGCATTAGAAAGATTGATTGGCATTAAGTTAGCTGCCAATGTTAGCCGGGGTACCCCAGGCTGTAATGAAACTGCCAGGAGTTATTTATGGAGACATAGGGCTTGGGGTATAAGTTATGTCCAGCAGACTGGTCTTACAGACACACACTTGAACCTCCACAATGAATGGAAAAGCATATGCCCATATTCCATGGGGCTCCTTCATGCTGGTTGGGATGGCATGCTTTCCCAAGTATTTGTACCAGCCTAATAAGGGAAAGTTCCCAACTAGGAGGAAAATGGGCCAAGGTGAACATATAGCTTGAGAATGTTGACTTTAGGTTGGATAAGGAAAAGGTGTCAAAATCAACTCTAAATAATTGCTGATAAAAGGAAATCAAATAAATGCACACACACATATAAAATCATGCCCTTATCTAAGTCAAGAGATGAGATGTATACTTATTTTCAATGTTTGCTAATCTTTTCTGGACGTAGCTTCTTTCTTAAGGGCTAGAAAGGAGAAAGAAAAAGAAAACCAGCTTTGATCCTGGGTAATGCAACCAGGTGTTCAAGCTTTGGGGGCAAAGATCAGAGGAAGAAGGATGAACAGTGGATTTGGAAAGGGGAGTGGAATAACTCCAATATTGTCACGTTCTCCAACCCAGCTTTAAGGCGGTGGTGGTGTTCCACTTTAAGGTAAATGTGGAAAAAAAATTATGGGAGCATATTGAAAAATAGGACTTCTCAAGAGCCACTAGGAGCATGATTACACAAACTATAGTGTGGCCAAGAGACTGGAAATGTCATCCAATTAGAGAGTCTCTTTAATTTCCTGCTTTACTGGCTCCTACTGAAGAGAAAGGGTAAATGGTGTGTAGGCTTCGTGATCTAGAAGCTGACTCTCTTTTAATTTGTTGCCTCCTATTCCGCAAAAATGTAAAATGTTGTGGAGGAACCTGGGCACCTGAAGAGACAGGCCAGGTCACCAGTGGATACTGCAACAGCAGCTCATGTCTCTGAGAGGAAGGAAGAGAGGCCAAGGAGAGAACGAGGAATGGGCCCAGCAGAGTTCAATGCTGCGAGTTCCTTTCAGGGCTCCCTCAAATAGAGACCCTGTGACGGGGACTTGGGGTGGGTAGTTTACTTGGAAGGCGTTAACAAGAAACATAAAAGAGGAAGTAGGAGAGTAAAAAAGGGAATAGAGAAAAGCCAAAAATCTGAGAAAATGTATTGAATACATTTAGGAATCAACCCACTAGGGGACAAAGAGATTGGGCCATTGACCCACTGACTCCTCTTCTCCCTTAATTGAAAATTATTCCCACAAGATATTTCCAAGTCACTGATACTTGTGTTGGAACAAGCTCTGAAATGTCACAGAAGCCAGCAGATGAGAACAGAGATGAAGGGTCTGCAGGTGGCAAGCTATCGGCAGGCCAGGCACTGCCAACCAGAGCACCAGGTGAATTCAGGAGGGCCAAGGGGTTATGGACCAAACACATTATAATTCAAGTCATCCTGACTCATAATCTGAAAAGGCTGGATCTGGTGAGTGGGGCTAAGAATAGTCTTCATGAGGTAGAGGTGTCTGAGTGAGGCTAGTGAGAATGGAACCAGACATACAGATGCCAATTAAAAATCAAGGGTGTTATGCTATATGTTGGCAAATTGAACTCCAATAAAAAGAATTTAAAAAATAATAAAATAAAATAAAAAATCAAGGGTCTACTGGGGAGCCTGGGTGGCTCAGTTGGTTAGGCGTCTGACTCTTGGTTTCAGCTTGGGTCATGATTTCAGGGTCCTGATATCGAGCCCTGAGTCAGGCTCTGCACTCAGCACAGAGTCGGCTTGTCCCTCTCCTTCTGCTCCTCCCCCTGCTCTCTCTCTTTCTCTCTCTCATAAATAAATTCTTCAAAAAAAATCAAGTCTATTAACATGACTTGATTTTTGCATTAACTCTTGCCCAAGAAGATGAAACTATTTTTTGGGAAGGTAGTAGGCTGAGAAAGGGCCTACTATATTAGGTTCTAGGGCTGCTGTAACCAATTACCACAAACTGAGTGGTTCAAAAACAAAACCCACAAGAATGAGAGATGTATTCTCCTATAGTTTTAGAAGCTAGAAGTCCAAAATTAAGATGTCAGCAGGGCCATTTGTTCTTCAAGCCTCTAAAGAAGCTTTAGTTTCTGGTAGTTCCAACTATCCTTGGCATCCCTTGGCTTATAGACACATTATTCCAGTCTTAGCCTCCATCACCATAAGGTGTTCTGTCTTCCTTGTCTACATCTGTGTCTTGGTTTCTCTTCTTAGGGTTCTCCCTAAGCCAGTATGACCCGTCTTTAGGGTCCTCCCTAAGCCAGTATGACCTCATCTTAACTAATTACATCTGCAAAAACCTTGTTTCCAAATTAGGTCACATTCTGAAGTTCCAGCTGGACATGAATTTGGAGGATCCAATACACCAACTAAAAGACATCCATGTCAAATCTCTGGAACCTATGAATATTGTCTTATATGGCAAAAGAATGGATATTACCTTAAATGGCAAAATATGTATTTGAATTAAGGATTTTGAGAGGAGGAGTTTATCCAGGATTATCTGGAGGGACCTAAGTGCAATCACATGTACACTTCCAGGAGCGAGGCAAAGAGTATTTTGAGAGAGACACACTCATAGAGGAGCAGGCGATGTGGTGAACCACACATAGCAGAGGAAGATGGAACACAAGCTAAGGAATGCCAGTAGCCCCAGAAGCTGATTCTCCCTTCAGTCCTCTGGATAGAGTGGTGTCCCCAACAGCTGCTAGGATTTAGACTTGTGGCCCCCAGAACCGTGAGAGAATAAATTTATATTGTGTCAAGTCACCCAGTCTATTACAACAGCCTCAGAAAGCTAAAATAAAGAACTTCCTGAGGACCATTAATTTGATGTTAGAGTATTCCATTTTGCCTTAGGGGAGTAAAGACCCGTTCTTGGTGCAATAAATAACATCAAACAACTGTCTCTTTAAGATTTACTTTAAAACTACCAACCCCACCTAGCTCTAGTCACTCATCTTTAATTATTCTGTACCTATCTGTCCAACCCAATAATGCCCCTGCATCAAATGACCCAGTATAAACCTAACCCCATAAATTACTTCCTGTGCCTTCTCATTTCCAATAAATCTATTAAGATTTACCAAGGTAGGGGGGATCCCTGGGTGGCGCAGCGGTTTGGCGCCTGCCTTTGGCCCAGGGCGCGATCCTGGAGACCCGGGATCGAATCCCACATCGGGCTCCCGGTGCATGGAGCCTGCTTCTCCCTCTGCCTGTGTCTCTGCCTCTCTCTCTCTCACTGTGTGCCTATCATAAATAAATTAAAAAAAATTTAAAAAAAAAAGATTTACCAAGGTAGTGATCTCCCTTACTGTAATATTTTGGGGATGCCAGCTTTCAACACCTAGCAGCATGGGATACAGGCTTAGTAGTAAACAAGGGCAAAACAAAGGTTTGAGACTCCTGCCAAGACATTAAGTCTCCATAGATATTGAGAAGATTGATCTGTAGCCTCTGAAATAGTGATCTCCAAATGTGGCAGCACACCTTCATTGGTAAGTGATTTTTAAAATTACAAATATCTGACATATGTATTTATGTTTATTTTTTCTAGAAAGTATTTACAATTTCTACCTTTGAACAAACACACAGGGATGCCCGGGTGGCTTAGTGGTTGAGCATCTGCCTTCAGCTCAGGGTATGATCCTGGGGTCCTGGGATGGAGTCCCGTATTGGGCTCCCCACAGGGTGCCTGCTTCACTCTCTCCCTCTGCCTATGTCTCTGTCTCTCTCTGTGTGTCTCTCATGAATAAATAAATAAAATCTTAAAAAAAAAGAAGCATAGACAAAAATACAAAATGTAAAGGTTTGAAATAGAAATAAAATGAAAGCAACTGCTTTAAAATGATTTAGGAAGATTATGAAAAAACTTTGAAATATGCAAAAGATCACTAGGTATCTTTTCGGTGGAATGCTGAGCATTATCTCACAAACCCTCCAGAGTTATCTGATTCTTTAGAGCTTTACACCTTTGACTATCTTGGACTCAGCTGTTTTACAACTCTGTAAATTGTAAAAAACTGATGATAATGCAATCATTTTTTTGCCCAGAAATGCAAATGCAGAATTTTGTCCAGTAGAGATACAATTGATTTGTGTCCTATAGAAATATACAATTTTCTGTGCTCTAGGATATTAACCAGTTTTTTAACTATTAGGAAATTCATTTTAGCATTTCTGCCTGACTAAAAATGTCTACTTTCCAGATTTTCTTTGGACTAGATTAATCAATTTATGGGTTCTCCCATTAATTGATAAAGTAAATAAAATCTTTGACACACATTCACTTTACATATTTATGCTGGTCATAATTTTATCTTTAACAAAGTATTCTTTAACAAATGAATAAATATGTCTTTTTAAAAAATTATCTTTTAACAAATGAAGATAAATATGTCTTTTTTAAAAAAATCTTGATTTAATACTTTGTGATACACTTTAATCTTTTGTGATGCACTCAATTTGAATGTCTGATTCTACATTTAGTTAATTTTGATACTTGGTTTTAATGGATGCTATAGCTGGAAAATTACCTTCGTAGAGATGAGTTGCTCCAAATGTGGTATTACGATGGTCGTTATTCACTCCCACTTCAATTATGCAAATATCTGTGACAAAACAACAACGTCTCTCTTCCCTGATCTTAATCAGTTATTTTTGTAAACTGATAAGAATATGTTGTTTTTCTGTGTAAAGTATGTGTATAATCAAATGGGTTCATATACCACTGAAACTTGTTATTTAAAATATTTTTAAATGGGTTAAAAATGTAGTTTCCCAGTTTAATAACTCCAGATGTGAGAGTCACCATAGTTCTCACATATACTTCATTCTTCTTTTAAAAGACTATTTATTTATTTGAGATAGAGAGCAAGAACAAGAATGAGAGACAGAGAGAGAGAGAGAGAACATGAGCAAGGGAGAAGGGCAAAGGGAGAGGGAGAAACAGGCTTTCCACTGAGCAGGAAGCCCAACTCAGGGCTTGATCCCAAAACTCTGGGAACATGACCTGAGTCAAAGACAGACACTTAACCAACTGGGCCACCCAGGCACCCCTCACACATAATTCATTCTTAAGAGAGAAATAATATAATGTTAAAATATATCCCCATATTCATTTTTTGGTGTTCTCTCCATAATGCAAGTTTCATTTAAAAAAACAGTGATATTTTATGCTCATTGTTAAATCATCATCTTTACCTGGAAGGGATAGGATAGGTATATTAACTTATTTTTAAAATATATATGCTGGGTAGTATAATGCTGACTAATGCTGACTAGTATAAGGTGACTATAATGGTCACCTTTTACCACAAAAAGACAAGAATTTTTTTAATGTGTTATGGACTGAATTGTGTCCCCCTGAAATTTCCATGTTGAAAACCAAAATCCCTTTACCTCAGAATGTGCCTGTTTGAAGATACGGCATTACAGAGTTGACTAGGTTAAAATAAGGACATCAGAGTGGTGTCTTATCCAATATGACTGGTGTTCTCAGAAGAGGAGGATACCAGAAATGTGATGCACATAGGGAAGACTATGTGAGGACACAGGGAGAAGGCAGCCAACTGCAAGTCATGGAGAGAGCCCCCAGGGGAAGCCAACTCGGCCAACACCTTGATCTTGGACTTCCAGCCTCCAGAAGAGTGAAAAAATATATTTCTGTCTTTTAAGCCACCCATTCTGTGGTATTTTGTTATTGCAGCCATGGCAAACTAATTCAATGTGTAACTCATCTTTAAGTGTGGCAAGACTTATCAAATATTTGCTGAGAAAAACAGTAAACATCTTGTGTTACAAAAGATGCTCATCTCTATATATAATATCATAGAGATCATTCTACTTAGAGTCGTCCATATAATTTATAAATTCCCTTAGTAAAGGAATATAAACTATATAACATAACACATAAACTTCAAAATGCTGCAGTACACCAAGAAAGCCAGAGAATGAGTAGGGTCACCATTGTCAAGAGCTCTACATTATGGAATTCCCATTATTCCATCTCTGACACATATGATTATTTGACCTAAGTTCTAGATGAGAGCTCTGGATGCCCAGTGTCAAGTCATAGATTAAATAACTCTCAATCTCTTTCTTTTTCTTAAAGATAAAAACAAAATACAAATAAAAATTCCAAAATTTTCCTGCCATACTCCAAAGAATCAGTTTTGGATCCTAGGAATACCCCCACTTGCCTTGGAGAGCATCACTGTAGGCAATGAGAAACTTTGTAAAATCTAAGTTAAAAAGACATTATTTAAAATGATTACAGGGGTGTCTCGTTGACTCAGTCAGTGGAGCATCTGACTCTTCCTTTCTTTTTTTTTTTTTTTTTTTTTTGACTCTTCCTTTCTGATCAAGAGTTGGATGCTTGGGTCATGAGATCAAGCCCCTTGTCAGGCTCTGTGCTCAGTGGAGATTCTGCTTGAGATTCTCTTTCTTCCCTCTCTCTGTCCCTCTCCTGCTTTCACTCTTTCTCTTTCTAAAAATAAATAAATATTTTTTAAACTGATCACATTGGTGGCTCTATAGAAAATGAATTATGAGTGGATGTGAATTAATGCAGTGGAGCCAGTTGAGAAAGAGG
Organism: Canis aureus; assembly: GCF_053574225.1. Lineage (NCBI taxonomy): Eukaryota > Metazoa > Chordata > Mammalia > Carnivora > Canidae > Canis > Canis aureus. The sequence goes on along the minus strand of NC_135624.1, from coordinate 27,384,676 downwards.
CTGATGCAATTTTTTAAGTGAGAAACAATGAAGAATGTAAAATTAGAATAAAAAGAAGGAGACAGATTCCCAACATGTTACAGTCAAAGCCAGGTTGACTGGATTCAGGCAGCAGATCAGCTGTGGGGTGAAGAGGGAGAATGGTAAATGAAAATGTTAAAGTTGGGGCACCTGGGTGGCTCAGTCAGTTGGGCATCTGCCTTTGGCTAAGATCATGATCCTGGGGTGCTGGGATTGAGTCCTGTGTGAGGCTCCCCATTCTGCAGAGAGTCTGCTTCTCCCTTTCCCTCTGTCCCTCCCCCTGCACGATTTCTCTCAAATAAATGGATAAAATCTTTAAAAAAAAAGAGAGAAGAAAGAAAGAAAGAAAGAAAGAAAGAAAGAAAGAAAGAAAGAAGAAAGAAAGAAAGAAAGAAAGAAAGAAAGAGAGAGAAAGAAAGAGAAAGAAAGAAAGAAAGAAAGAAAGAAAGAAAGAAAGAAAGAAAGAAAGAAAGAAAGAAAGAAAGAAAGAAGAAAAAAGTTGGATTCAGGGTTCTGGGGTTTGGGAATGGGAAAGAATGGTGACCGTTAAGAAAAGGAATGAGGTACAAGTAATATATTTTGGAAAAGAGAAAAAGCACAATTTCCATTTTATTCCTGTTGAGCACAAGGCACTTTAGAACATCTAGGTGAAACTGTCCACTGTGGAGTAGGATATTTGTGTCTGCAGTTCACAGAGGGAGATGCAGTTAATTTTGTATTAATTAGAGAAATGATGGGGTACAGAGAGAAGAGACTATCACTGTAATTTAAGATCACAATTAAAACAAAATTAGAGTCAGTTCTCAATATTCTAGTGTCCATTCAATCTTGTCCTTAATTTTAACCAGTCCACAGGGACAGAACTCTGTAATTGCATAGGACCTGGCTGGTCTGCCAAAGATCCTCCCTTTAAGAAAGAGATGGATAAAGTAGGACTGCAAAAAAGGAGACAGGCCTTGCCTCTAAGAGGATTCAGTGTCTGAGTAGGTTCTGTGCCCCAACACAAAACTGACCAGTATACCTCGGGGGGAGCTTGTAACACAACTCCTTCCTTCTAGGGAACTACACCCATCCCCCATCCTTGGTATACCTTAACCAGCGTTCACCTGCCCCTTGGTAAGAAAGAGTTAATTTTGTATATTTCAGAGTCATCAGGATACTAGTAACAGCAAAAGTCAATGGCATGGGTAGACTCACAGAACAAGGAAATAGCAGGATTTTCAAATAGTACTTACTCTGTCTCTTAGCTGACACTTGAGAAGAGAGGCCAACTGTTCCCATACTCCAAAGCAAGTGATGGGCCACCTAGTCAGGGTCTGAAAGGAGTTTCCAAAAGATGATTTTCAACCCCTGATCTAATATCCCTCCTCAGAAACAACAGGGTTGGAGTTGGAAAGCTTTTAAGAGAGAATTTCCTTAGGAGAAAGCTGTTTGAATCTGTGGCATTGCTTTGTCACCCACTCAAAAGGAATAAAGGAGGGTAGTATGCCCTCTCCCCTCACATAGTAAAAGGATCTTCAAAGAAAGCACTTAGAGAATTTTATTGGTACCCTCTGGAGTTTGGGGGACACATAGGACTGGTGTCTGACACAGAGCCCAGAAGTCTAAAAGCCAGAGACTGTGCTATCAACCCAAGGCTACAAGGCAGAGAGAGTTTGAGCTGCACAAGGAGTTAGCTACACTTCTACCAAATGAGAACGAGGATGCCTAAGAGTTTCTTGGGAATGAAAAGAAGGCCACATGGCAGAAAGGCATCACATTTCATAATCATTTCAAACCATCCCTCAGAGCACCCAGAGGGGTGATGTGATCTGCTCAGAGAAGGACCAGTGCAACATCTCAGGGAGAAAGTCTAAGTCACCATCCAGACATTAACATCATGCTGTGATGTGGTTGCTGGCCACATCATTTTTTGTGTGTGTGTGATAAATCAATTTTATAATGTTGTCATGGAGGGTGACCAGTACTGGGAGGAAGTCACAGGCAGAGTGTGGAGACACAGAATCCGGGGTGGCAGGGAAAGCCTTTAAATATGGCAGTCAGGGCAGGTGTCATTGAGGTGGTGACATTTGGGCAAAGGCTCAAGAGTTGGCCATGAGGACATCTGGGGACAAGCATTCTAGGCAGAGGGCCCAGCCAGGGCAAAGGCCTGGAGGCCACGGCATGGAGCATGTTGGAGGAAGAGCTCCAGTCCAGCTAGAGCAGCATGCGGGAGGGCAGTCAAGGTCAGAGAGGAACCTGGGGTTCCTGGGGGCCCCTTCAGGCTGAGGGAGTGTGGAGCCTTGCCACGGCTCAGATCGGATGTGCAGCCTCAAAAGGAAGCTGTCTCTTCCCATCAGAAAAAGAAAAGCAACTGGACAATCCTAGTGGGTTGAATCTTCAAGGGACTGGTGGACATACCCCATAAGGAAAATCAACATTGATCATTGATTAAATCCAGAGAAGCTAGTGCTAAACTATATGGCAGCATCACACAGGTAAGACTTTTCCTGGCTCTTGACTTCCTTCTGCCACAGCTCTGGATGAGAGAGAAAGAGAAAGAAAGAGAGAGAGCAAGAGAGAATTCAAGTGAGTGAGAGCCCTCCGGATGAGAGAGTGATAAGGAGCAAAGTTCTAAGTTCGGAATCAAAGAAGAGGTGTAGACTTCCCAGTGTGGACTTCCACTTAGAAGGATGAGCTTGGGTGAGGAAGGGAGAATTCTAGCTTCCAATGATCTATGGAGTTTTAATTATCAGTTGGGACTGGCCATGTTAATGATTCAGATGAGTCCATTTTGTGACTTAAAATGATCAGAATAATATTAATTATCTGTTGAGTAATCAGCAAAGTCATGGACTGGCTGGCCCTGGATTCTATTCAAGGGCAGGGAAGAGCAAGTCCCACAAGTCAGATGGGAAAGGGCAGTCAAGGGAGAAATCAAGTTCCCTTCTCCTGTTCTCCATGGAGGGGTACTCTTTCAAGGTAATGGCTCCAGGAGATTAGATGGAAAACAGAACATGTCCAAGAATAATGAATGTCTCCTAGAGCTGTGGTGTCTTAGGTGTGGGCAGCACAGATGAGCACGAGAGACTGGGAAAGAAGAGGAAGGAAAGCAGGAGGGGAGCCAGGAGACGGTGGTGTCAGGGAAGTGGTTGCCTTTTTCTTTCTTTAAATGCTACCCTGCTTTCCCCCCATCTTCACACACCTCCCTACACATACGCATACTTAGTGCAATCTTGGGACATCTGGCGGGCTACTGACAGAAAACTTGTGAACAGAATTGACAGAACAGTCCTGCAAATAGTCTCTATCCAACTGTCTCAGCTTTGAAGACTGTAAGCCTCTCCACCGAAGAGGTCCTTGTTTCATAGATACATGAACCATGAAATCCCGGGTCTCGGTTTACACTGCCAGTAAAGAGCCCAGAGCTGATGAACTATTGACACCTCCATCAGATGACTGCCTTCTGCTTTCTGCAGCACTTTTCCTGTGCCATGTGAGCAGGTGAGCCCAGCACATCCATCACTCCCTGAGGAAGGGAGAACAGGTGTGGTTTCCCCACTGGACAGGTTCTAGGGGGTAGGATTAAAAAAGAAGGGGGTACCTGGGTGGCTCAGTCAGTTCAGCATCTCTCTTTGGCTCAGGTCATGATCCCAGAGTCCTGAGATCTAGCCCCAGGCCAGGCCTGAATCCCTGCAAGGAGTCTGCTTCTCCCTCTGCCCCTCCCTCCTGCTCCTCTCCGGGTCCCTCCTCTAGTCCATCCCTACTCCCCTTGCTCTCACTCATATGAGTGCACGCTCTCTCTCTCCCTCAAATAAGTAAATAAAATCTATTTTAAAAAAGGAAAGAAAAAGAGATTGAGAGACTTACTAACTTGGCTAGGACAAGAAACCAGGATTCCAGAATGTTGAGGGATTTTTATAGAACCTTTTGCTCTCTCCTGGGGACACTGCTATTTAATGATGCCTTTTATTTGCATGACCCTTTACATTTACAGAGTATGGGTCATTCAATTTACTTGAAGTTCCTCCACTCCCCTGCAGCATGTCAACTCCAGCTGTCCTACAAAATCCAACCCTTTGTCAGCACATTGTAACTCTGTACTGAACCCCTTAAGCCATATACAATTTTAAACTATTTTAGATGCCTTTATCGCATCTAAAAAAAATGGGAATAATGCATAATAATGTAACACAATGTTACAGAGGAATGTTGCAAGAATTAAGGAGTTATGGCGAGTCCTCAACACATCAAAGGCCCTCAGTGAATGATGAGTGATTAATGGACACTACCATAAAGAGTTCAGTGGACACTAAGTAGGGAAAAGACATTGCAAGGACTTTAGCTCAAACCATCTACATGGCAAGTGTTGCCCTACCCGAGATCAACAGGAAGACACAATGCTTGTGCTAAGTTTCTGCAACATAAAAAGCAAAGCTCAGGTGACTTCTCGGCCAAAGCCATTCCTAATGTTTCTGCCCCTTACTTAATTGCAGTGATAAATACTATGCAAAGAGCCAAGGCTAAATGCCAAATGCATAAACCAACTGGATAGTAGCAAAAACATGAACCATTAGGCCCCTCTCTCTGACATCCAGGGGAGCTTACCTGTTCCTCTTTTTCAACAGGCACCACAGTTAGAGTACAGTTTGATGTGTTTCATAAGTCGGCATAGCAACAGCAGGGATATATATATATTTGAAGTATCCTGTATCCAAGCCTCTCTCCGAGTACTTTTAAAACCAGCTTGTACCATACAGACCAGCAGAAGTTGGTATTTAATAAGACTGCTACCAAGAGGCATGGTGTCCCAGAAAATCCCACATGATTCCAGGGCTGGCCAGGTGCAAGGCTTTTTCATGAACCTGCACTCCATGACCTTCAGAGCACCTATGAGAAACTTACAGCCCCATCTTAGACACTGGGAAAAATGAAACAGAGGGTAAGGGGCCAACAATGGGAATGGATAGTCAAAATCAAGGTAGAACCTATGACTTCTGGCCCCAACTCCCACAACCCTGGTTCTACAATGTGGCTGTCTTGGTCTTCAATACAAATTCTCGTGTATGTCCTTGATTCAAACACAAGCATCCTGGGGACTGGGGAAGAGTGTGCTAAGGCTCCAAGGGAAAACAGCAACCACCCAGTGTAGTGATTTCCATTTTTTTTTTTAAAGATCATGCCATCATATTATGAGGAGATGGTATGTGATTTCCCCAGCTTTATCAAGAGAGTAAGAATTGGAGGTATGGATCTGACTCAGGTCCTCTTGAGTAAGGGACAGGCGGGGCTAGGTAGGGAGAGACAGATAAGGGTGATGAGGCTCACAGAAATCCCAAAAATGCTGAGGTATAAAGAAACCAGAGATAAGGGAATAGACCAGACTACCTGGTCCCCGGATGTTAGGACTGTTTTTCTTTGGCGGCTACAATGTGATTACAGAAAATCACCAGACCACAAAGAGATAAGTCATTAAGGGTGTTATCAATAGTCCTTGCTCAGACTAAGACAGCACAAGAATCTCAAGACCACCAGCTTCCCAGTCAGTTCTCAATAAAAGACTGCCACTAAAATTAGCCCTCATTGGCAACTCTGTTGGGACCCCTCTTGCTTCTTTCTCTGTATCCTCACTTAATAAACTTCTATCGCTTTACTCACTCTCCTTTGTCCATGAGATTCATTCATCAACCCAGTGAGACAGGAATCTAGCTCTCCTGCTTCACTCTAACTCTTGCTGAGCACCTGGCCACCACCGTAGAGCTGCTTCTTAGGCCTCTCATAAGGAAGGAAGCAAAAGGTATGCCTCATTAAAGCAGAAGTTCACAAAGGCCCAGACCTGTTGTGTGTGTTCTGAGCACCCGGGCTCCAGTGCTTATCAGTTCTCAGTATTTATTAAACAGGCATCGCTTCACTGGTTTATATTCCAGAACACATTCTTGGAGTTTAAGTGCTACAAACATTCCTGGTGCATGCCCCTCCTCTGCCATCCTGGGTGAAATAATTATATATTGTGTGGTTAATTTGTACCTGCTACTGCTCAGCAAGCTTACCCTTCCCATGCAGCCCAGAGGAAGGGTGTCCCGGGGTGGGGGAAGGGAAGAGAGGGGAAATGTGAGTTTCTAGGTAACCAGGGGGTTGGCAGTGCAGCAAGAAGATGAAGTGAGTGTGCACAAAGAAGACCAGAGTGAGGAAGGATGAAACTTAAGTGACTCGTAGCCTGACACTTCACAGATGTGGTCCCTTGTGGGAATCATCCACCCTACTGCTGAGTAGGTACAGCAAGATGTACGCCTGGAGTCATCTGCAGCAAGCATGTAAGCCCTGCCATCTTTTGGCTATTTATCCTACAGGTACTGACAGGCTTAAATGTAAAGAGCACTGACTTTTTTAAAGAAATGCAAATTGAGTTTGTCACATAGCAAGTTACCATCTATCCATTTCTCCAGCTATTCTTTACACTTGATCTTAACCAAAAGCCTAGAAGCGATCCAGCCATCCTTTAAATCACTCACTCACCATCACCCTTGCTTTCCATAAATACATTCTGCGTGCTTATAAAGGTGTACACTGTACTAAATACAATCATAATTTTAGCTCCACAGGAAAGCTAGCATTCACTGAGTGCTTATGGTGCAAGCACCTTACTGAGCATTGTGTGCGGACAATTACATTTAATGCCCCCAATTCCCATGACATTATTATTCCCATATTCAGATAGACTGAGGTATGCCCTCCAAAGACATGCAGCTAATAAGTAATGGAAACCTGTCTGTGGACCTAGAGCTCAGGCTGTTAAGCATCATGCTAGATAGATGGACTTTATAATTTAATACAGAAATAGCAATGGATGACCCCAGTGCCAACCTTTCTTCCTGCATTCGTTTTCTATGGCTGTGTAACAAATTACCACAAAATTAGCAGCTTAAAAACTAAACACATTTTTATTTCACAGTTTCCATGGGTAGGGGAACAGCTTAGCTTGGTTCTCTGCTTAGGCTCTCACAAGGCTGCAATCAAAGCGTTGGCCCGAGCTCAGTCATCTCTGGGATCTCTATGAGCTGATGAAAAGCTCCACAATGTCTGCATTTTGTACTCGGTTACCCTTCAGTACCATGTCATTATTTTTGTAGAACATTTTGCTGCTCTGACCACACTTTTTTCTACTTCTGAGCAAAATCCTATCCAGATTCTAGGAGGTCCGCCTTCTTTCCTTGGTGCCAGCATTTCATTACATTATGCCTCTTTTCATGTTTCAAGTTGTCACTCTCTCTATACCTTATTCCACAACCTACGTAGCTTAATACTAAGGAGCAGAACTTGCTTTAATAATATGTGGGGTATGAATATGTGTGTGTATGTCTGTGTGTTTATTTGTGTGTGTGTGTGTGTGTGTGTGTGTGTATGTTCAAGTAGGGGCAAAAATAAATACACATTGACCAAGATTTGGCAGCACATCTGTGAAATAATTGTGATGAAAATAGTATTCCTTGGTACATGCATTAGTAAGCTACTGCTGAATAACAAATCATTCCAAAACTACAACCAGCTATTTAGTTCCCAATTCTGTGGGTTGAGGAAAATTAAACTCTGCTGGGCTGGGCAGTTCTTTTGATCTTGCCTGATCTCAGTTATGTTCACTCATAAATCGACAGGTTGCTCTAGACTAAACCAGGATGACTTGTCTTTCTCTCTGCTCTTCTTCTTCAGGTACCTGCCTCTGCCGTTCTTTCACTTGGGGCATTGCTACTCCCTCATTAAAAAACCTATAGGGTTCTTGGTGGGGGAGAAGGGCTTCCAATCACAGAAATATCCTCCCCAATTCTGTCACAGAAATGAACTTGTGACATGGGTCCAGCTAGTCAAGTACCTCATCTTGTCTGGCCCAAAGTGTAGATATATGACATAAGCAGGACAAATCATAAACTTTTCCAATTTTTGATAGATAGATATGGTAGGATAAGAGAGAGACATTTACGTCTATATACAGAATAAGATAGATAGATGTTTATATATATTTGTACCTATCTCACTTCTACTCCTACAGATATACTTGTGTCCTATATTTAATTTTTATTTTATATATACAGTTCCTTGTCACATTCTTGCAGAAGGCCAGCTCTATTGGAGCCTGTCTTTGCTTTGGGTTTGTAACATGGCTGCACGAAGAGCTAAGTGAGAGATTTTCCCCATTTTCCATGATTTGTGATAGAACCAACAGCTGAAGAACCAGAATAAGAAAATTATAAGCTCCCTCACAACCACCTGGAAGGGCTGGATATCATTTCCCCCTTACAGAGTACTCTCACACTTTCTTATGGAATCAGAGAGGGGCTAATGACAAGAAAGGAAGTTCGTCTCTTAAAAAAAGAGAAAGTTTGTGGAAAATTGACTGTTTCTTATTTTACTCCCCACCCAAGGAGGAAATCTTCAATTTACCTCAGCCCCTAACCTTCTTCCTCTAAGATGGAGTTACACAACACATGTTGCTCCCACCTCCAGCTGCACCACCACCATGACCAAATAGGTGACTGACTACCTGTTGCATGAATCTTTCTGAGCCACTGAACTGGCCAAGAGACCAATGCTGCTGGGCGGTAAAGAAGAAGGCCTGTGAAGTCAAGAAAAGAAAGCCAAGGGGACCCCACACTGCCTCCATCTGGCAAGAAGAGATGACATTTCCATGAGCAGAGCTAAGACAACAGAAGTTGTCTTGGGCTTACATCATTTCACTAGTATCCCCAGAGAGGGCTGCATACCTGGCTAATGAGGTTTGGCAGCAAGGGCTATGGGGCTGATGACCCACAAAGTGGCTGAGGTGGGAAGAGATTGAAAATCCACCAGTCCTCTCCCAAGGAAGCTGACTATCCAGGTGAAGGCCTCCTGGAATCTCCACAAAAGTAAAATCTTAAGTGTACCTCCACAAAAGAGCCAGTGTTTGGACTCCTGGGACATAGAAGAGACTTTAGGTCAGAATAATAGCAATAGGGGTGCCTGGGTAGCTCAGTATATCATGTTCGCTTTTGGCTCAGCTCGTGATCTCAGGGTCGTGAGATCGAGTCCCGCATCAGGCTCCATGCTCAGTGGCAGTCTGCTTGTCTCTCCCCTTCTGCCCTTACCTGTGCTTGTGCTCTGTCTCTCGAATAAATACATAAAATATTTTTAAAATGAATAATAGCAATAATCAAGGGGAAAGGGCCATGAAAAACAGAACCATGAGGACTATTTAAGGAAACATTGCTTTTTGTCTCTTTCTTTCCCATTCTTGAGACCAAGAAGCTGTAAAAAGGCAGAGGAATGAACATATGGAAGAGCAATGAATCTCATCACCCATCTTGTTCCTCCCAATGAGGCCACAGGCTTACCTATGCTTGGAAAACTGGGATAAAATAAGAGATGAGAGTTTGTAGAATGAAGAGAACTACGTCTTAGTCCTTGAAGGTGACCCGGATGTTATAAAATCTGCCCAGGATGCCATTAAGTGGGTGACCATATAATTTATTGCACATTACAGGGCACTAATGAGAGTCAAAGGGGACACTATTTATAATTGCTTAAGAACAAAAAAGTGTAAAAGCAGAATAATCCCAAGCAAACCAGGACATATGTCACTGGGTCCATAAGGAAAGGGGCTTCTGTAGAGCAAATGTTAACAGATTTAGGAAAAATAATAGTGCTTCAGGTTTATATTTGAAATTGAATTATGAAGCCAATTAATGTCCACTTTAAAAAGTGTTTTGCATTGAAGCTAATTTGATGGGTTTCTATCACAACCAAAAGCCTCTCACTAAATAGTATGTAAATGTAAAAGTCATCAGTCTGGGTGTAAGTACTGAGACAAAGGTAAGAACCCGGTACTGGGGTAGCATGGATGAGAAGCCCCTAACCTAGCCTAGATAGTCAAGGAAGAATTTCCAGAGCAAGAAACTCTGGGTTGCACCTTATATTACAAGCAGAAAATGAACAAATGTGCAAGAAGGATGGTCAGAATGGAGAAAGGAAGGCAAAAGGAAGAAGCATGTGCAAATAAATAAATGCAAGGATACCAAAAGGATAACGCAGCGGCAGGCAAACTGCAATCCACAGGCCAAATCTGGCTCTCCACCTGTTCTTGTCAATAAAGTTTTATTGGCACATGACCAAAGACATTATTTTACATATTGCCCGTGGCTGCTTTCGCACTATAGTGGCAGAGTTGACCAGTTGTAACAGAGACTGCCTGAGGACAGATTCAGATGAATAATTATTTAGATTAATAATAATACCTTAGTTTTATTGGAATAATACCTTCTCCATTACATATATACAAATGTTTTATAAAATAAATGAGTGAAATATTAATTTTATATATTTTTAAAAATATATATTAAAATAATTTAATCTTTAAAACACATTTGTGAAATGTATGTATGTACATGCATGCTGTGTATACACTTATGGTTATATGCACTTGGATATGCATATTATTCCTTTTTTATAGATATGAGGACAATGAAGTGCAGAGAGGTAGCATGTGAAGAGAAAGAACACAGGCTTCAGCGGGAGGTAGATTGAGATTTATTTACTTATTTTTATTTTTTTTTAAGAGAGAGAGTTGGGGGAGGGAGAGAGAAAGAGAGACTCTCAATCCTAGGACCCTGAAATCATGACCTGAGCCGAAATCCAGAGTCAGATGCCCAATCAACCGAGTCACCCAGATGCCCCGAGGCAGACTAAGATTTAAAACGTAATTTAGAGGCACCTGGATGGCTCAGTGGTTGAGTGTCTGCCTTTGGCTCAGGTTGTGATCCCAGGGTCATGGGATCAAGCCCCACCTCTTGGGATCAAGCCCCACCTCCCTCAAGCCCTGTGGGGGAGCCTGCTTCTCCCTCTGCCTTTGTCTCTGCCTCTCTCTGTGTGTTTCTCATGATTAAATAAATAAAATCTTAAAAAAATGAAATAAAAATAAACCCTAATTTAGACTGAAATTAGCAGGCAGTGGCTTTGCGAAGTTAGTTAGGCTATCTGAGCCCATGAACAGAGGATTTTAATGCCTCTTTCACGAGGTTTTTAGATGGATTCAATAAAGTATTATTGTGATAAGAGTAGCTACATTTGGGGGGAACCAGTACCAGGCACTGTGCTAAATAAACACCTGATGTACCTGACTTCATTTCATTGCCTCAATCTTTCATGATCTGTCTAATATTACACCCCTGTAAGGACTAAGCAAATTGAGCAAATGTATGTAAACTGTATAGAGCACTATCAGCAAGCATACTGTGGGAAGGCAACGCAGAGGGGCTGGTCTCCTAACTGAAGAGGCTGCGTGACAAGCAGTGCCCAGGAAGAGCAGCAGAGGGACGAAAAGGATACGGTTTTCACACTCCTGCAGGAGAAGCTGCCCTTCAGGAGTCGGGGTGCAATCAATTACTTGACAGATTGCACCTTTTAAATAAGGTCCCTGTTTATTTCTACTGCTGCAATAAATCAGGCTGTATACCTTTTTTTTTTAAATGTATTTCCTGCAAGAAAAAAAAAAACAACCTATTTACTTTACAGGGCAAAAAGTATACCACCATGGCTTAAATATACATTTATAATGGCAAAGGTGGAAAATCAGCTGGCGGTGGTCACAAGAGAGGTCAGGCCTGGTGCATGGGACCAGGTCAGTAATCACCAGTACAAGACTTTTCCTGACCCCTGAAATACATGGTTATTTGGCAGGGCTACACCTCAAAAATGAACTTCGACGGAAATGCTGGCAGAAATGGAAAAGCTAGACTGGCTTCGTTCCTGGTCCTTGAACCCCTGGCACACAACTTTGGCACTTGCTGTTACTCTACCTGGAACAGTTTCTCCCCAGAAAGCCACCCGGGTTTCTCCCTCACCTCACTCAGTTCAGTGATCACACGGTGAGCCTGAGACCCTTGCATCACCTTATCTGAAACAGCACCCTCCCCACCTGTATTTACTCTGTCCCCAGTTGTGCTATATTTGTTCTTCACAGCTCTTATCAGCAGGTGACACTTCGAATGTCACTTCATTACTTTATTACTGTAATTTTATCTATCTATGTAGTGATCGACTTATTGATTGATTGGTTGATATTTACTCCCAGAGACACATAGAGAGAGGCAGAGACACAGGCAGAGGGAGAAGCAGGCTTCCTGTGGGGAGCCCGATGTGGGACTTGATCCCAGAACCCTGGGATCATGACCTGAGCCAAAGGCAGACGCTCACCCACTGAGCCACCCAGGTGCCCCTGGATTCTTTTATTTATTCAGGTGTTTACCATTGTGCATTTCTGTGCATTGCCTGTCTCTCCACACTAGAATGGCAACTGCACAAGAACAGGAGCTTTCTATTTGCTCAAGCACCTCACACATCTACAACAGAGCTGGGCATATATAACAAAGGGGAATAAATATTTTTATAAACAGAAATTTATCCTTACAGTCGCTTGGAGGTTTGTTTTATTTGTTGATTTGTTTTTGAATGAGAGTTACAAGCAAACTACAAAACTGATTAGATTGGTGCTGTCTGCCTCTTCTCTTGGGTCCCTTGGCTTGGGCTGTCAAAACGCTACACTGAATGAAGAAAAGACGGCGGAACTTACAACCGTGTCTGTGTTTTATCTGAGATTTAATACAGTAATTTTCAACTGATTGTCTTATCATGGCCTCAGCTACACTAGGAGGACTGAGTTGGCATCCTTGTTCCCATTGGAGAGATAAAGAAGCTATGGTTCAGAGAAGTTAAACATTTACCCAAGGTCACACAGCAATGTAGTTATTGAAGGAACAAGTAGCTGAGGTTAGAACACAGAGATCTGGATTCCAACCTAGTGTGTTTTTTCATCAGGCACAAAAGAGAAAACTGATTATATGTGCAGCACCACCACCTGCCACAACAGCACTGTAACTACAGAAGACATCGTCACCCACCATCAACCTATGGCACAACTTCCCCTGGCCCAGGGTGTGGCTCCAGCGTCCTCTGCAACACAGCATTCCAGCCAGTCCCCATATAGCAATGGTGTTTTTTTTTTAAATTTAAATGTTACTTAGTTAACATACAGTGTAATATTGGTTTCAGGCACAGAATGTAGTGATTCATCACTTAGATACAACACCCAGGGCTTATCACAAGTGCCCTCCTTAATACCATCATCCATCTAGTCCATTCTTCACCCTCCTCCCTCCATCTTTATTGTTGAGAGTCTCTAATGGCCTGTTTCCCTCTCTCCTTTTTTCCTTTGCCCCTTCCCCTATGTTCATCCGTTTTCTTTCTTCAATTCCATATATGAATGAGATCATATGGTATTGTCCTTCTCTGACTGACTTATCTCATTTAGCATAGTACTCTCTAGCTCCATCCATGTTGCTGCAAATGGAAAGATGCCATTCTTTTTGATGGCTGAGCAGTATTTATATATAGATATAGATATAGATATACCACATCTTCTTTATCCATTCATCTGTCAATGGAAATTTGGGCTCTCTCCATAATTTGGCTATTGTTGATAATGCTGCTATAAACATCAAGGTATATGTACCCCATTCAAAGCTGGTGTGTTTGTTTTTTCTTCCTTGGGTTAAATACCTAGTAGTGCAATTGTTGGATCATAGATTAGCTCTGCAATGGGCATTAAGAGACATTAACATGTCCACTTGCCCCCATCCTGTTGACTCCTTTGCCCTCTTCTGCCCCCTGTCCACAAGATGGAGACAATGCATGGCTGAGGTTCTAGAAAGGGTCTTTTAGGGATTACTTACTAGAAAGCTTTAACAGTTGCTCAGCACCATTTCTCAATATATACAAGTATATTACTGTTATTTTGATATATTGCACTGGAATGAACTGTGTATTTTATACACATACACACGTATACACAAACTCATAAAATAGTATTATAAATTATGTGTAAGGACAGGAGTAGATGCCTTAAAATATTTATTTCATTCCCATTACAGATACATCTCATATTTATACTTTAGAGAAACTAGAAAGAATGAATCTAATCTTTTGGTACCAGATGATTACATGTTTCAAATGGTCCTAAATCTTACATGCCTGCATTATCAGATTAAAGAAACTGGACTTGATAAGGCATATGTGTTTATTTACGTTTTACACAGACCAAGGCTGTAATACAAACAGTCTTTCTTTTAAGGAGCATTCCCAAAGAATCTGGTTTATACCTGAGCAATAATTGTGGTGCATAATTATTTTGCAAATAGGCAGTAAAGGTAAAATTTCTTTATACCTGATTTCTCAGTAACCACCTGGGGTTCTAATTAAAATTCACTCTTGGTATGTGGAATAGCATCAGATAATGTTATCCTTACCTCATTATGTAATAATTACATCTGTGGCTTTTGGTTTTGCTTTTAATTAACTTTCACAGTTCTCTACAAATGACACAGGGCAACTGACACAATTCATTTTTTTTTTTTATGATGGATAAAAAAACTTAAAGGACAAGCAAAGTATGAAAGACAATTAGGAAGCCATGAATAAAAAGTAAAAAATTCAGGGTAAACTGGATTTTATTTCCCTCATCCTTTTCTCTTACTCTTCAGCTCCTGTGACAAGGCTATGCCCACCATGGAGGGAACCTCATGGAGAATTTGTAAAGGTAGAGGCCTGTGATAAGTGGTGGTTCTTCCAACTGATGGAATTATGTGGTATTGGCTTCATGGCATTTTTGTCCAGCTTTATCCATTCTCCAACAGCTCTCTGCACCATACTTGCCATGGAACTCTGGGAAGCCTGGAGAAATGGGGCTTGGTGGTAGGTAGTATCAGAGAAGAACCAGAAGAATCAGCAGTGGTGCTCAACCCAGGACCTGGTTTCAGATTTAAGGGCAGGAGGAGCAAGGTGGTTGGAGGGATGCCATGGTGTCCAACCTCTCATTCCTTGGGCTGGGTATGTGCAAGAGAAGACTTAGAGTCACTTACTGCAGGTTTAACTAAAATGCAAAGTCATTTTATATTAAAAAGCTGATGAGACCCAATGACACCTGGGCTATAGCAATTTTATATTCAAGAAAAAAATTCAGCAGGCATATGTTGAGAGCATGAGGCTCTGTGCCAGGGGATTATTGTCGAGTTGAACATAATAATTCTTTAGTCAAAGATAATAACTACCCTGTTTCCTACCTAATTTGCTAATTCAGTATTCTCTCCCATGCTTGAGACCTCTAACTACTCTAAGAACCTTCAATGGCTCTCCACTACCTACAAGATCAATTCTAAATACCTATACTGGTATCAAAGGCTTCCAGGTAAGACCCCAAAATATACGTTTTGCCTTAGCATCTAATATTTCTCTCTCTCTCTCTCTCTCTTTTTTTTTTCCAACAGAACTCTGGTTTATTTTAGAGGCTTTTTTTTTTTTAAGTTTCATTTTAATTCCAGTTGGTTAACATACAGTCTAATATTAGTTTCAGGTGTAGCATTTAGTGATTCAAGACTTTCATACAATACCCAGTGCTCATCAGAATACAATCCTTTCAAAAGCATTTGACACAGTATAACAGCCATTCATGATAAAACCGTCAACGAAGCAAGCTTAGAGGGAACACACTTCAGCATCACAAAGGCCACATATGAAAAACCCACAGCCAACATCATCCTCAATGGGGAAAAACGGGGAACCCCCCTTTGTGGTCAGGAACATGTCAGGAACGTCCATTCTCACCACTGTTATTCAACACCACACTGGAAGTCCTGGCCTCAGCAATCAGACACCACAAGGAAATAAAATGCATCGAAAGCAACAAGAAGAAGTCAAACTTTTACTATTTCCAGATGCCATACTTTATTTAGAAAACCTGAGGGGCACCTGGGTGGCTCAGCCAGTTAAGTACCTTGACTTTGGCTCAGGTCATGATCATAGGGTCCTAGAACAAGTCCCATGGCCCTCTCCCTCTCCCCCTCTGTGTACTCATGTTACTCTCTCAAATAAATAAATCTTTTTTAAAAACAAATAAATCTTTTTTAAAAATGTGAAATTAAAAAAAAAAAAAGAAAACCTGAAGGACTCCATTAACAATGTGCTAGAACTGACACATGAGTTCAGTGAGGTTGCAGGATACAAAATCAACACACAGAAATCTGTTGCATCCCTATACACCAATGATGAAGAAACAGAAAGAGAACTCAAGGAATCGATACCCCCCACAATTTCACCAAAACCCATATGATATCTAGGAATCAATGTGATTCATCATATCAGCAAGAGAAAAACCAAGAACCATATGATCCTCTCAATAGATGCAGAGAAAGCATTTGACAAAATACAGCATCCATTCCTGATCAAAACTCTTCAGAGTGTAGAGATGGAGGGAATATGCCTCAGCATCTTGGGGGCCACTTATGAAAGGCCCACGGCAAGTGTCGTTCTCAATGGGGAAGCACTGGGAGCCTTTCCCCTAAGATCAGGAACAAGACGGGGATGTCCACTCTCACCACTACTATTCAACATAGTACTGGAAGTCCTAGCCTCAGCAATCAGACAACAAAAAGACATTAAAGACATTCAAACTGGCAAAAAAGAAGTCAAACTCTCCCTCTTCACCAAGGACATGATACTCTACATAGAAAACCCAAAAGACTCCATCCCAAGATTGCTAGAACTCATACAACAATTTGGCAGTGTGACAGGATACAAAATCAATGCCCAGAGGTCAGTGGCATTTCTAGACACTAACAATGAGACTGAAGAAAGAGAAATTAATAATATTTCTCTTAAAGAACATTTTATGTTAGTCTGGTCCTAAAATAATATTTTATGGTGATACTTCTGTCATTATTTCTCTCCTCTTTGCCCTTGACATCCCCCACACACACAAAAAAGGATTTTTTACTCTCATTTCCCCCTATGTAAGCCTGATAGATCCCTGTCCACCCACTTCAAGCCCCATGTGTCACTAAAGAGTATACAAGTCCTCTGTCACTTAGTATAAGAAAAACCTACTAGAAGCAATAGAGAGTTGTCTGAGTGTTGCACCAGCCATAAAACCACAGCTCTAGTCTCTGGGTCTGTATTAGCCTGCCTGCCTTTGGCTCTAGAAAACATATAGGCCCATATGCTGCAATCAATCTCGTCCTGCTTGATGAATCCAGTTAGGTCTTCTGAGATTAACAGAACAAACATTTCTGAGCATCAGTCAAGTGAGGCACTTAACTGGTACTTTATGTGGATCATGTTGCAGTGGCCCTCACAGCACCCAGTGAGGTTGGGACTAGGTGTATCCTCAAAGAGATAGGTAACTCAGGCTATGTGAGGTTGACTTGTCTGAGGTCACACAGCTAGAGTGCAGCAGAAGGAACCCAGTAGGACAGGCATATTGCTTCACATTGCTCGCAGCTACTGAAAAGGGATCCCTCCTCTAGTCATTGCAGACAACTCTAGCAAGGGGACAACTCTGAGAGAGTCTTCCAGAACCTTACAGGGCACCATCTCTACAGAACTCACAGATTGAGAGAAATGAGGAAGCTTCTTTATTCTCAGGGCAGATTGAACCGGATGGCTGTCTATCAAAATTCCTGGAACAATACTGACCAACAGTTCATTCTACTCAGAGCGCTGTTGTTTTCCCAGCGCTGTTGTTTTCCCTTCCCAGGGCATTGAAGGCCATAGGGATGACCCTCAAGCAAGATGCCCTTGCAGGCCTCATACATCAATCAAACTGAATGGTCATTATCTTCTCCACTTGCAAAGCTCCCTGCCGTTTATAAACACAATGCATTCCTCACAGAGTACATTGTGAGATGGGTGGGCACAATGGCAGAAGGATTGTCAACGTCCCTGACTTATAGGGAAGGAAATAAAGGCTCTAAGTGACAGAAAGCTTCCATCAACTTGTAAGTAAAAAGAGAGGTATGGACACTGTTCTAGTTCTTGATAAGATTAGTAGTTATACAATATCCACCTTGTCATGACTCATTGAACTGTATATTCTGTTTTATGCACTTTCATACATGCATTATCCTTCCAAAAGAAGTTGAAGATGGGTAAAGAGGGACATGATTAACTTAATTACAAGACCCAGGAGTTGACCAAAATGTATTTGTGATTATGCATCCTCCCTTTCTCTCTCTCTCTCTCACCCACACATATCACATGACAAACTTTGTCATCCTTTGTCACAGCTGTGTAGTATTCTATTTTATAGATGCACCATAGTATATTTAACAGTGTCTTCTTCAGTTTGTTGCTAATCTTTGATATTACATACTGAAATAACCATTATGTTCATCCACCATTGTTCATATGTGCATGTGTATCAGTAAGATACACTATTTAGGATCTCTTTAACATGTTAGTCCCTTGCTGAGCTTTTTAGAATTTTTTAAAATGTATTTTAAATACACCAGGTAACTAACATATAGTGTATTTTTAGTTTCAGAGGTAGAGGTCAGTGATTCATCAGTCTTATATAACACCCAGTGCTCATTCCATCGCGTGCCCTCCTTAATGTCCATCACCCAGTTACCCCGTCCTCCCACCTCCTCCCTTCCAGCAAACTTCGGTTTGTTTCCTATAATTAAGAGTCTCTTATGATCTAAATAAGTCCCTCTCTGATTTCATATTGTTTTATTTTTCCCTCCATTCCCCTATGCTCCTCTCTGTTGTTTCTTAAATTCCACATCTGAGTAAAATCATATATAATTGTCTTTCCCTGATTGACCTATTTTGCTTAGCATCATACCCTCTAGTTCCATCCACATCATTGAAAATGGCAAGGTATCGTTTTTTGATGGCTATTATTCATTATATATTATATATATTGTGTATATATAATATATAAATATATATTAAATATGCAAAATATATATCATATATATTTATATAAACCACATTTTCTTTATCTACTCCTCTGTTGATGGACATCTTATCTCTTTCCATAGTTTGGCTATTGTGGACATTGCTGCTATAAACATTGGAGTGCCGGTGCCCCTTCAGATCACTAATTTGTATCTTGGGGGTAAATAACTAGTCGTGCAATTGCGGAGTTGTAGGGTAGCTCTATTTTCAAATTTTTGAGGGGTCTCTACTGTTTTCCAGAGTGGCTGCATCAGTTTGTATTCCCACCAACAGTGTAAGAGCCTGACTAAGCATTTTTTTAAAGATTTTATTTATTTATTTATTTATTTATTTATTTATTTATTTATTTATGTGAGAAAGTGCAGAGTAAGAAAGAGAAAGAGAGAAAGCATGAGCAGGGAGGAGGGACAGAGGGGGAGGGAGAAGCAGGCTCCTCACTGAGCAGGGAGCCCAATGTGGAGTCCTGGGATCATGACCTGAGCTGAAGGCAGATGCTTAACCAACTAAACCACCCAAGCGCCCCATGACCAAGGATTTTTATCAAAGTTTTAATAGTTATTGCCAAATCACCTTTCAACATTTTGCACCAATCTTTGATAAAGATGCTTACTTTTTCATACATTGCCAGTATGAGACCGTCAAATTGATGCTTGTGAATCCAACCTAGACAAACTTTGCATTGGTGTTGTAATGTTCATTTCTTTAATAATAAGCTATGCTGAACATTTTTTTTCATTTGCTTATAGGCCAACTTTACTTCTTTTTCATCACTCGCACTGTTCATGTTTTTCCCTGTTCATGTTCCTATTGGCTAAATGGTCTCTTATTGCTTTGTTACAGCTCTTTACCTATTGAGGAAATCAGTCCTTCATTTGTCATTTGTTCTGCTTTTTTTCCTGGGCAGAGATGTTCCATTTTTATGTAATTGAATTTGTTAGTCTTTTCTTTTACACCTTTTCTGTTACACCTTTTGGGGGTTTTGTCTTGTTTAGAAGGGCCTTCTCCATGCCAAAATTACTTGTGATATTTTCCCTAATGCAGGATTCTTGAGGAGATTTGCCTAATAAGGTCCTGCTCCTCTCTGGGCAACAGAATGTTAACAATATTCAGGTAGATTCCATCAATGTTGGGTTTAATACATCAAGGATTCTTTAATGTAAAACTATAAACATGATCAAAAGAAATACTTGAATGAGACTAAAGCTGCTATACAGTATGGCAAATAGAGTTTACTGGACAATTAAATAAAGTTTTATTATGTACAACAGACTGTAGGTGTTATTTGGTGGGGCTTCTGCTACTCACCCAAGATTCCTCATCATGGAAGAAAGAAATGATGAAAACCTTTAGTCCAATATCATCTAAGTTTTCCTGTAACTCCCCTTCTTTCTGCCTCTATGAAGTTCTTTTCATTTAATGCGGGGCTTTACATGAAGTAAAGATCTTCATGTATCTTTACTTTGGGGAGACAGATCCTCACTTCTACGTGTGCAAAAGGATCACAGTCGACTCAACATACAGAGGCTTAAAAAAAAAAAAAAAAAAAAAAAAAAACGATACAGAGGCTTTACCTTCAGTATTCCAGGGAAGTTTGTTTCCTTCAGCAGAGTCTGCAACATCTGTGCTGCTAGTAACATATCATCCCAAGATATTTCAATTTGCTATCGTTCCTTCACCACCTTGCTCTCTGCTGTCACTGGTATGGGGGAGAGAAAGGGAACGTGCTCTAACATTCATGATACCAGCCACTCTTGTGAGGTCCGGCACATAAACTACTTCCTCACTTACTGCTATTTAATTTACTTATAAAAGAGGAAAGAGAAGATCCCAGAGGTGGAATAATATGCCCAACATGACACCAGCCAGACAGAGATAGAGATGGAATTTAAATCCAGGTCAGATTGGGGGTGCTTGGGTGGCCCAGTCAGTTAAGCATCTGTCTTCGGCTCTGGTCATGATACGGGGTCCTGGGATAGAGCCCCTGTGTCAAGCCCCACGTTGGGCTCTGCACTCAGTGAGATGCCTGCTTCTCCTTTTCCCTCTGCCCTTCCCCTGCTCGTGCTTGCTCTCTCTCTCTCTTTCTCTCAAATAAATAAATAAAACCTTTTTTTTTAAAAAAAAGTATGAAATCTAGGTCAGACTGCAAAGACTGAATGAACTCTTAGGCATCAGACAGATAGTATATCCATGGGAGATATTAAAATGTACAATAGGACCCCAGGCTCGAAAACGTTTGCCTGGAGGTCCACAAAAAGGGGACCCTTGGGAGGGGTCTCAGTAATTCCAGGTGCTCCCCAGGAACTCCCCTACCCCCACTGCTGGGAGCCACCAGGGTGCCAGGGGGCTTCCCTTTCTCTTGCAGGCTTATTCTCTGATGGTTGCAGATGGCAGTGTGGCTGGCTGACTTTTCGTCTAGACAAATCTACTCCCCACAGCTCCCGTAATTTCTCAGATGCTGCCAGGGCACCTCCACCTCCTCATTTCCCTCCTCCCCACTACTCTGTATTCCCCACGCCGCGCCCATCCTGTGGAAACGAACACATCAAAGCCATATGGAGTCATTCTTTCTGGGCGCCTGTGTCCTTTCTCTCTTCTCCTCTTCCTGGAGCATTAATATTAATAGCTTGTTTCTTCTCAGTTGCTTTCTTCTCCAACCTCAAGGGACTGGAACCTTTTCTTGGTCTTTGTGCCAGGCGGAGGCCTTGTTTGAAGGTATGGGGAGGCGCTTGGGGAAGCATAGGCACGGATGAGGCCTCTGATGTCATCCTGGGCCACGCAGCACAAGCATGTGATGCTGCTCCCCTGCCAGCCCAGTCAAACCCAATATTCTTTGTTAGATGTGTCATTTTTTTTTTTTTTTTAGATGTGTCATTTTGGAGAAGGAGGGGGAGGAAGAGGAGGAGGAGGAGGTGGAGGAGGAGGAGGAGGGAGATGCAAAGGATCTAACAAAAGCCCAGTGAAATCATCCCTAATTAATAAACACTGGTTCAGAAATCAGGCTCTACACTGGTTTTGCGAGCCCCATCTCCTATGACAGCACAATGGTCTCGAGTTAATACTGGTATCCCCATTTTATAGACTTAGAGACTTGGGCTCAGAGAATGTCAGCCACTCACCCAATGTCACACAGCTTGTAAGTTTGAACGTGGCGATTCAAATCTCCTAACCAACTTGAAACCCATGCTGTAAACCTTCACCATCAACTATTTCCTGCCCTGTGGCCTCCAGTCGGATTGAATTCCTAGAAAATGGACAATGCAGGAAGAAAGGCTTCTTTTGTGTTCAGCCAGCAGACCCTGGCAGCATCAGAGCATGGGATCTGGCACAGAGGGACCCAGCCTTTGTGTGCCTGCCTTGTCCTCTGTGAGGCCCACTGCCATCGGGCTTGGCACCACCACCGAGGTTCCCAGAAGCCCTGGCGGGAGACAGCCTGGGAGGCCAGAGGCCCATGGCCTGATCTGCGTTCTGCTTTCCCACCAGGGCCCAGAGTGCAGCTGCATGTGGGGAATGCCGAGGAGGGATGCGCCAGGCTCACCAAGGGGATGCCAGAGGTCAGAGGTCACGTTGGAGTGGGAGAGGCTGACAGTGCTTCACGTGCAGGGAAAGAACAAGACGTGGCCGTGGCAAAGCCAGCACCCCAATTGCTTTGTGTTGCTTGGGTTTTAATTTTTAACACAGTCTCTGGATACAGAAAGTCTGAAATGGTCAAAACATCTGGAAACTTTATCGTGGCTTACGAGGCTTTGCGCCGTCAGGCTTTGGAGGGCTTTTGCAGCCTGACCATGGATAACTCTCGGACTTTCCCTTAGCTCTGATCATAGCAGCCTCCTTTTGATTCATCAGATTTCTCCCCGATTGAGGGTCTTCCAGCCTCTGAGCCGCTCCCTCTGCCATTTACCTGCTTATTCCCACTTACCTTTTGAGCTTCGCTATTCCTGCCATGTCAGATTAGGTGAGTTCGCCAGACAGGGCAGCCACTGGAGAACTAATTTATCCTGTGTGTTAGGACAGTGAGCAGCATATTTCCCTGGAAAGGGCCAGATAGTAAATATTTTCAGCTCTGCGGGTCATACAGCTCCTGTCACATCTACTCAGTCTTGTGGTCGTAGCGGGAAGGCCGGCATAGACAGTATCTAAGTGAACAGGTGTGGCTGTGTCCAATACAACCTTATTTACAAAAACAGCTGGTGGGCTGGATGTGGCCCACAGCTTGCTGACCTTTGCTCTGGATGTCATTATAATCCAGAACCGTGGAAGCAGTTAACTCAGGTTCCTGCAATAAACTAACAAAACTGGCAACACGTAAATTGGTCTTGATTCCAGAAAAGTAAATCACACCCTTGAGTGTAAATTGAAGCAAATATTTCTTGCTGGGCTAAGCCTGCCTGTGATGTGTATTTTTTTTAAGAGAGGCCTATTATCGGCAGTCAGCTGAGATTCAGAATCCCAATAATCCACAGGGTGACATAAGAGCAAATTATTTATGTTAATATTCATATTTTGGATCCTTTAACATGCCTCCCAAGATGTTGTCTGCTTGGGAAATTGCAAAAGAAAACATAAATGAGAACAAGAACCGCAGAAACGTAGACAACATTTTGCCAGCAATGTTCAGAATATCAGTTCTGCTTTAGTCAGTGAAGTGAATTCACAGGAAGAACTATTTTGGTATATAATTTTGATCAATCCAAATAAGTGTCTCAGAAGTCTGGCTACATGTGGGCCACAGGCTCCGTGGCCGTGGCCTCTTGTTTGTACCACCCACCCACGCACCCCCAGCCCAGCCAAATGACAGGCTATACTGCTAGCAGTGTTTTCTTTTTTGAATAAAGACTTCCCACCAGCTTCCAGTGTCTGGCGGAGCCCAGCAAGAGCCAGCTTGAGGAAGTTTATTTATTCCTCAACCATTTATTGAACACCTACTATGGGTCAGGGGACACAAGTGAGCGAAATATAGACTCTACCTTCAAGGAGCTCCTTGATCAGGTGAGTAAGTAATACTTGTACATGGAATACAATTCAAAGGAATGAGAATGACATGCAGCACTAAATGCTCCCACGTAGGAGCACCACAGTCACTTGTACCTCACTTGTCCATGTGGCCCTTAGCCACATACCTCCTCGCGGTCAGCTTGCTGCCAGAGTATTGGGCTGTCTGGATACAGGTTGAGGTCAGGTTAGCACAGTAGAAGGCATCGAGGGTAAAAGTAGTTGTGTTGCTAGAGAACACGGGTGACCAGAGCAAAAGAAGGAGGTTTAGGCTTCGCATGGGCTCTGGCTCCCCATAATCCTTCCACAAATGCCTATTACATCTGTTAGTTGACAGTTGACGACTCTGCCAACCAAGGAGTAATGGTTAGGGTGATAGAGTGAGTAACAGAATGTATTTTTTTTTTTTTTTAATTCTTGCTTCTTCTCTCCCATCCCCGCTTTAGGGTGATCTCTGACCAGCCCCGAATATCTCACTCAGTAATGCTAGGAGTCCCTAGCAATGTCCTACGGGGTCACATGGCCGTGCAGTCCCAATGGGTGCAGCAAGAAATAAAAGAGGGAAGCCGTTAGGTTATGTGGGTTGCTTAGAAGAAGCCCTCTGCAAACTTCCTAGCTGTGGCACAGAGAGAAATCACATACCCAGAACCCAAATGTTAGAACTACGTCATAGCTCTAAACAAAGATGAAACGTAGGTAGCCTGGAGGTCTATACTCCTCTGACCTAGTGGATCTGTCACTGTGCACAGGCTGCTGAGACATCACCCCCGCCCTGCCCCCAAAAAGGCATGGCCATAAAACCCTGCCTGCCCATGCCAACATGCATTCTCACTCTCATGCATAGCCTTCAAAGAGCTTATTTGCTGTTCCTTTAGTAAAATGGAGTGAATTTTTTACTTAAGTCCATTTTGTCCTGCCTCTGTTAAATAAAAGGTAAACAAGTATTTTTCTTAATCTGTACCAAATTATTAGTCTGGGTAGGACAGGTATATTTTTTAGTTTCTCTGATATGCCTTATACATCTCTTTCATAGCACTTTTCAAAATTAGAATGAATTCATGTGTGGCTAATTACCTCTGTAAGGTCTCTTCTGATTGTATGCCACATGAGGACAGGGACCATTTTTATTATATTATTCCGGATCCTTTAATATTCATTTGCAAAGGAACCAAAGGATGTTACAAGACTCTCTGTGGCCCACTTCATCACACGTCTCCCGGCAATGCCTACATTTGGGCTGGTTATTGTTGACATCAGTTGTAAGTGCAGTAGTACCAGATGCTCATCTAGAAAGCACCCCTCCTCACAGGTGATGGAAGCACCCTCACGGATCCCATGGTGCGAAAACAGGACGGAAGGAACCAAAGAAAAGACTGGAAGGCACTTGCCCGCTGGCAAGTCAGATTATTAACATTCTGTGGAAAATGAGAAACCTATTTAATATTCTTTGGCAAATAGGAAACCCAACATGGTAACAAATAACTTCCTGCTGGACATTTCAAGTAATCCAAACTCTAATTCTGCTTTGTGAAAAACTGTGTGAGTCCTGGAGTCAGAGAGCCAAGGCTGAGTTACAGTTTGCGAGGCCAACGTATTTCTGAGATCGCTCCAGGAGCCCTAATGGGAAAATTCAAATGAAGCCACCTGCTTTATTACGTGTCGAAAGGAGCTTACCCCTCCTCCCCGAGTGTAATTTATTCTCCTAACCTTACAGCATGGGAAATGGGATTTTTCAATGGATTTTGCCTTCAAAAGTCATCACATCTTTACCAAGCCACCAAGCTTTTTATTGAAAGTGGATTTAGATAATTTGGGGTTTGGCGTGTCAGGCCTTTATATATATATATATATTTTTTTTTTTTTCCTTTCAATTTTCTTTTTCTGTTCAGGAAGAGACCCATTCTGGTGTAGTCATGCCCCATTGAACAAAGCCAAACCTGGATATAATTATTTCCTCTGAGATGAAAGCAGCCTAATATGGAAGAAACTATTGAAATTGAAATCTCAGAAAACCACCAACCCAAGGCAGGGATATTTTTATCAATGATGCATTCTCCTAAGAGGCAGGTTATTAAAATTTCAATTTTATATATGTGTGTGTGTGTATATATATGTGTGTGTGTGTATATGTATATATATATATATATATATGCACATGCATATGTTCACACATAAATGCATGTGTGCATATAAATACACATATAGTTTTATATATATATATAAATATAGTTTTCAGAAGGAAGATATGTGGTAATTAGCAGAGAAAGCAGAATCGCTAGCATCTAATTAGAATGGAAAGAGAAGTCATTTTTAAAAACTGTCATATATTTAATTAAGAAAAATGAGCATGTGGATACATGGCTATGATTTGGTAAAGAGGTGAAGAGGAGTGGGTTTCAGGAAAACTGGGACAATGTGTAAATGCACATTCTACCCCATATCCAAACAAAGACAGACCCTCCAAATGAAACAGCCATGGGGTAAGCTGAAATTCTTTTTCCATCAGGTTTCTCTTCTTGTTAAAGAGCCTTGGAAGCACACCCAGCCACACTGTGGCTTTAAGAGGTTTCTGGTCTCTAGAAGTGTGCACAGGTGTGGCAAGTGCCGTGAGGGTGTGGCATTGTCCCCTGCTTCCCTTTCCAGAGACTGAGAGGTCTTGAGATGCTTAGGATCTGAACATGAAGCTCAAGCAGAAGCCTGTAGCTCTCCTTAGCCCTCACTCTGTAGGATTCCCAAGAAATAAGGGACTGTTCCT
Source organism: Canis aureus (assembly GCF_053574225.1). Classification (NCBI taxonomy): domain Eukaryota; kingdom Metazoa; phylum Chordata; class Mammalia; order Carnivora; family Canidae; genus Canis; species Canis aureus. The sequence continues at coordinate 27,358,119 of NC_135624.1, read as the reverse complement.
TCTACCAATGATACTTGGTTGATTGTTGGTTGTTTCCGACATTTCTCTACCCCCCCCCTTTTTTTTGAGCCCTGCCTGATTTCAAGTTACAGGAAATCCATAAAGACCATTGTCTTAGTCTTTTCAGGCTGCCAAAATGGAAGTCCATGGGCTAGGTGGCTTATAAGCAATAGAAATTTATTTCTCAAAGTTCTATAGGCTGGGAATTCATTCAGCGCCTGGTGAGAGCCCACCTCCTGGTTCACAGCCACCCTCTCACTGTAACCTCACATGGCAAAAGGCGAAAGGGACCTCCCTGGGGTCCATCTTAGAAAGGCACTAACCCTATACATGAGGGCTCCTCCCCCAAATCCAAATGCCATCACACTAGGGCTTAGGTTTCAACATATGAATTTGGGGGGAACAAAAATATGCAGTCTCTAGTGACAATGAGCTCTAAAATTGATATTTTGTGTACACTTTATGTTTTAAATTGTCTTTTAAAAATGTCTTTAAAATGCCTTTAAAAAAAGCCAGACTTAGTCCTCACAAGGAGAAGCCCTGCTGCCTGCTTAAGGTAGGGATTAATCTCTTTATATTTCTCCACCTACTCTTTTCTTTGCTTGGAATGTCCTCTTCCATCATTTCAACTGGCTTTCTTGTTGGTGTCTTTCTAGAATCAGTTTGGCCCTCTTTCACTTCCATACCCCCCTTAGCTGAAATGCAAGGCCTTTCTGTGTGCTCCCACCATATCTTGTGCTTCTCTTTGTCACTGACCTCCTGGCAACCAACTGATTTGATCATGAGTCTGTCTCCCCCTGATTAAGCTCATGGTGGGCAGAGCACCTGTCTTTCTAGACTTTGCAGCCATGGCACCTAATAGAGGTACAAATTTTAAATGATTATTCATTTAATTCAATTTAAAATTGTTTCTTATTTTGTATCTGTCATAGTGGGTTGGGTGATGCTTTGTAACAAGCAAATCCTGCATCTCAGTGAAGAGCAAAAAAATTACCTTAAATCAAAAACATTTCTTTATCATTTGTACCACATGCCAGATGGGGCGTCTGTTCCATATTAACCTCATTGTGAGCCCCAGGATGATGGAACAGGCATTGTATGGAATACTGCTGGGTTGCCGCAGCCAAAGAAAGCTCTAGGGTATGTTATATTGGTGAGTAAATACTCTGACCTAGAAATGACATGCATGCCTTCCACTCACAATTCACTGGCAGGAAATAATTAATCATATAGCTCCCCACCCCACCCCCACCCCTGCGCTGCCCCCGCCAACCACAGTGAACCAGGATTTTCACTCCTGACCCTAGAAAGCAAAGTAAAGAATATTTAAAAATTAGCATTAATGATTTTAGAAGAGCTATTGAATAGTTTTCTCTGAAATCCTGGTGTGGGGAGGTGGGGGGGGGGTGACCTGTTACAGAACAGCATAAATTGTGTCTTATTTGTCCTAGAACTGAGACCTAGTGCTGTGCAGGTACAGTCCATGTGCCTTACTGGCCTCCAACATATTATGCTCTGATGTCTGTGCTTTTATATAAGCTATTCCTTGAACCTTGAGCTCTCACTGTACTCTGCCTGATTTCACCTGATGATGTCGTATTTATCTTTCATATATTTGATTATATGTGATTCCTCTGAAAAGCCTTCAGTGGAAACCCGTTATACACACCATCTATATGCCTTTGTCCCTTTCTCTCACATTCTAGAATTTAACACCATATTTGAATTGCCTATCACCTCCCACTAGGTAAATGTTGCATGTGAGCATGAATTCTATCTTGCTTAATAAAAGGTAACTGATCACTGTATCCTTAACACCAAACACATATTAATTGCTCAAGAAAATCTTTGAAGGAGTGAGTCAATTAATGACTCTATGAATGAATAAATAAAATCTCAATAATTTCTATATTGTTTCAAGGTGGTTAACTCCAGTTGTCTGATTCCTTGACTGCCTTTTAATATTGCCTTTATATATTCTTCTGTTTAACCTAGAATCACTATCCAGTTCATCTTTTGATAGACTTCTCTCCCGCCAAAAGTCTAACTTGCCATTTTTGTTATATTTCTAAGTTGAGAAAGCCCCCCTTGGTTTGTAGATCTCTTTAGGACTCTCCTCTCTGAATTTTATACACTCATTGCACACATACACACACATACTCAGCAACTTCATTTCCCACATTTAAGATGGAAGACACAGCATGACCCCCTCTAGAGCTCCTGCTGGTTCTGACACTCTGATTTTATGATCTCATAGAGTTGCTACATTCCAATCTCTTCACTAGAGCTTTTTTTTTTTAAATTTATAATAAATTCTTGACTCTTTAACCAGCTTAACGTTTCCAAGCAATCTTAGGAAGCATTAGTCTGATCTGGAAAGAAAGTGATACGTAAGGTCATTACTCTCTTGGAATGAGCAGAAAAATTTTTTCTTGTCATCAGCAATACGGACAGAAATTCCAACATTCATTGATTCAATGTTTTTAGATGTTAGTGTGCTAGCTGTTTTCCCATAGGTAAGTCATAGGTGCTAAGATAAACCTCTCCCCTTCCTCCCACACCTCACTGCCCAGTGATGTAATTTCTGACTAAGATATATAGTCACCTTCTCTCTGTCTGTAGAGTGTGTTTTACTGCAACTCATTCTCCTCTCGGGAGGTTTTCTGGTACCCTTAGTCTAAGACATCCATCCCTGCAATCTGTTTCCACGGCACACACTATTCCCCCAAACAAAATCCTCATTCCCTGTAACTGTCTACTTACTGTCTGTCTTCCCCAGTAGAGAGTCAGTTTCTTTGGGAGTGTGATTTGTAACTCTTGCCCAACATCTGCTTCCCCATGCTCAGAACATTATTCAAGTACTGTCTTAATAGGCATGTAATAAATATTTTTGAATGCACAAAGAGAATTTTCTGGTTGAGACTGAACTGGGAGTTAAATTCTATCATCAGTACTGGATTATCCAATTCGCAGGCTAAGCATATGCTTGAGGCATGGAGTGAGGTGGGGCCAGGGAGTATTTTGGGGAAGGACAGTTAAGATCATTATTATAATTCCTTTAACCAGAAATGCAGAACTCTGGACTCAAACCATCCCATTAGGAGCTATTTTGATGTGAGGATACATAAACACTATGTATTATTTCAAAAAAAGTAAAACTCTATTTGTAGCAATGTTCTAGAATAAGAAGGCCACCATTGCATTTATTAAAATTAAATTAACGGGGGTGCTTGGGTGGCTCAACTGGTTAAGCATCTGCCTTGGGCTCAGGTCATGGGCCTAGGATCCTGGGATAGAGCCCTGTGTTGGGCTCCCTGCTCAGTGGGAAGACTGCTTCTTCTCCCCACCCCCCATGCTATTGCTTTCTCTCACTATCATTCTCTCTCTCTCTCTCTCTCTCTCTCTCTTTCTCACACATGAATAAATAAAAATCTGTAAAAAAATTAAATTAATGGTCTCTGAAGTGTTGATCTAGCTTACAACTCAAACAGCTTAAGATATTCTCATCTATCCTTTTATTTGTACTCTAGCTACAACTTTGCAACTAAACAACTTGATGATGACAAGCTTAAAATGTTTGAAGTGAAAAAGAGAAACCAAGACAAACTTATGCAGAAAGGAAGAAGCTGGATCCGGACTTCCCTAGTCCTGGCTGCACAGTGAAGGTGCTGGAGTGTTGTGTAAGGCATTACTGAGAAAGTGCTCCAATAAATCGCATCTGTTACTTCCTATGTGTAAACCTACACGCATTTCGCAGCTCCCAACTTCCAAATGTGTTTCATTCCAAAAGTACATTTCTTCGTCAGATCCATTTAAGAATTCAAAGCCATTTTCCCATAGAAACAATATTTTAAGTGGTTTTAAGTTTTCTGGGGTAGCTCACCAAAAGCCATTTATTTTATAATTTGGCTGAAATGCATTTTCATTTACAACAGTCGAAGACAATGTATAAAGGGGCTGTTTTCTTTCTATGCCATAAAACATATCTAAACATGGAGAAGAGAGCAAAACACGTTTAAAACTCCCAATAATTTTTCAGGCCTCCAAGTAGTTAATATGCAAAAGTTGAAGGAAGATGAAGTCAGTATCACATTGCCTACTAATACTTTAAAAAGCAGCATGGGAGGCACAACTAGCTGTTTCCTAATATTCAGTTTCTCCCCCTTTCCTTTAGAGAAAAGAAGCTTATGTCTGGATACAAATCCAAGCAGGATAAAGAGCATATCTCATGGCTCCTTGTGCAGCTAGGGATGGCCATATGATTCATTCTCCAGCACGTCCACCCAGAAGTGATGTAACCTCTAAGTTAAGCTCTTAAAGTCCTATGGCCCTCCTCAATTTGCTGGAACATGAAATACAGGAGAGCCCTCCAAGACAGTACAATTGAAGGTGGTACCCTGGAAAATGATGAAGCTCTGGAGGGGTTTCTTAGACAGTCTTGTGGAGCAAGGCTTACCTCATTTATGAGCTATCTATTGAGCTACTGATATGAAGAGAAACATAAATTTCTGACTTGTTTCTCTCTAAGACTCTGTGGTAGTAAACCAATGCTTATCTTAACTAATACAGACAAAAAATCATCACGTAATCCTCTGAGGGTTCTGAAGGAAATGTTTCAGAACTTTTGGGATGAAGCTAGCTCAAAAAAAATTCTATTCAAGATTCAAGATGGTTATCTTCCTTGAAAAAATATTATTTTTTGCCTCCTGAATACTTGTCAAAATAGGTCACAGAGATATTTTCTCTGGAGCATATTCTACAGACTAAACCAAGTGTTCTGATGACAACTAATTTCCCTCCTTCCTTCCTCCCTCCCTTCCTTCCTTCCTTATTTGAACCCTGAGATATACCAGGCATTAGGCTGAAAACATAAGATTCAATAAGGTACATCATTTTGTCCTCAAGGAAGTTACAGATTCATAGGAAAGACAGAAAAAGAAACAAATAATAGGCTTGCTAGGTGAATAAGTGCTATAATGCAGTTATTTCCAAAACTCTGGGGGAGCACACAAATAGAAATGCCTTTTGAAATCATCCAAAACCTTACCTTAAAACCCAGAAAAGGGGGTTTGGGGAGTCATAGCTAAAAGGTATGGATTTCTTTGTGAGTTGATGAAATGTTCTAGGATTAATTATGGTGATGGTTTTATTACTCTGAATATACTAAAAGCCATTGAATCGTACACTTTAAATGTGTGAATTGTATGGTATGGAATGAATTATATTTCAATAGAGTGGTTGTTAAAAAAAAAAGAAAAGAAAAGAAAAAATGAAACTACTAAGGAAAGATTCACAGTTCCATTGGAAAGAAATTTCAGTTAGCTTGACTTCTCTGGGATGACTGGGTGGGTATACATACACATTTGTACATATTTTATTATATCAAAATAATACTTCAAAGGGTTTTTATTTTGGATCTAAATGAGCTCTATGATAAGAGCCAGAGGCAACTCCCATAGAAATTCTGATTCAGAATGTCACCTTTAACATATTTAACAGAAGACTCGGGTGTAGCGTATAATGGTTTCAGCTCTCCACCTTTCCCTGGGACCATGCTATTCACCACGGAACATCAGTGAGCATTGTGTGATTAAAATTTGGAAGCACTGATGTGCTTAGAGTTATTCTTGCATGAGGAAAACTTGCCCCAGCTGCACCATTGGCCCAAGAGAAGGATGAGGGACATGTGGAATGGCTGGACCCATCCCAGAAGAGATCCATGAGTCAGCTCAGCTAAGGTAGGAGACCAGTAACCCTATCCACCAAATTCAGTCTAGATCAGCTGACCCCCATTCAAGTGACAGAAGACATAGGAGCTAAATAAATTCCACCAACATGTGGACATTATATAATAAAATCATGGGCATTTAACTGATATGAGGCCCAAGTAGCATTTATGATCATGCAAGTTGGAGGCACACTTTTCTGGTCTTTATCCTTTATCCACACTTTACCCTCTCTAATGCAAATGCCAGCAACGGATCCTGACACTCCAAGTGTGACTGTCACTTCTGTGAGGCTCACTGCTTAAGGTACTACAAGTACAACTGCTCTAAATTCTGAGACTGGAGAAATAGAGATAAATCAAAGTCTTCCTATTGGTAGATGGAGAAACGTCAAGTCATTTTCTCTCAATACCACAGCTCTATCCTTAGCCTTTTGCTGCTAGTCAACATCCGCATCTCAAAGCTACTGCTCTTATTGCCATTGTGCAAAATCGATGACATTGATCCCAGGAAACAATAGTGGCCTTTGCCCATAGAGACAAACTCATTTTTCTTTCTCTCTAAAGCCCATGCTTCATTTTCAAGTTCATATGACTTATTCACTCAACATGGAGCATGTGCTCAAGGAGAAGGAGATAGGGGTAGTTGCTGTAACATTTTGATTGCCTCTTTTTTTTTTTTTTTGATTGCCTCTTATATGGGTTTTGTTTTTTTTTTTTAATCTATGTCCGATCCAGTGTGGTCTCTGTAAAGGATTAATATAGGATTTAATAGCTTGTCTGCTCTTCAGGGTCTCCTTAGGATTAACAGAAGTCAGGACTTGGGGCACCTGGGTGGCTCAGTGGTTGATCGTCTGCCTTTGGGTGTGATCCCAGGGTCCTGTGATCAAGTTCACATTGGGTTCCTCACAGGGAGCCTGCTTCTCCCTCTGCCTCTGTCTCTGCCTCTCTCTGTGTCTCTCATGAATAAATAAATAAAATCTTTAAAAAAAGAAGTCAGGACTTACCTTTTATAGAAACCACAGAATTGCAATTATTCAATTTGATTTTATAATTGTCTGTATTATTGCAACTGTATTTTCAATTTTAGGTTCCCAGTGCTTGTCATAAAGTCTACTTGATGTGTCTGAAAACTAAATCTTTACAGAGAGAACTTATAGTATAGATTCAGAATCAGAGAATCTCTAAATGGTCCTGAAATCCAGATAATTATGACTCCCAATGCCTTGGATAGATACATGGATGGATAGATAATATATACATAATCAAGAGACAGGGTAGAGATTTCCTTTTTAATTGTAAGCTTTGAAATTAGACAAGCTCAAATCTGAATCCTGATTCTACACTTTTCTATTCATTTCCACAGCAAATTAATTCAGCTATGATTTATGCCTCTGTTTCCCCACTTGCAAAATGCGGATGATGAAGACCTCACAGAATTATTGTAAAATTAAAATCACTTATGTAAAACACTTAGGCTATTCCTTGTGCACAGAAATGTAATGAATAGTTACAAATTGAATAACTTTTAAAAGGCCTTCTAGATAATTTTTGTGTGTTAGAAAAGAAATAGAAAAACGTACCACTTTTAAAAGAAGAGGGTATCAATTCAGAGATATTATTCCATTAGGCTTTAAAAAATTACTTTTGATGAATTAGTCACTGTGATTCACACAACCATGAAAACAGCGTATATGCGGCTGTATCAGAAGCTCCAAGGCCCACTTTATGAGAGCAAGGGAGACTGGATTAAAATGTCCATGGGGAGGAGGAAACTTAGAAGAGATGTAGGACTTGTGGGAGCAAGGCACACTCTATTCCCAGGATGCCCTTCACATTTAATGAACATTTTGTAAGTGATGGGGCTAGAGAAATGCACACAAACTCCTAGCCACGTGACAGTGGAGAAACAGCCCCTTAACCTGAAAGCATTTCCCCAACTAAACATAAAGCCTCAGCGGTCTCATATAAGGCTTTCGTCAGTTCTTGAATCCCTAGAATGAGCTTAGGAGAGTACCTGGCATGCAGCAAGTGCTCACTAAATATGGAGTATTGAGGGAATGAATGAATATCTTTTCTAATAGTAGCACGAAAGTCACAACTGTGAATAGTGTCCTTTTTAGCTCATCAATAATATCCCTCAACATTGAACAAAGCATTTCACTTTACATGGTGTTCTATCTCCATGTGATCCAAATGAGACCACACTGGGCCTCCCACACTGGGCCATATCAAAGGACATCTGAGATTGCCATGGCTCATACCATCAACACTTTGGAAGCAACTGCTAGAAACCCTATGTGAGTGTGCTTACACACACACACACACACACACACACAAACACACTTTCCTCACAGAAATAGTGGTCACCATAACTAAACATTCATCTTAGTATTAGGAACAGACATTTAATTTCCCAAAGAGATATAGTCTTAAAAGTGTTCTGACCTGGTTCCAGGAATCATAAATTTACATAAATTAAAATATAGAAATCATGATTTTTGTAAAGAATATTCCAGAAATGATAACTATATTTAAAATAATGAACTGAATGACAGCATCCACCCCATGAGGTCTGACTGGCACATCTTGCCTAGTGACTCCCCTTACATGGGAGTTAGACTAGATGTTTAAAGACATACAGATTGCCAATCCCTATGTATTGAGATTGTCCTAATTCTGTCAGTAAATCTATGACCTGGATTTTTTCTGGTTTACAAGCTTCCAGGTGATTCCAGTTCCAGTTATGAGAACCACTAGCTTGAATCAAGTCTTGGACCCTTTCATTTCTTTTTTTTTTTTTTTTTTTTTTGGACCCTTTCATTTCTAACGTTCTGTGAATCAGCCAAGTGAGAAGTCTGCAACGTCTGTCGCCCCACAGATCTTGAGGTGTCTAAGTCAGCTACATGAAGTCTGTCTTCAGAGGTCCATCTGAAAGCTGCAAGCCCAGTATGAGAGGACATCCATTCCAGTCAGACAACACCAATTCTGTCGAGTGTGTGCTTTTTCCTAGGATCCCCTTCACAGACTTCGAAGATATTCTCAGGGTCCATGTGTGAATCTGGTAAGTCTAGATGTCAATTACTCTCCGTCCTCTGAGTTTCCCCAGCAGCTAAGACAGTGGTTCAGAGGCATCTGCGAAAGGTGAAATGTTCTATTCCACTGAGATTACCTTCTTTCCTTGTTGGAACTCTAAGTCCCATTTCATCTGGGTTCCGTGATCTGAACCTCATCCTGTGCAAAGATTCCAGACCCAGGAGACAAGGCTGCAACTTTGTTGAGTGGATGTGCATAAGCCTTGCTTACCTAATAAGTCCCCCACCAAGGGAATGTAATGTTATGATGTCAGTACCTAGCACACAGCCTGACACACAGAAGCTGCTCAGCGAATGTTCACTCAATAATAGAGGGGAACCAGTCTGGTTGTGGTTGCACAAAGATGTTGGTTTCCTGCCCTCTAGGAAAAAAAAATTTTTTCAGAATCAGTCAGTTGACGAATATTCATTGCTCACATCAACCATGGGAATTCTGAGTTCCCTTGGCTTGGATCTAAGAGGATTAAGTAGCCAAAAGATGCATAAAGCAGCTCAGAAAGCTACAGATAGTTAGCTTGACATGTGTAAGCCATAAATCAACAATCAACAGAGATGGGCTGTCTGAACTAGTTAAGAAAAAAGGGTGATGGGCAAGTTTCAAAGACCCCTGTTCTGCTCCTCTGGGAACTACCCCACTGCAGACACTGCAGGCAGGTGTGTGGTGCAAAGTAAATGAGCTGCTTCTGGCAGAGAAGATGCATCCGAGCAAAGTCTGCATCCTGAAGGATATTGACTTAGGGCTTGAGGAATTAGAGGAGGAAGAGAAATAGAGGGAGAGGGACAAAAGGAGAGAGAAGTCTTAAGGCGGAAATAAGTGAGTCCAAGAGTGTTTAACCAATCAATCAAGGTATATTTTTATCCTGACTTACAAAACACTCTTCTCCATAAACTAAAGTGTCTTTCTTAAGTCTTCTCCTAATATTTAAGGACCATAGCAGGAGATCAGTTGTTCCTATTTTGTAGTTCCAAAGAAGTTAGAGAGTTTGTAAGAATCCGGAATAATTCAAAACCAAAAGTTTTAGAGCTGGGAGGGATTTTCCAGAAATCTTCTGGCTCAAATGCCTGACTTTGGATAAATAAGGTTTCATTTTTCCCATTTTATAAGTAACAGAAGCTCATACCAGGACTGAGCTTGTGTTAGAAGGATGTGAAGGGGCTCAGAAGAACATAACTTGATCCACTAAACGGTACTTTCTGAAAATCTGCTCATAACCTTAAGTAAGCTAGGACCTTATCCAAGTGACCCAGTGACTCCCAGAGTCATCAGAATTTCTTTCAAACATTTAGTGAGTGATTTCCGTATGCCAAGTACTATTCAGTCTTTTAATGTTCATAAAAATATCGTGAGGTATAAATACGATTAGTGTTTCCATTTTACTAGTGAAAAAAAAAAGAGAGAGGTCAAGTAACTTGCTTGAAATTGCATAGTTAATAAGTGTCTGGGTCAGAGCTATGAACCCTAGTACTCTGCCCCCTTAGCCTGGACTGGACTCTTCCTCTCTATGCTACTGTACCTATCAATTTAATATCCTATCAATACATTGTTTGTAAGGAAGAAACCACCTTTTTAAAAGTACTTTTTTCTTTCCTCTCAAAGAAACTATATATAGAATGTCCTATAATCTCATTACAATACAATTACCCCAGAGGACTATGAAAATTGAGAGCTAAGAAAAGCTATACCCAGCACCAGGTCTGGCTGACACCTGCTGCATTCTTCTTGTGAGTATGGTGGTTGAGAGGGGAAAATATGCCCAAAGCATCACCCCAGAGACAGATGAGAATTAACCATAAAGAATCATTTCATTCTGCTCTGGTGCCCATCTTGTACTCTCACTCCTTTTTTCCCCACCCATTTGTGAGCCAATGTTACAATGGCTCTCTATCCCCAAATGGGAGTGTGCATTTCCTCCACTTCTCTGAAGGGCCACAGGCTAAAATTTGTCATTTATTAAGAAGTGAAAGGGTCCATCCAGAGCTTATATGTTCCCAGGATAACAGGTCCAGAGGATCCTTGACTCTTGTTTGTGCCCATAGCACCTCGTAGTGCCTCCCATCAGCTTGAAGACTCCTGTTCCCCACTGGACGGAAGCTCCATGAAGACAGGAGGATATTGACTCGGTCTACCTCTCTGTCCCTGGTACCCAGCACACAGCCTTCCCAGTCAGGTGTTCTCAATAAATATTTGGTGAATGTAAAACAAGCTTCTAGCCAGTGGTTCTCAACCAAGGTTGATTTTTGCACACACACACATACACACACCCAGGACACATGGGGACATTTGCCATTTGCCAAGGTCTGGAGACATTTTTGGTTGTCACAATTCAAAGGGATGGGAGTAGGGGGAGTGTGCTACAGGCATCTATTGGGTAGAGGCCAGGGATGCTGCTAAATACCACACAAGGCACAGGACAGCCTCCTTAACAAAGAATCACCTGAGCCAAAGTATCAATATCACAGAGGTTAGATACCCTGCTCTAACCCAATGTCATCCTTTGATAAATGGAAAAAAAAATGAGAACAGAAGCAGTGAAAGTGAAAGTTCCTGCCCAACCTCATGCATCAGAGTGGCAGCAGGGTCAGGGTCAGGGCTTGACTCCCAGCCCAGGCTCCTTTTCTCCTTGGTAAATACCCCAGAGATCATACATGTCTCTACAGGGCTCACGTGTGGCTTCTTAGGCCAAAAGGCTCACGCTAAAAAGACAATCTTAGATTGAAGCATGATTTCCTGTTATCTATTTTTACTTAGAAAAAAACCCTGCATAGCTCAGTATATATAAATAAAATAAATGTTGCATATATACATATCTTTAGCTATTTTTTTCCTTTAGTTTCCCACAGACTGATGAGACATTACTTTTTATCACTCACTTTTCTAAAGATGGATTAATGGTTAAAGAGTCAAAAATTAAGGACATGGGGGGTGGCTCCTTAGTGCACATGGCTCTCAATGCTCTCACTTGCTCTCTCTCTCTCTCTCTCTCTCTCTTTGAGAGGGGGATCTGAAGCAAATATGGAAGCTAAAAGTTAAGTCTGCTAACTTCAAGTAGTGGCTGCATTATTAATTTTTGTATTTTTCAAACTCGAAGCAAGATGACATCAGCTGGAGCACCTCCTGGAGCTGCAGACTCTCCCCAAACAACTCATTTTCCAACTGTCTGCAGGTCCAAGAGGCAGAATGGACCATGAAGAGAAGTGAAATCTTTGAGTGTCGACATCTCCACCATTTACTCGGGCAAGTTAATTAACCTCCCTGAAACGGAGTTTTCTTTTTTAAATTGCAATTTTTTAAAAGGAAATAATTATAGGGATGTGAAAAAAATATTTAAAAGATGAATTGAGTTCGTTCTGAGAAGAGTGAGCACACACTTGTTGAAGATAATAGATGTCTACTTTTTACTGTCGACAGAGCTTTCACCTTTTTTCCCTCTTTTTATCTTTCATGAGACGACTAAAAATACCAGGCAAGAATTAACAGGTAAAATATATTCCTCCTCCTTTCTCTTCCTCTCCAGTCAGTAACCTCAAATTCTTCAGACACTACAATGTGTTAAGTAGGTTGCTCTGGGAGTTAGCTTGGTGACTCGATCCTGTCACCAGCTCCCTGGATCCCAGGGAACACTGATTACCTGGTGTGTGTGGGGCACTGGGCAGTGGAGGGGATAAAGGGACAAACAGATAAGAATAACTGTGATCTGGGCCCTGTCCTCAAGAAGCCACTGATTTCATGAGGAGATAGGACAGAGGGCACACACAGTCCTGAAAGCACAAAGAGTGGGGATGCATCCTATCAGGTGGCTGCAAGCTATTCATTCCCACATTCAAGCAACAGATTCCATTTCTGGCTGGACACTGAGGAGAAGCTTCACAGAAGTGGTGACATGAGAGGTGACCCCTCCAGAAGGGAAGGCATTCGAGCAGAGCTGTCAGAGAGAAGCACATTTCTTTCAGCAGGAGGGAGCAGCCTGGTTACAAAAGGTAGAGCATCAGAATGTAAGAAGAATGGTGTCCCAGGAGAGCAAGCACTGTGAAGGGGACTAAGTGAGCTGAAAATAAAAGGAAGACAGGCTTTGAAAATGGAAATGTGCTTTAGATTGATTGATTGATTGATTGATTCTATAGGCAAATGGGAGCTGTTCAGATTTTGGAGCAGCGGTGGATCTGAGCTGAGATGGGTTTTCAAGGAGGCTATTCTGCAGCATTGTGGGAAGAACACAAGGATTGATCAGTGCAGGACAAGGAGAACACCATGAGGCTCTTAAACTGGGACTTGTTCAATTATTCCTTGCTTTGAATTAGAATCAGGGTCTGATATTTGCAAGTCTTAAAGGTCATCTGGTGCAAGCTCGCAAGAGATTCTGGGGTTACACACTCTGTCCCAATGCTTCCCATGGCGGGAGAGTCACTGGGACACAGAATGACCCGGGCCATGAGTGCACACCTCTGGTCCATGGGCCAAGGATGCAGAAAGACATAGGGGAAAGACCACATAATCCTGGCCTTGAATCCACCTTGGCCCCTACAAAGCAGAACAAGCTGAGGCAGATACTCTCTGAGTCATGGTTTCCTTATATGACAACTGTGAATAATAGCCTTTAATATACAAAGATGCAGCGACATAAAATGAAACCTCTTACCCACTATAGCCAAGCATGGTAGACACATACCCTTCCTCTTGGTCTGAGCCAAAATCTTCCTCTTTGTTTCATCCATTCATGGGACTTAATTTCACCTCCGAAATGCCCAGAACATGTTTGCTACCAATTTCACAAGACAGATATTAGAAGATAAAAGCTATGTGGCCACAAGTCTTCTGTTCACGTAGTGAACATCACCCTCCTCAGATAACATAATTTCCAAAGCATTTATCTTTGCAATCCTAATATATACCCTGTGATGATGTCTAAATCTTTGGTCTTTAATACAGAACCATATTTCTATGTTGGATTAGGGATAGAAGTAGGCTTTCTCAGAAGCAGTCCTAATGATCTCACTTCTGCTAATGAGTAAGTTTGCTTTGGCTGAGAGGTAGAGAGAGGGGCCCTGTCGATGGTCTCTAGGGAGTTCTGACCCCCTTTCTTATTCCTCTAGGCTCTGTTCTGACAACTTCTCAAATGCAGTCTAGGACAAGGCACTTGGAAAAAAAAATTGAGAACCACTGGTGTAAGACACATGGATCAGTGTTCGGCTGACTACCCGAAATAAACTAAGACTAACAAGACGAAAATAACTCCGACACTTCATGTTAAAGAGGCACCGATGAGCTCCCGTTAAGGCAGCGCAGAAAACAGGCCTGCGGTTCTGGGTACAGTTAGCCTGGCCTGAGAAACCAAGTACAGCCTGGGCCATAAGGAGAGAAATAAAACCTGAGGGAGAGGCCCAGGGCTGTCCCACCAGTGTGGGGAATGAGCTGTCTGTGCCTTTAGCACACTGGAGCCTCTCTTCCAGCTGACCCACAGACTGTAGCAAATACATTTAGCGACCTTCAGTACCCCAGAAAATCCATGAGCCAAAACGGTGAAAACAGAACTTTAATTACAGTGAGAAGAAAAGTTGGCTGACTGATGGGGATTACTTGTAACGAGTGCAATAAAGGGGAAACTTGAAGGACTTTTGTCTCTATAACACAAGTATAATCAAAGGCCAACAAATGATGGGTAAACGATCAATTCTAAGGGTGGTCAGAAAGAAGTAAAGCAACCTGAGATGAGAAAATGGGCAAGGGTGGTGGTCATCCCAATTTTAAGACTGAATCCTCTTAAAGGTGTGCCATTTTTTCTGTCTCAAATGAGAGACTTTTGGATGAGTTAATGGTAAAATCGTTTTTAACTATCATTTTCCTGGATACACACCATTCATATGCACAGCTACATGGGTCCCTTTCCTATATTTCTTCAAAACCTATTCAACTCACTAATTTCCATAGCAGCAGTGTATCTCCCAAGATGCTTATGAATTATAAAAGAAAAATTTAAATATTTATTGTAGGAAAAACTGACACACCCCTTTAACCGAACGGTCAAAGATTATTTTACCAGAGGGGCACCTAGGTGGCTCAGTCAGTTGAGCATTTGACTCTTGGTTTCAGCTCAAGTCAGGGTCTCAGGGTCCTGCATTGGGCTCTGCACTCAGTGTGAAGCCTACTTGGGATTATCTCCCTTTCCTTCTGCCCCTACCTCCCATGCTCTCACTCATTCTCTCTCTCTCTCTCTCTCTCTCTCTTTATTTATCTCTCTCTTTATTTAAATAAATAAATAAATAAAATGCTTTTTTAAAAAGTAAGATAAACCTTATTAAAAAAAAAAAAAAAGACAGATGACCTCACCATACTAAAAGGTACTGATACCCTGTACCTACTGATACTGACAAGAGCACGATATCACTAATGTGGAGAGATCATCCAACCATCGCATTCACACCAAGACAGTATATTTGGGACCATCTTTTCTGTACTCAGTCTTTTCTGGGAAAAATCGACTTGAACACTCATACTCCTTAAAGTACCGATACCTATGGATGCAGAAGCTGAAATATCATTAATTTAGGTGACTTTATCAACAATCATCACAAAATAGAATCATGTTGACGCAAAATAAGTCCTCATTCTACTTGGGGAAAAAAATTCAATTAGCAACGGAATCATGTAGAGCCATCCGTGGTTATGGAGATTTAGTGACTCATTGCAATCGAAAATTGCCTGTAGTGGTGGTGGTGCTATTTCCCTTTTATTCTAGCTTTGCAAGCCCCCAGCAACCTTGCCTGGTTTCCACCCATCACAAAGCAAAATGAAACAAAAATCACCAGGGGTTAAAAGACCTAAATTGGATTACAGTCACACCATTTAGAAAACAAGGTTTTACTGGTAATTGCATTCAGCTGAATAAATATCCTTACATTAGCTTATGGCCCATTAGTATTCTGATGGTGATTATTTTTACTTAAATGTGTCTGCTTCTGAATAAATGGGGAAAGGGTGGAATGATATGAGGTTTTGAGATGAAATGGATATTCTGTTCAGTACACTAGAGATTTTGGCATGGAGCTAGGACTGTGGGTGAGACTGAGATTACACAGAGATTTATTTAACATTATTTCTTTGCAAAGTGGTCTACTGAAAGCATAAACTTAGGTTTTTCAAACTTTGTTGCATGCCTCAGAATGAGGGGCCAGAAACACTGAGGCCGAGGCTTTTCCCTAGACATTCTGCATCAAAATCTCTACTGGTGGGATTCAGGAACCTACATTGCTAACACAGCTCCCAAATATTGCAGTGAAAAACCAGTTTGAGAAATGCTGGTTCTAAATGTTTACCAGTTTCATTTCAAGTTATGAGTAATGATTCAACTACAGATTTATCTGAAAGGACAAAGTCCGGCACTGGAGATAGAACAAGGGTCAGCAAACTACAGCCCATGAGCAAAATCTGGCCCAACACTTGTTTTGTACATAAAGTTTTATTGGAACACAGTCATGCCCATTCGCTTATGAATTACCTATTCCAACTTTCTTGCTAAAATGGCGTAGAGAATGATTGTGACAGAGACCATATGGCCTGCAAAGCCTAAAATATTTACTACCTGGCCCTTTATAGAAAAAGCTTGCCAATCTCTGGTATAAACAGATGCCAGGGATTTGAGAGAAAAGGAAAATGAGTAAGTTAAGAGATAGGCTGGTAGAGTAACTGACTGCTAACAAATTGTCATGTCCCTTCTCTGGATTTTTTTTTCTAAGTGATCAGGGTGGATATATTCTATTTTTTTCCAGTTTTATTGAGATATAATTGATATATATATATCAATTATATAATAATTATATATATAATAATTATATATAATTATATATAATATATATATATCACAGACATATCACACATCTATATGACATTGTATAAGTTTAAGGTATATAACATGTCAATTAAATACATTTATATACTGTGAAATGATTCCCTCATTAATATTAGTTAACTTCCCTATCAACTCACACAATTGTCTTGTGTGTGTGTGTGTGTGTGTGTGTGTGTGAGTGATATGAAAATATTTAAGGTCTACTGTTTCAGCAACTTCAAAGTATATAATACAGTATGTTAGAAATAGTCACTATGCTATATATTAGGTCCTGGAACTTATTCATCTTTTAAGTTTGTGCCCTTTGGCCAAGATCTCTCCTTTTTCCCCTCCCCCCAACCTCTGGCAACTATCATTGCTGTTTCTATGTGTTTGGCTTTTTTTTTCCATATATAAGGGGGATTCCACATATAAGTGAGCTCATATAGTATTTGTCTTTCTCTATCTAACTCATTTCACTTGGCATAACACCTTTAAGCATCATCCATATATTTGCAAATAGTAGGATTTCCTTCTTTCTCGTAGCCAAATAATATTCCATCATGTATATACATGGTGGCTCTTCATGAGACATTCTGCATCAGAATCTCTAGGGGTGTGATTCAGGAACCTACATTTCTTTCTTTTTTTTAAAGATTTTATTTATTTATTCATGAGAGACAGAGAGAGAGAGAGAGAGAGAGAGAGAGAAGAGAGGCAGAGACACTGGCAGAGGGAGAAGCAGACTCCATGCAGGGAGCCTGACATGGGACTTGATTCCAGACTCCAGGATCATGCCCTGGGCTGAAGGCGGCGCTAAACCGCTGAGCCACCCGGGCTGCCTGGAACCTACATTTCTAACATATTCTTGGCTATTGTCAATAATGGTGCAACGAACATGGGGGTGCAGAAAACCCTTGAAGACTGATTTAATTTCTTTTGGATGTTTACACAGAAATAGAATTGCTGGATCATATGGTACTTTTATTTTTAGTTTTTATAGTAACCTCCATACTGTTTACCATAGTGGCTGTACCATCTTCCTTGGATTCTAATCTCAGCTTGACTCCATACTAGAAGAGCTTGACCTCCCTGAACTTTAGTTTTCTTTATCTGTAAAACACAGAAGGATTAGACTAAATAAAATAACATCTAAAGGACAGACACTATTGCCATCATTGTACTAGGTAAAAAGAAGAACACGACTAAGTCATAGTTTGTGCCCTCTGGTTGCTCAAATGTGATCTCTGGGTTCTATTTTATCTTAATCCAAAAAGCTGAATTGTATACTTATTACAATTGTGGATTCTGAGGTCAGATCTAGGACACTTTAAAATCTGGTTCTGCCATTACTAGCAATGTCATCTTGAGAGGATTCTTTATGTTCTTTAAGTCATACAGGAAAATGGGGCAGAGAGGGAGATAGTATTTACTACCAAGTACCAAGGTGAGGTTAAACTAGACAATGCAGGTAAAGTGCTTAAGGCAGGTAGTGCTTGACACAGCATAGGTCTATAATACATCATTAGTACTAGTATTATTCAAATGCTAGCATTGGTTAATCAATGGAGACACCACCGATTGGGGCAGACAATTCCTTGTGCAAACCTTGTCAGAGTATTTAGCAACACTGCCCACTGAATACCAGTCAAGTCCTTCAAGTCAATGGGATAACAAAACTGCCTGCAACATTTTCAAACACAGAGAGAGAAGTGATATTGCTCATAAGAGTAATGAATGAAGGTGAATGAATAAAACAGTATTACTTTGTAAATATGCTTCAAGGGCCACCATTATATATTTATACCTTTTGTTGTACATGATTCTATTAGGTTTCTAGAGTCCCTCCTTAAACTGCAAATCATTCCAAGGGAGAGTACTTTCAGCAGTTATTAACCAACATCAAGGTGGCTGAATGCCAACTGTGGCAAAAACCCTACAGGAGTAGCTTATAGGACAGAGGGAAAGAAGGTGCACTGGTGTCCAAGTATAAGGTCAAAATGGAAAGCTTTGTATGATCTCCAATGGTTCTTCTGCATGAGTCTGTGTGTGAAAGTACTCGTAGTGGGAGCCATCTCTTACCTGTCTCCCTCTGTGTTTGAAAAGAAATTGAAACCAAAAGTCTTTTGCATTTACCATCCTTTTTCTCCCTCCGCCTTTTTTAGAAGTAATCAAAATGTCCAGTAATAAGGGGTTTGGAATCATTATGGTATGTCCATATAACGTAATGTTTTAAGATCCTTAAAATCATGTGCATGAGGTAGTTAATGACATGGGAGAATGATCATGGTGTAATCTATATATACCGAAAGAGAGAAAGAGAGAAAAACTGGGAGGAAACACGCCATATATGAACAGTTGTAAATCTTGTTTTAATGAGATTATAAAATATTTTAAAACTGTTTTTACTTTTCCCTTCAGTTTCTAAAATTTCAATGACCTCAGTCAGACCAAAAAACAAAAACAAAACAAAACAAAAACCTAAGAAAAACAAATAAAGAGAATAATATTCCTGACTATTTTCTCATTCCCAGCACCAAACATGAGTCTGTCACAGCATCTAGGTTATGGCTTGTATTTTTGCATTGCCTTTTTCTTTCACTCTTGTTTTCAACTATTGTTTTGTAATTTTAAATTCATAGTTTCTCTCCCCCAATATCCCAAGATTGGTTTCAATACCCTGTGGGAAGAAACAAGGGACTAAACACATAGGCAAATGAGAAGAACTGTGAATTGTATGTCACAAGGGACTCCCATACTCAGTTCTCTTCACTTGGAGTCCAGATCTTGTCCAGAATCTACCCTTGGAGCCTCCCTCTCCATGGTTGGACTTGTCTTTACATGTCTGATGAAACAACTCACCAGAGGATGCTAAGGAGCTGGTGACTGGTCAAGCTCAGAGCTGCTGGGGGCTGTAGCTCTTCTCATCTATATGTCAGCACTGAGTTAAAAGTAGTGACATTTGGGGATCCCTGTGTGTCCCAGCGGTTTGGCGCCTGCCTTTGGCCCAGGGCGCGATCCTGGAGACCCGGGATTGAGTCCCATGTCGGGCTCCCGGTGCATGGGGCCTGCTTCTCCCTCTGCCTATGTCTCTGCCTCTCTCTCTCTCTCTCTCTCTCTCTCTCTCTGTGACTATCATAAAAAAAAAAAAAGTAGTGACATTTGAGAGAGAAGGCTACATCTTCATTTTCCACTTCTGATGCCTAGAATAGTGCCGGCAATCTTGAACATGTTCAATGTCCTCTTTCTTTCTTACAGGCACAAGCTACACCCCACATGCCTCTTTTCTCAATAATCAGTCTTCCTGAGATAACTAATCCTAAATTGTCTTCTCTCCTGTTTATTTTTTTAATTAGCCAAATTATTCTTATAATTTCCTGACATCTCCTGCCCCAGCAACAGTTTTTCTCCTCAACCATCTAAAAGTTAGTGTTCTCATGATTGCTTTGGTTTTCTTTCCTGCTCAAAGTGCTTTACTCTGAAGAAGACATCCATTCCTAGGGCTTCAACAATAACATATTATCTTTATTTGAATATTTATCATCAGAATCCCCAAACTCACAAAGTTGAATTCTGTAAGAATATTTACCAAAGAACTGACAATTTATAAAAGTTCACCCCCATTCAAAGATCCTTCCTTATTTAAAACAAATGTCTCCTAGTCCATCAAGACAAGTAAAGCAGGATGCCTGGGTGGCTCAGCATTTGAGCATCTGCCTTTGGCTCATGGCCTGATCCCAGGATCTGGGATCAAGTCCCGCATAGGGCTCCTTGTGGGGAGCCTGTTTCTCCCTGTGTCTATGTCTCTGCCTCTCTCTCTGTCCTTCATGAATAAATAAAGTCTTTAAAAAAGATAAGTAAAGCAGTCATTCACTGATAATCACATGTAAACATCTATTATAGTACCACTAAATACAAAAGCAATTCTCACAGTAAAATCGTGCATCTTGTAAAAGATGCAGGATTTTATGAGGTCAGAGTACAGCTGAAACACTTCCAAAGGCATCATATAAGAGAAACTGGAAGAGTTACTTCAGTTAACAAATGAAGAAGATCAATTTATAAGGACAATGACAGAATAGTGGCTTCAAAGTCTTCACAGAAAATGATTTGAGTATCATAAAATTAAGAGGGTTTCTTGGGGAAAAAATGATGAACCTTCAAAAATTTTTGCAATATTTATCCTCTTTATGACGATGCTGTAAAGGTAAAACCAAATACTTGAATAGCTATAGCAATCTTAAAAAAGAACAAAACTGAAGGTCTCACACAACATAATTTCAAGATTACAAAGCTGCTGTAATCAAAACAGTATGTTACTAGTAAAATGACACACAGACCAATGGAATATAATAGCCTAAATATAATAGTCTAAAAGTAAACCCTCACATATATAGTCAAGTGATTTTTGATAAAGATGTCAAGATTATTTATTTATTTGTTTATTTATTTATTTATTTATTTATGAGAGAGTGGGGGGGGGTGTGCACATTGGGGGAGGGGCAAGGAAGAGGGAGAGAATCTCAAGCAGACTCCTGACTGAGTACTGAGTCCCATGCAAGGCTTGATCCCATGACCCTGAGATCATGACCTGAGCTAAAACCAAGAGTCATATGCTCAACTAACTGTGCCCCTCAGGCACCTAATGTCAAGACTATTCAATGGGAAAAGGACAATCTTTCAATAAATGTTGTTGGGAAAACTGGGTATTCACATGCAAAAGACTAAAGCTGTACCCTTATCTTGTATCATATACAAAAATCTCAAAATGGATCAAGGACCTAGATAGAAGACCTAAAATTGTAAAGTTCCCAGAAGAAAACACAGGGGAAAAGCTTCATGACATTAGATTTATTAGAATTTCTTGGACATGTATAACAGAAAAAAAAAAAATTTCCTCACCCTCTTGGGACCCCTGGCTAGGCTTGAAAGTTAAACCGATAAAGACAGATTTAACAAGAGAAAGCACACCAATTTATTTAATGTAAGTTTTAGGTGACATGGGCACCTTCAAAAGAAATCAAGACTCAAAGTAATGGTTAAATCTGAGTATCATTATCCTGGTTTTGAGGAAGAGTGGACAGTTATGGAGAAATATGATGGGGCAAAGAATATAAAGTAAGTGTAGTAAACTAGGGGAAATTTAGCAAGGCCTGTTGGTATGAAATCTTCTCAGCATTCCTTTATCTTCAGAGATATAAATGCTCCTTTCCTCCAGGTATTGAGAGGGTACGACTCACACAGGGTTTTATGATCTGCCATTTCCTCAAACTCCTTCAGTTTCAAAAAATTGAATATGCCAAGATGCCATACTTTGGATAGCATGCCAAGATGCCAACTTTAGGATAGCATGCTCTGAACCCCATCAGATATGACATCAAAAGCATAGTCAACACAGGTAAACATAGATAAATTGGGACACACAGAAATTGAAATTCTGCACATCAAAAAAACCCTGACAGAGTGAAAAAGGTAAACTATGAAATGGGGAAAATATTTGCAAACCACCTATCTGATAAGGGATTAATATCTGGATTATAAAACAAACTCTGAAGATTCAACAACAACAAAAAACAAACAACCTATCTCAACAACGGGCAAAAATCTTGAATACACATGTCTCCAAATATAGATGAAATAGACATTTCTCTAAGACATATGGATGGTCAGTAGGCACCTGAAAAGTTGCTCGTTGAGAAATGTAAATCAAATCCTCAATATCACTTCACACCAATTAAAATAGCTATTTAAAAAAGAAAACAAGGAAAAAGAAAAGATGTATTGGTGAGGATGTAGAGAAACTGGAACCCTTATGCACTGATGATAGGAATGGGAAATGGTGTAGCCATAGTGGAAGAGTATGTCAACTCCTCAAAAAATTGAAAATAGAATTTCTGTATGCTCTACCAATTCCACATCTAGGTATAAAAAGAAGTTCCTAGGAGCTAGGGAAAAAGGACATGGGAAGTTGTTCTTTAATGGGCATATAGTTTCAATTTTGCAAGATGAAATAGTTCTGGAAACTAGTTGCACAACAATGCAAATATAGTTAACACTGCTGAATTATACACTTGAAAATGGGTAAGATGGTTAAGTTTTATGCTATGTATATATTCCCACAATTTAAACAAAAACTATTTAAAAAGTTTAGAGGAAACTATCATAAAAATCTAAAAGGGTATTGCATTCAGATTGCTTGCCAAAGAGTCTAAATTTTCACTGCATGTTGAAGAAGCAAGATTGGCTTCTTTATTATGTGTAAGATCTGTGCATGAGAGACCAGTCAAAACTCTAACCAATATGCCAATGATTTATTTTTTAAAAAAAGATTAAGGAATAAACATGCATTTATATGTTTTTTTAAAGTGAAATGGAGTAAAGATTCTATAACTGACTAGTACACAAGTTTATTGGGTCTATGGCAACAAAAACAACAAATAAGCAATTAGTTATTTTTTCATTCTAAGAATTAGTAACTAGTTGGAATTACAGTATAAATTGCTTTATTTTTTTAAAGATTTTATTTATTTATTCATGAGAGACAGAGACAGAGAGAGAGGCAGAGGGAGAGGGAAAAGCAGGCTCCCCACTGAGCAGGGAGCCCAATGTGGAATTCAATCCCAAGACCCTAGAATCACAACCTGAGCAGAAGACAGATGCTTAACCAAATGAGCCACCCAGGCGCCCCCAAATTGTTTTAAATATAAGATACAAATAATTGCTTGTAACTATGGTTCTTTTGAGGTCCCAATTTGGCCAGTTTTTCACTATTTATCATTAAATATTGATCTTGTCCCATGTGGATTCATTTAAATAATCTTTTTTCCAGTATAAATCTTCTTTGGATAATAGAGACCTCCTTCAGTTATGTACTCTATGCAGATGACTTCCCACTCTATCTTTGGACCTAAGCAATCTAAGTTTTCCAAATGCCCCAGGACATTTTTACTTAAAGTGTTTCTCCATTAATTCAAATTCAAAGTAAAAAGTCAAAGCTATCATTGCCCCTCTAAATATTACTTTACTATTTCTCAATGTCATTATTGAGGCCCAACCAACTGAAGTGAGAATACCAGTGTCAATCTGCCTACTGACTTCCATTTGCTCATCTATCATTTAATCAGTTTCCAGACCCTGCAGACTTTGCTTTTGGAGGACATCTTTCCCTGTCCTCTTTTTCCATTCCCTCAGGAGTTCCCTAGTTCCGGTCCTTACTGCTCATGTCTGAATGAGCACAATGAACTCCTCATTTCCTGGGTCTTTTGCTATTCTAGTTCTACTCAAATAACACCCCCAGGTACATTTCTCTAAAATGTAGCTCTGCTCCAATCTAAAGAAAAATAAAATATTTTATTCACTCTCCCTTGAACACATCTTCCAGTGTCTTGGCTTTTGCATCATTCCTTCTCTCTCAAATGGCCTCTTCCAAGTCTCCTGCCTCTCCAAAGCCTACTTAGATCCCAGTGCTATCTTTCCTGATGAGTTCAGGCTAAGTGTTTTCTCCCCAAGAATACATTCTGCCTACATCCCTCAGAAGAGAAGTATCTGTGCATGTACGCTCTAGCTGTTTACAGCATAAAATCCAGAAGTGGGAAACCTAGACATTTCCTAATTGTATAATCTTAAATAAAGCTCTCAGTGGGTATAATGATTACAAACAATTGTTATTTGTTACACACCTACTGTATGTCAAGCACTTTATTATAACAGCCATCATGTATTGAGTACTTATTAGGCACTGGGTCCTAAATAGCATTACATAAATCAGTCTACATAAAAAGCTCTATAAGGTAGGTAGTATTATTAGCCCCATTTTTCAGATGAGGAAACTAACAGAGAAAATGTATAACTTGACAAAGAAAGTTGCTTCTACTAATGTGGGAGAGCAAGTATTTAAACCCATATAGTCCAGCTCCTGAATCTGTATTCTTAACCACAACTCTGCCTTACATTCTAACATGCCATTTATTGTGACAGTTACCCTACAAGACATATATTATTTTGCCCACTTTGAAAATGAGAGAAATTAAATTAAAAAAACTTAGGAAATACTTTTAAGATGTGGTGAGTAATAATGCGAGACTTTATACCCAAGTCTGTGAGACTCCATTAGATGTTATTTTTTATTATGCTTGTGTTCTTGAGATTAACATGACTACTTCAAAGGTTATTGTGGGAATTAAATAGGATCATGCAGGTGCTTTATAAATACTAATAAACTACATTAAATGTAGGATTGAGTTCCCTGTGAGCACATTCTTATGCTGCTACCATACATATTAGTTTTAGACAAATAGTCTCTGAATTTTAATCCATACTTCTGTTGGTCTTTTTATTGGTTTGGAGATGCAGTAATTTATGTATAAATTAAATATATGCATTACTGCACTAATAAATCTTGATTCTGTCTTTTATTAACTAATTGGTCTTATGCTGGTTTCTTATCTGTGCTTTAACTTCCTGATCCTTTAAACAGGGACACTAGGATATATATTGGGTGTTGTGAGAGTTAAAATAATTGATATATGTGAAGTATTTAAAAACAGTACCTAGCACACAGTAAAATGTATAAAATGCCAGGTATAATTACTATGATTGTATCTATTATAAAGCACACAAAAATGAAATTTAAAGAAAATGGAAAAGATTAAATATATTTTATTTCATAAACTTTTGTGCCTTACCTAAA
The DNA here is from genome assembly GCF_053574225.1 of Canis aureus. Lineage (NCBI taxonomy): Eukaryota > Metazoa > Chordata > Mammalia > Carnivora > Canidae > Canis > Canis aureus. The sequence continues at coordinate 27,332,787 of NC_135624.1, read as the reverse complement.
AATATTACTAATATTAATTTTAGCAAATGTGATTAAATATGCTCTGTTGCTTTTGAAAGTCTGGACACAACATTTTTTGGTACAGTGATTTCATGGCCTGGTTCAAAATCTATTTCCTTTCTTGATTTTACTATTTGCCTAGTTGAAAAAACATGCTTCACAAAGAAACATAGGTCCTTATGGAAAAAGCATATTCGTATACAAGTAACCATATTAGCTCAAATTATGACATCCTGGTCCCCACTTTTGGTCCCATTCACTAATAATTCTAAGTTTAATGTTGATATTTGATCAATAAACTTCCATCTTATATAATGTCAGTCTCTTTTTTTGAAAATGGAAAGTACTTAATATTTACATTTTTTACAAATGGTCTTAAAAACTACTGAAAGTCTTCATTTGGAAAATTTTTGTACAGACAAGAAAATTCAGCTTGAAATCCTTATTAATATTAAAACATGAGAGTTTTAGAGATAAAAAACATCCATCTTTGTCTCAGGAACAAAAATCACATAATGATGGAAATATTTTTAAACAAATATTTCCAAAATTCTTTCTGCAAAGCATGAATTTCTTTCAAAAAGCTGTTATTTTCTCATTTATTATAAAAAACATTACTTTAACCTCAAAGAGATTGATTAAGTGGGTATATTTTGTCATAAAATCACTGTTGGGTTATCTATCACCAATAGCCATAGTTTTTAATTCCGTGCTATGTCTGGAAAATAGACCAAACAAGGCTTGCTGTTCTTCCATTTTTTTGTTGTTGTTGTTATCCTAGACTTGAATTATTAGAATCATTGTTTTTAGGTAGGCTCTAGACCCAGTACGGGGCTGAACTCACAACCCTGAGATTAAGAGTCACATGCTCTGCAGACTGAGCCAGGCCCTTTGTTAGTGTAATTTGGACCCGCAGTTTCTTTGCAGGAAATGTTTTAAGTCACTTATATGTTTTAAGAGGGTTAGTATATGAAAATCAGTAATAGTATATAAATACATTCCATCAAGAATAGGTGAATTGCAATATGGCATTACACATTCATGCAAATGACTGAAAGAGGTGGCCACCACCAACTTCTGAGTTATAGAGTCCCCATCCTTGCAGTGTCTTTGCAGACCATGTGACACAGAATCACCTAACTTACTGATTCAGTGGTAGAGCCAGTATCAGTCCATATGTTAAATACTAATAAAGCTTAATATATTTCTATTTTCTTAAGATAAAATCTAAACAGAAATTTAAGCTCTAGGATGGCTCAGTGATTGAGCATCTACCTGCCTTTGGCTCAGGTCATGATCCTGGAGTCCTGGGATCAAGTCGCACATCAGGCTTCCCCCAGGGAGTGTGCTTCTCCCTCTGCCTATGTCTCTGCCTCTATCTCTCTCTCATGAATAAATAAATAAAACCTTTAAAAAAATAAATTCTAATATTTTCTTCAGGGGTATTCTTGCACATTCCTAGAATGTATCCACCCTTGTTTGGGGAGGACAGCACTGAGCTGTATCGTGCCAACAGTGTCACCACGTGGTCACCAAAGAATACCATGATGCCTGCTTTTTCTGAGACTCTTCCTCCTGTTAAAATGGGAACTGAGTACCAACAGCCCTCCTCATTCTTCTGACCTTTGTTTTCCTTATTATCAAACTCAAACCAATTAGGACAAACATACCATTTTAAACTACATCTCTCTTGCTAACTTATATTCCCCATGAATGTTCCTCTTCCTACTCCTATTCTCCTATAGCTGAAAATTCATCATTGTGTATAAACATAAGGATGGTATTAGTTATATGTCAGCATTCAAGAAAATATAAACTATCCATTTTTATCTAAAATTAAACAGCAAGTACCAGTATTCTCAGTTTTAAAAGCCTTCACAGATTTTTAGACATCTGCTTCAGGATCCCTATTTTCCCCTTAAACTTCTACACATATCCTCATCTTCACCTAGTCTCATCTCTTCACCTTAAGCATTATAGCCTTCAAAAAGACATATGTCCATCTTTTTCTTACTCAATTTTAATATTGTTGTTTCAGGAGTCTCTAGTTCCTGGTAAGACGGAGCAAGCACAATCCATTGCATCTCTTTAACTGAACACAGCTACAAAACAGGAACAGAATACCTGAAAAAGCCACCCAGAAGCTCTGAGAAGTGAATAGTAGCAGGATGATTGGGAAACAAGTTCAGAATTTAAACTACTACCTGTCAGTGGTGATTTTTTCACTTTTTTCTTTCCTTATTATCTCCCACCTGAGTACAATGTAGCCTGAAACCAGGAAGTGAGTATCAATACAGAGAGCTCCAGAAGCAGCCCTTAATTTGGCCTCAAGAAATGAAAAGAGGGCACCCAGGTGGCTCACAGGTTAAGTGTCTGCCTTCAATTCAGGTCATGATCCTAGGATCCTGGGATTGAGTCCCGCATTGGGCCCCCTGCTCAATGGGGAGTCAGCTTCTCCCTCTCCCTCTGCCTGCCACTCCCCCTGCTTGTGCTCTCTCTCTCTGTCAAATAAATTAATAAAATCTTTTTAAAAAATGAAAAGAAAATATGTATATTTCCTTCATCTTTTTTCCCTTCTGTTTCATACCCTTGTCCCCAAGCAACACCATGGTAGTAGCGCCAGAGGTCCCCCATGGGAGCCCACTGAATGGGAAGGGTATGGAGGGGGTCTTCCCCTCCATGGAACTGCTATTCCAAGAGGGTGGAATAATCCACCTTGATTCTTTCTCTTTGTCCTCCTAGAAGTTGGTCCCAGACATGGACATAGTTACAGAAATGTGTGGCAGGGAGGATTAACTAAAGCCCCAGCTTTCTTTTTTTAAAGCCCCAGTTTTCTAGTTAAAGGCGCAAAAGGAGACACCCAGGGAACAAATGTCAGTAACCTACAAGGTGGAAGGAGATCAAGAAAATGACCTCATGAAGTTACTTATAAACCAGGTGTTCCCCCAACCGGTATGAATGTGATCCTAATCAGCATATCAAAGAATTCCAAAACTGAGCACCCAAGCCACTGCCCACATCTCCATAGCCTGATTCCTGCATGCCACCCACATGTGACAAATCTAACAGCAAAGGCTTTAAAAACTGAACTGACATGGGAATGATAGCCACAAAAGAAAGGCTAGAACTTGTAGCCTGAACCAAACCAGGACAATTGCCTGATAAAGCAGAAACTCCCAATCCACATAGCAAAGACGATCAACAGACAACCTCTTCAAAGTGACACAGTGTTATGGGCTGAATTATGTTCCCCGCCCCCCACCAATTCATACTCTGAAGCCTTAACCCCTAGTACCTCAGAATGTGACTGCATTTGGAGACAGGGTCTTTCAAAAAGTGATTACATTAAAATGAGACCATTTGAGTGGGCTCTAATCCGGAAGACACAGTGAGAATGCAACCACAAGCAAGCCAGGGAGAGAGGCATTGGAACACACCATGCTGGCGCCATGATCTTGGACTCCCAGCCTCCAAACCATGAGGGGGTAAATGCCTGCCATCTAACTGTCTGTGGTAACTATTATGGAAGCCCTGGTAGACTAATACAGACAAATAGCATAACTTTCTGACAAAGACTTTAAAGCTGCTATTTTTAAAATGCCATGAACAATAGCCAGCATTCTTGAGACAACTGGAAAAAATAGAAAATCTCAGCAAAGAGATAAAAAATCAAAAGAATCAAATGGAAATTTTAGAAACAAAAGATACAATAACCAAACACTCTATCAATAAGCTCACTGGAGGGGCTCTGACATACAGAGATAATCATCAGTGAACCCAACGATACATCAATAGAAGTCATCCAATCTGAACAACAAAGAGAAGGAGGATTGAACAAGACTTAACACAGTCTCAGGAACCCATGGGGCCAGAAGAAACAGGTCACTGGAGTCCCAAAAAGACAGGATAAAGAGGATGGTTCTGAAAAAATATTTGAGGAAACAATGACTAAAAATCTCCTAAGTCTGGCTAGAGAATTAAACCTACAGATAGAAGAAAACTAAACAAAACCTATATAGGATAAGCCCTGAAAAATCCAGGCACATCCTAATCAAACTTTGAGAAACTCACAAAGAAAAAAAAATATTTAGAGCAGCCAGAGAGAAATGATGCCTTACCTATGGGGGAACACTTCAAATGACACATTTCAGAAACCAAAGAACTGGAGCTCTCACAAATGACACCCAAAGCGCGACTCATAAAAAAAATTATAAACTGAACTTCATTAAAATTAAAAACTTCTGCTCCGCAAAAGACACTATTAAGTGATTGAAGAGACAAGCTACAGACTAGAAGAAACTAATTAGATATCTGACAAGGGACGTGCATATGTATTATATAGATAGAACTCTCTCAACACAACAGAAAGAAAACAAAAACCCAATTTTAAAAACCGGCAAAAGAACAGAGGATATCGGTATGGCAGATATGCATATAAAAAGATGTTCGACATAATTAGCCATTAGAGAAATGCAAATTAAAAGCATAAGATGCCACTACGTATCGATTAGAATGGCTAAAAAAGGAAGAAGAAAAAGATACTGGTAATACTAAATGCTAGGGAGGATTTAGCCCACCTGAAATTCTTTGTCTATTGCTGGTGGAAACGTCACTTTGGAAAAGAGTTTGGCAGTTTCTCACAAACATACGTGTGTCATGAGAGTCAACAGCAATTCCACTCTTGGGCTTTTCCCCTTAAAAAGTAAAAACTTGTATTCATGCAAAAACCCTGGACCTGAATATTTACAGCAGCTTTATTTCCAATTGTCAAAACCTGGAAACAACCCAAATGTCCTTCAAGGGTCGGGCAAATAAATAGGCTGTTGTATTCTTATATAATGGAATATGACATAAGATTAAAAAGGAATAAACTATTGATATATATTTTTTAAAGATTTTATTTATTTATTCATGAGAGACACACACAGAGAGAGAGAGAGAGAGAGAGAGAGGCAGAGACACAGACAGAGGGAGAAGCAGGCTCCATGCAGGGAGCCCGATGTGGGACTCGATCCCAGGACCTGGGATCACACCCTGAGCCAAAGGCAGATGCTCAATCGCTGAGCCACCCAGGCGTCTCCATTGATATATTTAATAACGTGGATAGATCTCAACAGAATCATAGAAAAAAAAAATCTCAAAAAAATTCCATTTACATAATATTCTTGAAGTGACAAAATGATAGTAATGGAGTGAACGGTGGTTTGCCAGGGTTAGGGGTGGGGGATGCTATTTGAAAGGAGGGCACAAGGTAGTTTGGTGGACACCGTAACTGGTAACCTGACTGTAGAAGCGGCTCCATGAATCATACATGTATTCAAATTGGAAAGACTAGGGGCACCTGGGTGGCTCAGTTGGTCAAGCGTCTGCCTTCAGCTGAGGTCATGATCTCAGGGCCCTGAGATCGGGCCCCACATGGATCCCTGCTTGGCGATCCTGGGCTTCCTACTCAGGGGAAAAGTCTGCCTCTCTGGCTCCCTCTGCCTGTCCCCCTCCACTCGTGCTTTCTCCCTCTCTTACTGGCTCTCTCTCAAATAAATGGATAAAATCTTTTTTAAAAAATGGGAAAACTATGTACCCCCAAACAGTCAATCTTCCTCTGTGATAATTTAAGAAATAAAATTAATAAACAAAAGAATATATTTTTCTGTTGGTTTAGTTATTCATTGGGTAACATTATTACTTTTCCAAAAATGCCCAATGTCAGATATTACTTATATTATTGGGGGAACAAGCCTTTGGCAACTAGCCTAGAAATCTAAATACAACACATCGTAATAATTTTCAGCAAAAAAAAAAATCATATTTTGAGTTTATTTGACAAAGAAGGATGACTTCGATTCAAAAGGCAAAGAAGCAAGATGGGGCCTTGGAAGACTAACATTGGGGAGTGGGGGTCAGAAAGAGAGCTGTGTGCAGAAAACCGGTCCAGGGAGCGCATGTGGGTGTGGGTCTTCTGGGAGAGAGGAAAGGAGGAATGTCCCAAGAAGGAAAACATCAGGCCTGCAGGAGTCTGAGCTTTTAATCAGCAGCTTATTTACCTTAAAGAGGCTGAAGAAACTATTTCAAAAAGAAAGAGATCAATCTTTTCAGCTACCAAATGTTAGTTCGGCGACTCTAGGCCACCCGTCCTCCTCTGTTGGGGCTGTTATAAGAGAACACCACACACTGGGGCCTGTGAACTGCAGAAATGTTATTTCTCACAGTTCTGGAGGCCGGGAGATCCAAGATCAAGGCTCCAGCCATCCGGTGTCCGGGGAGGACCACTTTCTGATTCACAGACAGCATTTTCTCACTGGAATCTCACATGGCAGGCAGGGCAAGGGGACTCTCTGCGGTCTCTTTTATAAGGGCACCAATCCATTCCTGATGGCTCCATCACCTAATCACCTCCCCAAGGTCCCACCTCCTCAGACCATCACACCGAGGGTTAGGATATGAACATATGAATTTAGGAGGGAGGTCATAAGTACTCAGTCCCTCATACCACCCCTCAGCAGTTAAGGGGATACCAGAGCAAGATGCAGTAAATTCTAGAAACAGTATATATATATATATTTTTTTTTTCCATTTTGCCACAAATACACACATAGAATGTGTGCCCGGCAGATGAGGACGACAAGGAGGTGGCACCCAAGGGGCTGGTCTCACTGAGGCTCGGGTATGAGCAGAATGTGTCAAGTACAGGGAAGGCCTACCTGTTGTGATCCCAGCAGGACGTGCCTTCTGCAGAGACTGTTCAGATGCTTTTCATCCACAACTTCCGAGCCATGCTTGGGAAAAGCCAGCTGATCTTTCCAGCCAGGAAGTTTCTCCGGGCTTGGGAGCAGGGTTGGAGGTGGGAGGCCGTTTATCTAGCTCCATGGTCTGGCAGGTCCTGGAGCTCCTGAGTGCAGATTCTGCCCAAAGACCGCACTTTGTGCCAGGAGTTGTCTGTGTCCACGAGAGAGCAGCCTGGAGCCAGAGCTGGAGGTCAGAGCCAAAGCCCTGAGGAGACGAAGCTGATCCTGCAGGCTTCCTGCTTCCAAAGCACGCCGTGCAAGTGGGTCATCGAGAGGACCCTGGAGCAACGGGAGGCTTCCTGCCCCCTCCCTTGGCCTTAGAATGCACATTTGGCCCAGCATTGCCAGGGCAGGGGTGGCTCAAGGGTGCAGCCAGAGGGAGGGAGGCACTCCCTGGTCCCCTATTATAGGGCCTCCATGCAAGCTGCCAAGATCCTGGCTGGCCTGTGTGGAGAGGTACTGGTCTTGTGGGGCCCAGCACAATCCTCGTGGGCAAATGCCCCTGCTTATTAAACCTGCCACCTACCTATCTCGAGGGGCCCGCCTCTTTCTTCCTCTGCCCTCCCTGTGCAGAGGCTAGTTTCCAATTTTATCTGGAGATCTCCCGAGGTTTGAAACCAACACACATTGCCCACTGTCTGTCGCCTTAAAAGAAGTGTTTAGCCTGCTGCAGTGCCCTGTCACTTTGCCCAGGAGCAGGTGGGGACTGAGAGGCCCAACAGGGCGCGGCGCCGGTGAACAGCATCCTCTAGCAGCAGCAGCATGTGCTGAAGGCCGACGGGCCAGAGGTAGCTCCAGCCCAGATTGAGGAGCTGCTGAGCCTGGCTGGGCCCCCCACAGCTGCCCAGACAGGGGCTGCATCCGGACTGTGACACAGTGAAGACACCCAGGGGCCAGGGGGAGCTTCTGCAGACCCTGTGGACACACCTGATTCTGCAAGTGGCCTGGACACGCTTCCATTCAAATAATGGAGTTTAAATCTCTTTGTCTGGAATGTTGGGAACTTAGTGACTTCATTTTCAACAAATAGATATGGTGTAGGTGATGGTATGTGACTTCAGATGTGAGGTCATAAAAAATATGCACACCCTGTGCCTCTCTTCCTCTCTCTCTCTCTCTCTCTCTCTCTCTCTCTCTTGTCTCTCTTCCCCCCTCACTTTGTTGTGAGGGAAGACAGCTACCATGCCATGAGGGGTTTTAAGAACCCTCTGGAGAGGCTTACACAGAGAGGCACTAACACTTCCCATCAACAGCCAGCAGCAGTGTGAGTGGACCACATGGGAACACCAGCCTCCAAGTGGATTCTCCAGCTACAGCCAAGCCTTTAGATGACCACAGGTTCAGCTACCATCTAATTATCTAATTACACCCTCATGAGAAACCCAAAGCTAAAACAGCCCAGCCAAGATGCTCCTGAGCCTCAGAAGTGGTGAGGAATGAAAAATGAGTACTGCTGCTCGAAGCCTCTAAGTGACACAGCATTAGTAACTCATGTGAAGCCTATATGTATCGGCCTTCATATGTGTTACCTTATTTTATTCTCTTAAAGTATGACATCTCATATTACAGATCGGCAACCTGCTGCCTGGAATTATGCAAGAATTTATCACAGGGTCATGGAGCTAATGTATAGCCAAGCTGGAATTTTACACTCACGGCAGGTCATATGACTAAGTACCAAGCATCGGAAACACAGAAACAGAAACAAGTGGGGTGTAGATCAAAGGGAGAGGGTATCTAACAGGAGAAGGATCATCAACCTCAGCTGGAAGAAATGAAAGAGCTAAATTAGCCTACCTGGTAGGTAAGGAGTCAAATCTTAGGCAAATAGAAAAGCAAAACAAGATGAGAAAAAAAGCAGAACTATGCAATGGTTTGTATTCTTTTAAAGGCATTTGGGTGGGTAGCAGCGAACACAGCAGGAGTGTGCTGACGTGGAGAAAGAGTTTCTGGCAAAGCTACTCTGCTCATTTTCTGTTACTCTTCACCCTGGGGAGAGGACCTCTGCCTTATGGTAATGGTATTTAAGTGAGAAAAGTGCATGCAAATGAAGTAACTTGTGATATTATTGATACTGGTGTTCACATTCATCTAGTTAGCTCCACCTTATCAGGAGATCTGAGTACAAATCTGGGAGGAGTTTTATCCCAGAAAAGAATGAAATCATAAAAGGAACATGGAGAATATGGCAAGAGCTTGGGCTTGGCGTCCCAGAAAGATCTTCCATAGACCACTGAGCTGTTTCTTTCCCCCATAGCCCTGATAGGAATCAGGGTTAAGTAATAACTCTTGCAATTGTTCATGCCTAATCCATTCTGGCTTTAATGCTGAGGGAAATCCTGTAAGTCAAGGCCCCCAGCCTGGCTAGCCAGTCACTGCCAGGGCCCTGTGTAAGGGATCAGGACTCTGTGGGTACCCTGCTGCTTAGACTGCTCTGCCCACTTTGGCGATTTCTGCAGGGAATTAGGCTGCCCAGAAGGAGTATAGTAGTTTCCTAGGGCTGCCTTGCTGAGTAGCACAAACAGGGTGGTTTAAAAGAAAAATTTATTTTCTCATAGTTTTGGAGCCTCAGAATCCCAAATCAGGGTGTCATCAGGGTCATGCTGTCTCTCTGAAGGCTCACGTGGAGGATCCTTCCTTGATTCTCTCTCTAGCTTTTGGTGGTTTGCTGTCAATCTTGGCTTGCAGTTACAACACTGCAACCTCTACTGTCACATGGCCATTTTTTTCTGCGTATGTCTATGTGTCATCTTCTAGGGATACCAGTGGTGTTAGCTTTGATAACATCCTAGTGACCTCATCCTAACTTGATTATATCTGCAAAGATCCTTCTGCATGTAAGGTGTCATTTTGAGGGATTGGGCATTAGGATTTCAGTATAAGAATTTGGTGGGGGGAAGCCTTCAACCCATGACAGAAAGGGAGCAGCACTCAGAGTCAACAAAAATAGATCAAAGGAGAAATGACCCCAAATGAAATCCAGGTTCATTCACACTTTCTACATACCCACCTGTACTCCTGTGACTGTCCTTCCTTTGTCTCTTCACGTCACTTACAGTCCCCACAATATCACAGTTAATCTAAGAGATAAGGTAGCAGACCTAGGAGAAGATTTGGCTCGGCAGGACCCTGCTGCTGGCTGAGTGTGTGACTTTCCCAAGTTGTCCACCGAGCACCTGATCAGTGACCTTCAAGTGAGTGTCCCTTAAACATACAGCAGCTCATGGGTCACTTGAGTTTTGGTGAGGCATTCACACTGGGCAGGAGTTTCATCCACACGGGAGACATCTACTCCCTAGACAGGTGCTGGGCCCAAGGTAAATCTCTGAGCTCCCATCATGACATCTGCAACTCCACCTTACAAAACAGTACAGGCAAAAGGAAGACTCCCACCATAAATACTTAGGGGGCAATCTGGAATGGCATACATCCCTCCTGGTCACATTCCATCGTCCAGAATTCAGCTGTATGGTCACACTCAGAAGCCAGGAAGGGTGAGAAGTGACGTTTCTAGCTGCGTGGCCATGTTTTCAAATAAAAATCAGGAGTTTATTATTAAAGGTAAAAGAGTAAAATGAGTATTAGTGGAAAACTGTCACATACATATTTATTTATATTGTGAACATTTTCCGTGCCACAATCTTTAAAAATTTTATTTTAATATTTGCATAGTTTTCGGCTATTATATAGTTGTACAATAATGTAACATCATTATTTCCCTCTTATTGGACATTTAACTTTTTCACAGTATAAATAATGTTGCAAAGAAGAAACTCACTAATCTTTGTGCAATTCTTTGATCCTGTCCTTATGGTAATCTTCTAAAAGAGTTCCTTGAGGCCAAGTATTTGTTACAGGGACCAAATTAGCCTAAAAAACTGCTGATCCAAGTCATCTTTGAGAAAAGTGAATTTTCCATGTTCTTAGCACACTCTGTCCCTCCCCACGCCACCTTGCTTTGGCCAGCTCTCCTCCCAGACCCAGAGCTGGTTATCAGCAGCAAGGCACATGGGGCATAATTTGTTTATGGTCAGATGTGCCATTGCTGGGTATTTTTGGGGAGTTTGATTTGAAGGGCTTACCTTGAAATTGTATGCCATGTGTCTCTAGGCCATTGGTATGTAATATTTTTAGTCATCAACTGGATTTGCATACTTCTTTACAATTTGCAAATACTTAATCACACATGATCTCATTGACTGGAGCCAACAGTGATTTTTCTGAGACACAAATCTGACACTTCTACTTCCATGGCTTAAACCCTTTGAAGCATCCATGGCACTCTCAGATTCAAGCCCAAATTCCTTTACATGATTTATAAATCTGTATGGCTGCCATGTCAATTAGCTTTTACTGACAAAGGAGAAGAAAAAAATACTCAAAATTCAGTTGATTAAAATAATAGCCATCTATTTAGCTCATGAACTTATGAGTCAGCAATTTGGGCTGGGCTCTGCTGGGCAGTTCTTCTAATGAGCCTTGCTGGGCTCACTCATGCATCTGTGGTCAACTGCAGGTCAGCCAGGCAGCTCTGCATCTGAAGATAGTTGACTAAGAAGACACTGGGAATAATGCCTCTCATTATCCAGCAGGTTATCATGAACTTATAAAACTGTCAGTGTCAGGCTCCAAGAGTAGCAAGAAGCTTTCATGTGCAAGCATTTTTCAAGCCTCTTCTTGCATTTTATTTGCTAATTTCTCGTTGGCTGAAGCAAGTCCCATAGGCGATTCAGATTCAATAGTTGAGATGGAAAAATAGATGTCCCCTGTTGATGAAAGGAAAAGAACATTGTGGCCATTTTGAACATCTACCACAACTTCCTTTTCTAGACTCATCTCTTTGTGTCCCTGTTTTCACCTCCACAGACTCTGTTCTAGCCAAAGAGAACTGCTTACAGCTCCCCATCCTGCCTTATACTTTTAGGCTTCCAGCCTATGGTTCAGGCTAATGCCTTGACTGCTATGCTTCTCCATTGTTCACCTTGCTCAGTCCAACTGGATCCCATCCTAGATGTTCTTTCCTTCAGGACACCTTCTCTCAACTCCAGACAGGGGTAGGTATTCTTTTTTGGCATTCTCTGTGCTTCCTCTTCCAACACTTACCATGTTCTGTTACAAATGTCTGTCTTCTTGTCCATTTCTCCCATAAGACCACAAGGTACTTGAGAGCAACATTTGTTTACTGTTGTGTGCTTGGTATGTTGTGTCAGATAGTGGGAGAACAATAGCCATTCATTGGCCTGCAGATTAACTGCACATGAATGAGTGAAAGAAAACAGGTGAAGGAAAGCCTTTTGCACACCTGTAAGCACCCGACATATCATGCGAGTGGAATCTTTGAGTTGGAGGGGACCTTAGTTACTTCTCATCTATGTATAAACTCTTGGAACAACATGGTTAAAAATTGCTCCTCAGCCCATCAGACACAGCCATAGAGATGAAAAAGTCTCTTCTTCAGCAGAGCTCATTCTATTGCTGAACCGTTTTCAGGCTTGAGACTTTCTCTTTCCAGTTGAATCCAAAACTGTTTTCTACCTGTTGTGCAAGACCTTCCGTCTGAAGCCTCAAAGGCAAAGATTACCATGTTTGCCACACATCAGGCCTCCTCACCTGAGATGTAGCAACCATTGCTCTTAGCATGTTCTTACAGCCCTCACCAACCTGCTGGCCCTCCTCTGGACATGCCCAATGTGTCTCTGCTTCTCTCAGAAAATGACATCTAGCTCTGGACAAGATCTTCCCCTGGGATGGAGAGATGCAATCTCTCTGTAAACGAGTCATCAAGACCGTGGTGGCAGCAGCGAAGTTTAGGAGTGCTGGCAATTGCAGCTCCCATAGAAACAGAACTCAGGCGCAAATCAAAATATTAGGATGACTTTTCTAAAAAGCAAGTTTCATCTGGGACTGGCATGAGGATGACTTGCATCCTTTTTTTTTTTTTTTTTTAACCTCTTCTTACCATTTGTATCCAGGTCAAGGACCCCAAAAGCTCAAATTTGCCAGATTTTGAACACATTTCAAAACTGCATTCCAGGATTTCTACTCCTGGTAGAAAGTGGCAAGAGATACTGAGGTGGGTTTCATTATGAACAGATTGTAAGCTTTGGAGTAAAGCAAACAGGGATCAGACAACTTGGCCCAAAATGCAGTAGGTGTGTTCATTAAGGAGGTTTAGACCTCCCCAGGCTATGCTTTGTCTCATCACATCCAGGTTACTGTTAGGATCACATGCATATTTAGAGTTTGTCGTGTGTCAAGCAGAGTGCATACATGCATTTTATACATTTTAATATGTACCTACCTCTGTGAAGATGGTTCTAGCATTATGCTCGTTTTATAGAAGACAAAATGGAGACCGAGAGCATTTGTAGAAAGGATACAGAAAGTCATTTGCTAGACACCACTGAGCTACTAAGGGGAAGCGCTGAGCCATAAACCCAAGCTTCTCTAGCTCCAGATCTAGCATCCAGTGAACACTCTAGCAGTCTTGGCACCTGCATTCCCACCTTGAAAGTCAGAGCAGTGGGTGATTCCTGTCACTAATGGTGCCAGGTAGGAACAGCCCCAGCTCCGTGGTGGTTGTGGGCAGCCCTCCACAGTAAAGGCTTGGCAAAGACTCCACTCAGTACAATACTCCATCAGTCTCTTTGGGGTTTGGCAGCAGTGACCAGTTTTGTTGCTATATTGGCACACTTTCCCAGAAATAGATTAGAAAGCAGGAAAAATTTTTAAAGACGGGGGTGGGCGGGGGAGAAAACCCACTCTGATGTGTTATTTCGCTAACGGCCTTAACTTTGTAATAAATAAAGACCGCAAATGGGAAGCAAATGCATAAACTGAAAATAAGCTGAGTGAATCATGGCATGCAGTATGTACAGTATATAAATATTCATGTTAAATTACCTTTTACTCCTACTCACGGTTCTCCTGTGTGCACTTCGGGCTGAGTGGTTTCCGTGGGCCTTAGTTACCGACACAAATGCGTGTGACTTTTGTGAGAGCTCGAGGAGTACCCAAGGACTATTAGCGCAGGCCTGAATAATGTCGGATCCCAGTATAAACCCAGAAGCTCAAGCACCCTCTCTGCTTTTGGCAAGAGAACAGTTATCCATCGCCTGGTCTTTCCTAGTCAATGGAAACTGAGCTGAGGGAGAAAATCCTTAATCTTAGCAACAGCAGGATCTGGTATTTTAGCTGCAGAGCTTAAAGGAAAAAAAAAAAAAAAAAAAGCCTTGTTGGAAAGTTCAAATCTAGGTAACCAGTTTATGAAAGAGTCTTTTGTGCGAACTGGAGACGGACTGCATGGGCAGAAAAGGGAGTGCAGGCCACGCAGGGAGGTGCCCGAGCTTTCAGAGCTTTCTGAGCTGCAGGGTTGGTTTCCTTCCTGCGGGGAGAAGCATGGCTTGGGGCAGGGAGGGGCTGGTACAGACCTTCACAGCACTCCACGGAAAGGCCAACAGGGGGCGTGAGCACACCCCGAAGCTCAGCTGGCTCAGAGGCCAACATTCTTTCCCCTCTTCTGCTCTGGCCTCCCAGTGACCTGGGGGTTAAACTTCAGTCAAGTCCAATGGACACGATAACACTTATCTTGCTCCTCTGTGCAGTGAGCTGCTTCCCACCAAAGGCAAGATCCTAAGTGTGAGCTATTGGAATTTCCTTACAAGGACACAGAGAGAGGTGCTGCAATCTCACTCCCCAAGCTAACCCAGCTGGTCCCTGCCTAGGAAAGGGAAGTGTGTGGAATGTGCGGTTGTGTGTGTTCATATTATACTAGGTAAGTGTCTTTACAGAAAAAGGTCCCTACACAAATTGTGTTACACGTAATAGCAGGATGACTTTAAAGTGTTAAACCTGGGGCACCTGAGTGGCTCAATCAGTTAAACAACTGACTCTCAATTTCGGCTCAGGTCAGGATCTCAGGGTCATGGGATCGAGCCCTCTGTTGGGCTCCACACTCAGTGCAGAGTCTGCTTGTCCCTCTCCCTCTACTCCTCCCCCCACACCCCTGTTCATGCACATGCACTCTCTCTCTCTCAAATAAATTAAATAAAAAAATAAATAAAATCTTGAAAAAAAAAAAAGTTTAAACCTAGCTTTCTCCTATGCCTCATGGGCACAGATTCATTACATCAGCATTTCCTTCCCATAAGGGTATATAGCCCATGAAGTTGAAACTTTCCAAGTATAGCTTTAGGTGTTTGTTCTGGTTAATTCAACAAGCACTTCTGGAACACCTAGGATGAGGCAGAGAGTCTACCCAGAGCTAGTAACACCAACACAGCTAGTGCAGAGAAAAACGGAGACCCCTGAGTCAGACCAGGATCAGATTCTGGCTCTGCTACTTGGACCTTTGAGATCTTCGGTAAAAACGCTGACATATTTAATGGCTCAATTTCTTCATCCATAAAGTGTTGGTAACAGTGCCCCGGAGGGCGGATGTGATGATTCAATGAGAGAGCATGTCTGGAACTAAAAGCATGTTTGCTGGTCTTACATCTCAGGTGCTACCTGCATGGAGGGCATAGCCCAACAGGGAGCCTGTGGGCAGAACAGAGAATCTCGGTGTGTGAGGCCTTGAATGGTATGTGAACATGATTCTAGGGAAAGGTAAACACAGAAACTAGAGACACAAGTTGATGGTGTGGGGTGTGAGAAGGGCAGCCTTCCAGATGGAGGATCAGCAGGAGCTAGTGGAAGGAGGTTGAAACCTGCAAAGCTGTGTCAATCCATGGCACTTGAATGTAGCAAGAGTGGGAAATATTTCCATTTTCAGTTGGTGTTAGAGAATCTTTGTGAAGTATCTCTGGATCCTTATTATTGGGGCACTTATTGGTGTTTAAAATAAAATATTTTAAAAATTTAAAAAATTAAAAGTTGAATAAATACTATAATTAATTAATATATATTAATATAACAATATAATTAATATAACTTTTTTATATAAAATAGATTTCGAGAGAGAGAGCCATGTATTGAGTGCCCACAGCTCTTTTGCACTCGTGATTTCCTTTCATGTACTCCAAATAACTTCACAGGAAAAATATTGTTATCCCACCTTAACAAATGGGGAAACTGAGGCTCAGAGAGGTGACACGGCTGATCCAAGTTCACACCATCGGTAAGAGGGGTTAGCACCCCACCTTGACTAATGAACTTCGGTTATAGGCAGTCGGAGAGCAGGCTCCCTTCCCCATGCAAAAGACTCATGTGTTTACTGTATGTTTGTTCATCTGTGAAATACTCCTGTGAGGCAAGACACAGAATTCAGAGCAATCTAGGCACCAGACTGGTTCATCATGCTGATACTGAAAGTTAAGGAAGAAGGCCCATGCAGCAGGTCTGTTAATACTGAGATTGGGGATGGAACCTATCTCTAGGAGTCAGACTCCTTGATGATGAGAACTCATGTCATCATCATACATCCTGCACATACTGAACTTTGGGAAGCTGAATCCCCCCTTTCCTGCATCTCCATAACCCAAACAGCCCTTATTCTTTTGAGAACCATTACTTTAGTGATCAGTAGCTTAAGTCACATTTTCTTTATAATAGCACATTCCCATGCAACCTGAAATGGCAAAGAGGAGATGACAGGAGTGCAGGAAGTGGGATGGGTTCGAAGAAGTATTTGAGCATTCCTCAGGACAAGAGAAACAACACTCAATTTTCTTTTTATACCAACGGAAGCACAAACTCATCATTACCAGGGCATGGGCAAGGACCATATGTATAACCTCTGGTATTCCAATTAGGCCCTGTTTCATGTGCTTAGCCCTAAAGCATTGCCAATTCTTTTACATGTGAGCTAGAAAACAGAAATACTAATCGTCATGGTTAAATTTCCTTAAATACTCAGTGCCAGGAACTGTGCCCCTAGGGTCAACAAGCCCCTAAGGTCATTGCATTATGTAATCAGCTCTGCTGCACTATGAAATTTGTGCTGGATATTTTCCACTTGCTTTCCACCGCCATCCACACCCTCTTCCCCTTTGCCTCTTGGTACAGCTTGTACCACCCGCTCTCTTGCCTCTAGCTTCTCCTTGGGTTACACCAACAGGCAGCCTCAAGAGAGTAGGGTTCTGGAGAAAGGAAGGAAAGGAGGTCAGGCTCTCTCTCAGTGAGGCCATTTCTGGTAGACTAAGATCTTAGCTTTTCTCAGAGGCTGTTTCTAAGCACCTCTTCCCTCTTTGGGTTCCTGTCACTTGTCTCTTCCCTCTTTCTTATTGGCTGTGTGTAGCCACAGCTCTGTGCTATGAACTGGAGTTACCTCACTACGTGGTGTGGCTTCCTAAACCACTTCCACACATTTACAGTTTCTCTTTTTATAAAGAAGACCTGTTTAGCTGCGCCGGGGTGGCTCAGCTGGTTAAGCATCTGCCTACGGCTCAGGCTACGATCTCAGGGTCCTGAGATCAAGGCCCACATGGGACTCCCTGCTCAGTGGGGAGTCTTCTTCTCCCTCTCCGTCCGCCTCTGCTCCTCTGTGCCCCTGCCCCTACTTGTGTTTTCTCTCTCTCAAATAATAAATAAAATCTTTAAATACAAAAACAACAACAAAAAAAACAACCCTGTGTGAATGACCCTAACCTGAGTACAGCCTCTATTTCCTGTCAGAATTTTGATAGATAGATACTATTATCACATCCATTTTATAGATAGTTTTTAGAAAACTAAAGCATAAGACCAACTGGAAATCCTAGAGATGCAGCCTTGTGTACCACCTCATGGGAATGTGTGGTGGGCAAAATGAGACGGTGCAGATGGTTTGCACTGTGTCAACCTCTTTATCAGGCCAAGAGCTTACCCAAAAGAAAGCGGGCCAAAAAAAGACATCCTCACCGGGCTTGCTGCCCCTGCATACTGGACTCTCTCAATGATATCGGGGCAGAAGACACCTGATGGTGCAGAGAGGCTGGGAGGAGCCATCAGACACATTTAAATCCTGGTTGGGAATCATATTCCAGACCCACCATCAGCCTTTCTCTAATGGCCCTGGTGAGCCAAGAGAAGTTCCCATTGGGGCCAATCGACTAGGACAGGCTATGGTTGATTCTTTATTCCAAAAGAAAAATCAGGGCTACATTTGACCCCCAACATCTAATTCATTCACTAGACCCTAAGAGAATTCATAGCCAGAACTAAAGACGCCACTTGCATCCGAGCAGGACTGACCTCAGCATGCTAGTTTCTGCCTTCCACCTCAGGAAGCTGCATAATCTTTATTTAATTCTGCAACACTGAACCTCTCTCTGCAGAGTGAGGAATTTATCATCTCAGGCCTCAGATTAAGTGAAAAGAATTTTTTAGCTAAAATAGTTACGTAGATGCATTTCCATAAGTCATTTTACCATAAATTAGGAAGACATCTACTTCCTCTGCCTAAAGAAGAAAGATTTTAAGCGAGGATTCTCACCAATGCCTTCTTCTAAGTAGTTCTGTTATCTCTTGTGCCTATCTTGGGACTCACTGTACTGAATTATGTTGACATGTCATCTCCTGCACTGGAAAGTGAGGTCCTTATAGGTAGATCCTATGCCTCCTTCATCTCTTCATCTCTGACCCAACACAATGCGCTGCATACAGCAGGCATTCAATACATATTACAGGAGGAACACACTTGGATGCCCTCAGAACAACCTGTGAGGGCTGCTGTCAGAGTGTGTTATGCAATTATATATTGACTCATCAGCCTCATCCACAACGAGAGACACCATCTTTTACTTAATTTTATACTTCCCATGTTTGGA
Organism: Canis aureus; assembly: GCF_053574225.1. Lineage (NCBI taxonomy): Eukaryota > Metazoa > Chordata > Mammalia > Carnivora > Canidae > Canis > Canis aureus. The sequence goes on along the minus strand of NC_135624.1, from coordinate 27,314,258 downwards.
ATATCATGACTACTCAAAATATATTTTGTAGGAAAAAAAGAGATGGAGGACACAGCAAGCAAGAAATAAAGCTTCCTTGTCTTTGGCCCCTTTGTATTATGTGGAGATAGACAACAACTTGGGTTGGCTTCAGAGGATTACACCTACTGTTTACCCCTTATAGAGAGAATAATGGAACAGAAGGGTCTAAAAAGTAGGATGCTAGTGGGGCTGGTCACAAGGGTAACAGCCTCTTTCCTCACCCAAGTCAACTCCTAGTTATTCCTCAGACCTCAGGTCAAGTGCCCCTTCCTATAGGAAACCACCCTTAGCTCTCCTATCACAGTCATTCTGTTTTCCCCCAGGACACTTCATTCTGTATGTAACTGTATATTCATTAGTGTGACCTCTTTGGTGAGTGTGTGACCCTCTTGAAAGTTCCATCAGTTGCATCTGTTTTGTTCATTATTCTATTCCCAGTACCAAGTGTGACATCTTTTAATTAGGTGTTCAATATATCAGTGCTAAATGAATGAATGAGCAAATAAACAAAATGTCACTCTATGCTCAACTCATATTGGACCATATTTTCTCATTCCTGGTCTAATATTCTTTCTCTTAATACCAGCCATTTTAAACACTGTCTTTTATCTGTATGCAGGAATTTAGGCCTTCTGTGAACCCAAACATTCTGACCCACTCTCACATCTGTTTACCTGGGGGCTGTCCCTGCAGGTGGCCTACCCAACATCTTGGCCGTCTCATAGAAGAAAGCTGTAAACTCTAAACCAATGTGTGTTTGTTTCTAAACCAGTGGTTCTTAAACACTTTAAACACTGTAGAAGACTTCTTTTAAAATCTACATCCCACAAATTGTATTATATCCAAACAATGCAATATTATTCAGTGATAACAAGAATTTAGCTCTCAAGCCATGAAAAGAAATGGAAGGAACTTAAGAGCATATTGGTAAGTATAAGAAGCCAATCTGAAAAGCCTATATATTGTAGGATTGCAATGATACGACATAGGGAATACTATGGGGACAGTAAAAAGCTCAGTGGTTTCCAAGGAGTTCAGAGAGGGCTGAATAGATGGAGCTCAGGGCATTTTTCAGACAGTAAAGCTATTCTCTCTGATACTATAATGTACATACATGGCATTATGGGTTTGTCAAAACTCATAAAATGTACAAGGAGTGAACCCTAATTTAAACTATGGACTTTAATAATAATGTATCAGTATTAGCTCATCATTTGTAATAAATGTACCACACTAAGGCAAAATGTTAATAAAAGAGAAAACTGGGGGGTGGAGAGGAAAGGGGATATATGGGAACACTGTAATTTCTGCTCCATGTTCCTGTAAATCCAAAACTGCTCTAAAAAGTCTATTAATTTTTTTAAAAATCTGCATCCTAGCTGGTCACTCGATGTATAAAATATACAAATAGACAGATTCTAGCTGAAGTAGAAGTGCAAGCCTTCCCATTGCCTAGCCACAAACTCATCTCACACCTCACTTTCCTCCTTGTGGGTCCCTAAGATGCCACTATGGAAAAATCTCTATTGCACTTACATGAAACCTTCCCTTGCTTTGCCTACCACACGCCCCCCTCCCAGCTCCTATCCCCACCCCTAGCACCACAAGTATGCCCTAAGTAGTCTGAACTGACTCCTTGCTCTGTAGCTCAAGCTATTTCTCTGCAGCCCATTGTTATTTTAGAAAGGCAGGTGGTCTCCTTGTGGCTTCTCATGGACCTTAGCACAATTTGTCTGATTGAAATGATGCTCTTCTCATTTTGGTTTTCCCATCACATTGGCTGAGAAATCCCAGTTTGGATCCAGCCATCTCCCATATATGTCTATCCAGGACCCATGGGTATGAGAGACCATGGAAGAGTACAGACAGGGGGGAACATGGATTTTGAACTGGGTATATGTGAAATCAGACCACTTTCATATTCCAAAGTCACAGCCAAGACTCCTCAGCAGTCCTAGTTATAAACACACCCCAGTTGCTAACAAAGAATCCAAAGGAAAACTCAACAACCCCTTGAAGGCAAACCAGAACTTGTTAACTAAAAGTGGTGACACCACAATTACTGGCAAATGTTTTCTGGGCAGAAGGGGAGTCTGTGAAATGCCGCAGGGCACCGAGACAGTTAGGAGCCAGTTCCACCAATTAATAGAGTGCTTCTGAGTAGCAGTTGTGTCTCAGAGTTTCTGAAATAAGCCCTGGCTGTACCAGCTAAGGCCCCTGGAAATGGGGAGCAAACTCACTCTCCCCAGCAGCAGGGAAGCAAGAAGCATAGCATCGCCATGGCTACCCAGTAGAACTTGCCTCAAAGCCTTTCAGGAATCTCTGCTATTTGTGGAAACTGGATTGCATTCTCCAAGGACCAGCATTCCTACACTCCATGGTTGCTTCTCTTTACTTTCCCCTCACTCCAATTAAAAAGGCAAGAATGGGTCCATATACTCCACTCATGCTGGGGACCCTCAATGACATTCACCTGGAATGCCCCCATCCGAGGCCATGCATAGCAGAGGCAGCCCCAGCAATTTTCATCCCCATATATTCACAAGTCATAATGTGAAAAGTCATTAGCATAATCCTGAATTCCTAACGGGATTGAAGGGAAAAAAATAGATCCTTATTGATGTGACCAATGTGCCAATTAAGGACCGAGGTCTTTCTTCTTTTGCTTTTCTGTGTTGTCATCTCAACACAATCTCAGGGGTCAGTGAGTGACAAGGCAATGTAATTGCTATTGTATATTTGCCACAAAGAACACCGTTAGAAACCTTCCCACTGGGGCCAGCAGCAGTGGATATTAGTCTGTATTTTTTCAAATAAAATAGGGGAAATGTGTAGATTAGTTTAGAGTTTTTGGAAAACAATAGAAATTCAAGCCAAGCTTAAATTCTTATTAAAACCGACCCTCCCAATCAGCTAACAAAACAGACAGAAAACATCTACAAGAGAGTCAATGAGATTTTCTTTTCAAATTGACTCCAATGTCTGTGCCCATATATTTGTCTTTTCTAGCCAGTGTATCTCCATTATTCCAGAAGATATATCACTTTATTTTTAGCGTAGTGTCTCCAAAATTGCTCTTTCTTCAATCCCTGCCCAAATACGCACTTCTAGTGGGAACTGCTAATAGTGCCAATAGAGGCATCCTAATTACTTTGCTGCAGGATAGGCATCTCATGGAAAGCATCTCACAAAAAGCACACCAGAACTTAGCCCGTGAAGAAGCCTAGATTACCCTGCTGGAGACAAGTGGTGCAGCCAATAGCCAGCACCATTTGCTGGGCATAAAAGGAAGACAATCATGGATCATCTGGCCCCAGTTATGCCCCATGAGGGATACCAGAGATAAGCAGAAGAACCATCAAGTTGAGCCCAGCCCAAAACAATGGTGCAGAGTTATGAGCAAAAGGAAGGTGGTTGTTTATTTCACCAAGTCTTGGAGTGATTTGTTTGCTCTACAATAAATAACTTGTGGGTCCCTGGGACCTTCCTGCTACCATATAAAGAAGGTGACAGAACAAGAGACTGTGTAGAAAGAAGAACCCAGGTGTCTCAAAGATCCCAGCTGTCCCAGCCATCTGGCTAAGGTCATAGATGCAACACTAAGCCTAGCGAACGCCACATGGAACATAGGTGAGTCTCCCACAGGAGTTGCCAATCCACAGATTCATAAGCAAATAGATGTTTGTTTAAACTTAAGCTTTAAAAACCACTGAGCTTTGTAGTGGCTTGTTATTCAGCAAAAGCTAACTCTTCTTTCTTGAAGCCACTTATTTTTGTCTTTCTCCTAAAGCCACTGTCTTCTGGATTTTGCCTAATCTGCTGTGCAAGATTGTTCAGGATTGTTCAGTGCACTTCTAATGTCCAGTCACTCCTCCTCCCTTGACTGAAAAATCTTGATTTTGTGCAGGGGGGCAACGTTCCACCCCTAAATGCTCTGTCCATCTCCCTTGCAGCTAGATGTGGTCACGTGACACAGTGGAAGCCTTTAAGAAGAACATAACAATTGAGAAGGCAGACCATATCACTTTCCACCACTTTCCACCTTCCTTACTAGAATGCAGGTATGATGACTGGCACCATGGCAGCTCTTTTGAGACACTGGGTTCTCAAAAAAGAACATAACAATGAATCATAAAGGTACCAGACCTGATTTTGGTGAGCTGCTAAAGCAATACTGGTGACCTTCTAACTACAGAATTGTTGTACTGGAAAAACAGAAAATTGGTTACAATACACCTGTCTAAAGTGAGATGCTTTTTCACATAGCCCAATTCAATCTCAAGAGAAATGAGTTAGATTTCTGTCACTTGTGACTGGAAGAGTCCTGATCAGGGATTTGGTCTTTCTCCTGGGGAGTTTTGGGGTCACTTATGCATATCATACCTTAAGATGCACTGCTCCCCTTTCCCTCTGGCTCATGTGTAAACACAAAGGCATTTTCCTCTTTTACCTTAAAATAGATAAAAACAGGTAGATATTTTCAGAAAGCATTTCATTAAAACCCAAAGCAAATAATTACAAGAAATATAAGTAGCATGAAATTGCCCTGTTCCCAACACATTTGATCCTAAAATCACTGATGAAGCTTTATGTGCCCCTATTGTATGCTCTTTAGGACAGTGATTCTCTTGGGGAGTCACCAAACCAGAAGCATCAGTATTACCTGAGAACTTCTTAGAGATGCAAATTTTCAGGCCCCACTCCAAACCTACTGAATCCAAAGCTCTGAGGGTGAGGCTAGCAATAAGTGTTTGAATAACCCCTTCAGGTGATTCTGATGTAGTCAGTGTTTGAGAGCCTCTACCTTATCATAATATTTGTTATTATAATAAGACTATAAGTTTCAGCTTCCTTTAGATGGAATTGGGTAAAGCCTAGGGTTCAAATCAAAGAGACATGGTGTCATGTTGTGATTTGGCCATATTAGCTGTGACATCTAGGGCCACATCTGATTAACCCCTATTTTCCTGTGGTCTTCATTTCATTCACAGGTAAAAGGCAATAATACTTTTTAGGATCATTTAAGATTAAATGAGACCTGTAAAATGCCTACCCAACAATCTGGCCTATGGCAGTAATTAAATAAAGTCAGCTAACTCTCTTTACTCTCTCTCTCTCTCTCTCTTTTTTTAACTCTCTTTTTTAAAAAAGTCTGCATCTTAGTTCTGTGGCCACAGCTTAGTCCAGTAACAAATATTTGGTACATGCTGCTGAATTACTTTCAAAAAAATAAAAATAAAAATAAGTTCCCTAAGTCCAGTTCAAATCTCCCAATACTTCTAAATACAGCCCCTTCAGCCAGGTGTCAAGATAAAGAGTTCACTTTATTTCTTAACTGATTTGTTAGAATGACTGGCACTTGTCACGCCCCAGTGGTCTGGCCTTTACCCGCTGAGGCTGAGGAACTGCCACCCCCTTGGGCATTTCCATCCTCACTGCCAGGGGCCTTCGTTCAGTCTACTTCTTTCCCAGGAACCCCAAATGACCTTTAACCATATCATAAATACTTTAAGAGTTAATCACATTCAGAAATAATCGTCTGCTCAGAGGAACCTATTCAGAAACAGCCGAGTAAAAAAAAAAAAAAAAAAAAAAGAAACAGCCGAGTATAGGATAGACACTTGGCCATAGCTTTTTGTTTGTTTGTTTGAGTTTCCTGTTTTGAGGAAGGAATCTATACCCATGATTAAAAGATTCAAAGATCATAAAAGAGGATATTATGCAAAGTTATTCTCTTTTGTATCCCTGGCATTTAGATCTCTACCCAGAGGCAACTGTGCTTACCAGCTTTTTGGATAAAGTTTTAGAAACAGTCTATATATGGAAAAATCATGGAAAAAACAATATATATATATATATGTATATATATATATAGTGACATACATACATATACATACACATATACACACACATACACACACACACATAAAATCTTGTTTTCCACAAAATGTAATGTATAATATACACTGTGTGCCCCAAGAATATGGAAATCATGGGCAGAGGGAGACTGATTAATAAGAGACCTTTATAATCTTCAAAGTCCTATATGGGGAAGCTGGAGAGTTTGTATGGTATCATCTGCAACATAGAAGAATCTTATTCTTTGTCTCTTGTGTCTCTGGCTTCAGACAGACACTCTCTTTTTTTTTTTTTAATTTTTTTATTTATTTATGATAGAGAGAGAGAGAGAGAGAGAGAGGCAGAGACACAGGCAGAGGGAGAAGCAGGCTCCATGCACCGGGAGCCCGATGTGGGATTCGATCCCGGGTCTCCAGGATCGCGCCCCGGGCCAAAGGCAGGCGCCAAACCGCTGCGCCACCCAGGGATCCCCTCTCTTGATGGCTGTATCCATGTGTGCATAAGTGTGCACATATGTGTGCCTTACTCTGCAAACACACAAACAGGACCATGCACATCTTTTGGGATCACTGTTCTCTATTACACTAGCTTGGTCACTCACCAGTCCTAGATTGGACTTCCAGGCCCTGGGATGAACTGCCTCTAGAAGGCTCTGTGCCACTGACTGGCTCCCTGTTCACTTTTTTCACACTGGCGAAACAACATCCAGTTTACTGGGGACTCACACTTGACATCACCCAGTCTGCCTGACTGCACACCTCCTCCTCCTGCGCTCCGGACACCCACTGACAAGCAGCTGATGGGATCTTAATTGGTCTCTCCCCCTATTTTACAGATGAGAAAAATGGGACCCAGGCCCAGGCCCAGGGAAATCCCTAAAGGAACATGGATAGTGATATACCCTGGAATCAAGACTCTGAGATCAGCTTGGGCAAAGAAAGGTTGGTTGCCTAATAGTAGTGAGTTCTAATCCTGGCTTCACTACATGAGACCTGTGTTTTCTTGCTTCTAGAGCCTCCAGTGGAAGATTTGTAAGTGAGATAATAATAATTAGATATAGAATCATTAGGATTATAAAACAAATATATGGAAAACACTAAACACTATATACTACAGAATCATAATTTTCCAAATTTTAGGCTTCGACATTTCTTAGGGGTTCACCCTCCGAGCTCTAGCTTGCTTTCTTATTTCTGTAAGCATTATTCAAATATATAGAGTAACTCCTGCATGTGGGATACAAAGATGATCAAGACAGTAAGTACCTTTGTCCTCGAGAAGTAGAAGGGGTGGCAGAGACAGCCAGCTAGTTCCTGCAGCTTAGTGAAGGCTTCTTTCCATGGAGGTGTGATGAGGAAAGCTAGGAACACAGGACACTTATCTACCTGCCATTGACAGCATAAAGGGCAGAGCCAGTGCTTTTGTGTGTCTGCTGGACCAAGACCAAGTGTGGTGTGAAATGGGAACATCTATTTCCAGCCATATTTCCTCAACCATGCCCACGGATCCCACAGAGCTATTCAATGCCACCCCAGCATCTCTCAGGGATTTTCCAAATACTATAGCCAGCATTGTGGACACTTTCATTTCTGGGCTTCCAGATGCACAGAAATAGAAGAGTCTCCTTTCTCTGCAACCAGCATGTCCTTCCACCTTCCACACTTAGGCCCCAGCATGACCTCTAGATGAAGTCTCTAGAGAAATAAACCTCTCAGGATAATTTGTCAAGGACGCAGTTCGGCAGCAGGGCAGGGAATCTTTCCTGACTTCTGCAGATAGGAGCTTACATCACAGCATGAAATTTGTTTGCCCTTATCTTAGCACACAAGAACAAATTATCCCACCCTTGTTATAAATCCAGCAGCCCTGCATCTGTGAGCAGGTTTCCACGTAAATCTCCAGCAAACGCTACTCAGCTGACTGTTCATTTTGTTTGCTGCCTTTTCCTGGCCCCGGTTCATGGAACAGTTCGTCTCACCAGTGGACACGCTGGTTTTCATCTGTAGAGATAACAGGAGAAAGAAAGAGAGCATCCAAGAGTCACAGCTGCCCCAGAAACCCCACCACCCGCAGCAGAGCGTGTATCCCCTCTCCTGGCTGAACTGTGGTGGCTCCATGGGCCAGAAAGATCCACCAAGCCACAGTGAGATCTGCTCTCAACAACTTGGGAGGCCAAAACTTACCAGCCTGTAGGGCCCCCTTGCAAACTCGCTCTGTTTGGGATGGTTAGTAAGAACAGGTGGTCCTCAGTGGGGTGAGGAAGCTGTCCCAATGGGCTTTAAAAGGCCTCAGCAGCCATTTAAATCATGTGAGTCCAGCAGGGAAAGGGGAGCCCTCCATGTAGCTAACAGATCACATGACCATCAAAGGAACCATCCTTGGCCTGAATGCCTAGACCTCAAAGACAATAGGATGGCTTAGGACCCCCCCCCCCAAATTTTTTTTAATCATTAACAATCACAATAGCTATAGTGCAGGACTCCATGGGGTTCGGGGCTGGGTGCCCTTGAGTGTAATCCTCTGGCCTTAGCCCCCTGGATAGATCACCTGGCAGTGCTCACAGTAGCCCAGAGGTGGGGGTGGGGGTGGGGGTGGCCTCGTTGTGAAAACTAGAGACTGGAAGCATAGAAAGGTTGAGATGGGTCACACAGAAGTAAGAGATAAGAGCTTGATTAAAACAGGCGGTCAGACTTCAGAGCCTATGTTCTAAGACAGTGCTTCCTATGCACTAAGATGCCCCAGAATCACCTGGTGACCTTGCTCCCATGCAGATTCTGATGCAGCAGGTGGAAGCAGGGGCCAAGATCCTGCATAGCCAACAAGCTCAGCTCCCAGGTGAGGCCAATGCTGCCCAGTCAGACCACACCTGGAGGAGGGGCCATCTGAGGCAGCGCTATGTAGTGGAATGGGAGCACCTCTGTCCATCCATCTACTCTTCATTACCTGTCCATAGAGAAAGCAGAACAAAAACTAGGAGCAAGCCGGTAGAAATTTTATGACTATTTGACAGGTTATCATATCTGCTAAGTCTAGTACCGAAGGTATGGCTTGTATGTCACTTTATTTTTGACTTCATCCTCTAGTAATTTCTATCTATGTTATTTGACAAAGGTGCACAAAAAGTTAGAAATTAGAAACCAAACCAGGAAACCAAACCAACAGACTTGTCCTTTCCCATGGATACTTTGGAAATCACTTCTTGAAATTACTACCCTGTACTGATTCCCTAATAGACGGAGGAGTCTAGGGCCATGGGGTGTATGTGTGTCTGTCCATTTCTACAGGGAATTCCACTTCCTATTAGGCTCCATTTTCTTGTGGTTTGGGGGCAGTCCTGGTATATGTAGCCCCCATATGCAGAGGAAAACTGCCATTCATAAAAGCCTCAAGTAATGTGAATTCTGTTCTGTCCCTTCCTGGTTTTGGAACCTATGCCAAGTCACTCAGCCTCTCTGAGGGTCCTTTGCTTCCTCTGTAGCATAAAGCCCACCCTCTGGGTGGCAACAAGGGATAAAATGCTGTAATGCATGCACAACATCTGGAACCGATCACTAGCAATCAATAAAGAGCAGGAACAATCATTATTAGGGGGAGAAAAAAGCTGCAAGAAATAAATTCATATCAGGCATCCTTTGACTCCATCAGCATTTTTGAGAAAATGCTCCTGACACTTTGCTAGGCACTGGGAAGGCAAGATGCTACATTTCTCTCAGCAAAATTAATTTATTTTCAACTTAGAACATTTGGTACCCAATTTCTCACAAAAGTCTCCAATGACAGTGAAATTTTAATCCTAACCGCTAGGCAAGAACAGCGCCCCAAGGCACTGCAAGATGTCTGATCATCAAGCAAAAATGTAATTATTTCCATTCTGCTGCAGAAACTTAGGCAGGTAGGTGAAACTAACACAGTTTCGAAAGATTTTCAATAACAAGGAAGGAAACAAGGCAGGTTTTATTTAACCTTCAGTTAAGCAGAAATCCAGCTAACTAGAAGATGGTCAAGGTGGAGTGTTCCTAGTTAATGGTTGTTAGAGTCTGCTGGTAACTCATTTACATAACGACCTAGGAGGCCAGAAACCCCAAGGTTTGTGGACAATGGAAGGAAAGGAGCTGAGTACAGTCTTGGTAAATGTTGATCTAGTCCCTGACAGTTTGGGGCAGGAATTTGTAAATCCCTAGGTGAGGGAAATTTGCCAGGTGGGAGCTGGAATCTTTCTGACCTTGCCAAAATGGCAGCCTTCTTCATGCTCAGGTTTGGTGTCGTGTTTAAGTGCCTGCCGGGACGTAGTGATTCGGTACAGCACACTGAAATCCAATTTATTTATCATCGTTGGCATGTCCCCAGAGCTCTAATGACTCAGACCCTCCCACAGTAATATATTCATTTATCAAATTAGTCAGGGTCCTCAGGTTGTTTCTTTTTCCCTCTCCCTGGGCTCTGCTGATATAGAAAGTTCAGGTTCCTTTTCCCAATGGGGCCATCTTCTATCAGTCTGTTATTGCAGTCAGTGTGGCTGTGCTAAAGTCTAAGACACCGATCTGAAACCCTTGAGCTAGCTGCTCTGGTTGAAGCACACCCCACTTAGAGGAGGAGAAGGAGATAAAAACAGTCAATGGCTACATTTTGGCTTACCAAGAAGCTCCTTCCTGTTGTTGTTGGTCACATTGGTGTGGAAAAATAGTTGCTGGGGCACCGGGGTCCCCTGTCCAGTAGGGCCTGCATTCAGACCTGGCTGGGTCCATATCCTGTTGGTTGGCTGGTTTGCCACTTTAGATGGTTCACCTTCCCCAGCTATAAAATGGGTATTAGAATCATAAGAGAACTTGTTCTGGGAGGTTATGAGAAGGGTTAACCAGGTAATGATTACAAATAGCACAGAACCTGGCACAGAATGAAGTCTCCTGCTATCTCAGAGACAAGACCTCATCTTTCCGCTGGTTCACTGTGAAGAGCAGCATAATATGTTACCCCAAAAGGAGTCACTTTAGCACAAGGTGGAAGGCAACTGAAAAGAAGCAGATATAAGCAATGCTTTGCCCTCCCCCTCTGTCTTCAGGCAAATTCCCCTTGTTAAGGTGTCGCTCTTTCTCCACTTCCTGTACCATTGGAGACAAGATGGCACAGAGAAAATTTCCATTAGTTTACTATTAGTTTCCCCATATATTTGCCTTCCCACAATTTGCTTTACCTAGAAGTTCAAAGTCCTTTGTCTTGTCACTTCTCTACAAAATTACTATACTTTGCTAAGATACTATATAAGCCCAAGTTCCAAACACCCTTTTGATCTACGCCTCACAGAGTGCTCCCATGTATATGTGTGATGCACACGTTAATAAGCTTTTATTTGTTTTTCTCTTGTTAATCTGTCATTTGCTAGTCTAATTTAAGGACCCCAGCCAATGAACCTAAGACAGAGCAAAATTATTTGCTTCCTCCCCTACAATAGCTATGGACAGAGTGATTATAGCTTCTCCAATTTGCAAAAGCTCGGTAAACATAGCTTATATACTTATCCTTTTGGCTCAGACTCTAAATATCCTTTGTCTGGCATCCCCAACTGCTTTTAGGACTCTTAAGACAAAGGCTTAATTCTATGCATTCATTAACCCATTACTTAAAAAAGTGCTAACTGAATATTTCCTAAGCTGTTTTGTAGATGCTAGTTAGTTGATGTGATGGAGCCATGAGCATCCAGAGGGTGAGGGGCAGGTTTTGGTTCCTTTGCATAGCAAGTGGAGGATGGATGGATGGCATAAAGTAGGCCAGGATTCCTGGAATGGGACTGGCAGGCACAGCAGCCGACCCTCATGCACAGTGGTACACATTCAGCCCTGGCCACAGAGTCCAGGGCAGGGCTAGCTCACAGGTAAGTCCTCCCCACGTAGAGGGAGAACCCCATCCCATCCTTCGCTCCTGCAGTCTCATCAGTTAACTCATCAACTCCTGATGCCATGAGCTTTAGCAAAGTCCTTTCTTGACATCTGTTCCCCTTAATAGGCCCTTATTGTCATCCTTTTTCTTTTTCTTTTCTATTTCTCTCCCTTGACCCACTTTACTCCTTCAGCTTTTTCAGGGTTCCACTTCACACGTTCGCTTTGCAAACCGAACACATTCTTGCAACTCAAAATCATTTTTTGAAGAAATGCTTCTCCTGAGCTATGAAAAATGAGAATATAAAGCTAATCGAAAGAGGGGTTTATTTACTCAATGCATAATTGTTAAGCATCAACCGTGTGTCGGACACTTTACTGGATAATAAGAGTGCAATGGTGACACATCAGTCTGGGCTCCTTGAGACACAGGCAATGATAAAAGAAGCAAATACAATCATTATTGTAGTAAGTGTTACTAGGAAACAAATGGGCTGAGGAAGGGTGAGGTGGGTAATAAGGTAGTTGGCAAAACCCTCTCTAAGGACTTGACCTAATTGGAGACATTAAGAATACAAAGGATTAGGGCACTGGGTGGCTTAGTCAGTTAAGGGGCTGCCTTTGGCTGGGGTCATGACCACAGGTGCTGGGATCAAGCCCTACATCCGGCTCTCTGCTCAGCGGGGGAGCCTGCTTCTCCCTACCCCCCTGCCTGCCACTCTGCCTGCTTGTGCTCTCTCTAATACATAAATAAAATCTTTTTTTTTTTTTTTTAAGAAGCATACAAAGGATTTAGCTTTATGAAGAGTGGAAGTCCAGGACATTCCAGGCCCAGGGATTGGACATGTCAAGGTCTGAGGTAATCACAAGCGTGATGTGGACAGGAAACCAAGGACTGATGTGGCTGGGCCATACAGAGGGGGCAAATGGGGAGACATGAGGCCAGAAGGATGGTGAGGAGTCAGATTCATGAGTGAATGCAAAGACAGAAGGGATGTGAAGTATGAAGACAAAGGAACTCAGCCATATTGGTTACCGTCTGCGGCAGTTGGGTGGCCGGAGGTTACCCCTACTGTGTGACACTCTCTTGTGACACATCACTCTTATGACTCTTGACTCCAAAAATCACTAGCTATGTTGTCATAGGTAAGATGCTTGAGGATATTGATAACAGTGCCTAGCTCGTTAGGTGAGGCTTAGATGAGTAAATACACATAAAGCTCTTAGGATGGTGTTATTTATAGTAAGCACTTCACAGATGTTAGCTGCTAGTATCTTATTTATTACCACTTCCGTGAATTCTTCATCATCTGAAGTATAATCCTTAAGCTCAAATGCTCAGAAACCCAACTCAGCCAACCCATAGAAAGTATATAGACTTAGCCTACACAGTCTGAGGCATGAAGCCAGTCCCCCACCTCTCTTACTGATTGACAAAAAGAAATATAATTATTAGGTCAATCTGTACTGTTTCTAAGCATGTCTCCCCAAACGCCTGTCAGAAAGTTGCTTAGTTGGTAGGGAATAGAACATGCTCGATAATGTTAATGGTGGGTGTCCCAACTCTGTAAAATCATCTTTTAACCCAAGAGATCTAAGATATTACAATTTCAATGTGTAATCACTTGGAAAAAAATTAGTAAGATATTTTACTCTTTTGTACCATATTATAAAATCGGTGTGCATTTTACATTTACAACACATTTCACTTCAGACCAGTTACATTTCAGGTACTCAACAGCCACATATGACTAGTGGCTACCATGTTGAACAGGGCAGAGCTATAATTTCCTGGTGAAACTTAGCTGTATTAACCTGGCTTCAACTTCTTAACCGCTCTAAAGATTCAACTGTCTAGGATAGTACCTGGAACACTACAGGCACTTAGGGAATTTTCAAAGTAATCTTTAAATTAAGAATAACCCGAATATGTGTCAAACACTGTTCTAGCAACTAGGGATACCTCAGTGAACAAAACAAGAATCTCTGACTTCATAGAGCTTATACCGAATTAGGAAAGGTAATAAACAAAATCATATAGAAATTAAAATAGAATCCTAAAAGGTGATAAGTGAGTTAAATAAGTGATAGAGAAACTGAGCAGGAAAGAAGAGTAAGGAATATGTATGGGAGGACATTTGGAATTTTAAATAGGGTTGCCCAGGGAAGGCTCACCAGAAAGCTGTCATCTGAGTCAAGACTTAGCACACCATGAAGTTGTCTGGTGGAAAAGTGTTCCAGGCAGAAGGAACAGCAAATGTTAAGGCTGTGAGAGAAAGGCATGGCCACCATGGCGGGGAGGAACAGCCAGGGGCCGGTGTGTCTGGAAGTGTGAGCGAGGGGGTGTCAGAGAGGTAAGGTGGAAGACAGGCCAGGGCTTTAGGGCCTATTTTAGGGATTCTGGCCCTTCCCCATGAAAGAGGGGGAGTCACAGGAAGTTTCTGACCAAAAGGGCGACCTGGTTTGACTCACGGTCTCATGGGATTGCTAGGAGCCCATGGGTTGTGAACAGACTATAGTGGGTTAAGAGCCCCATGGGCTTCCTTTGGCCCTAGGCCTGGAAGTGGCTTGGGCAAAGAGACATAAATTGACCAACCAGATTTGTTGAGCCCTACGCCCCAAATCCTCAGTAGGTGGCTCTTCTAATCTGTCCTGCAGAAAGCCATGCTGAACAAATGCTGTCTTCCTCTCTCATGTCAGCTCTTCTTCCCTGGAAGCATGAAGAATGCCCAAGGAAAGAAAAGGAGGTTGGATTTGCTGTGTTGAAGCTTTTCTCATTATTGACAGCCTTGTCTCCTCTCTAAATATCTCATCCTCCCCTTTTTTGCACAAGAAGTGCAAAATAAGATTCTTAGAATTTAGACTTTTTTTGAAATCTCTACATTTGGATTTGCAGATATGCCAATATTTGGATTTATAGAGCTGTAATTTAAGCCGGTCTCTCCCCTGGAACCGACTGGTGAAATGCATCTTTCATGAGGCTTCTGCAGGAGCCCAGCTACAAGCTCAGACTCCGGAGCACAAATCAAACTCTCCGGTTCAACATCAACAGTATGTTGTCAGGGGCCTCCCCAAACAGCAAGGATCTGGAAGGGACAGGCCTCGGTGTTTTCCCACTAGTGAGTCCTCTTCTAGAAAAGGATTAAAAGCTTCCTCACAGTTTAGCCAAAGGATGAATGCATGGAAAACTAATGGATTTGTGTGGGCGGCATAGCCCCAGACCCCTTCTCAGGGCATCTCCTCTTCATGCCTACCCGCAGGGCAGCCTAGCTCTGGCCCAGCCTGCTTGAGAGAGCCTGCTCTGGTTATCTGAGGCCCAAAGCAAGCAGAATGCAGAAGCTGAGGAAAAGGATGCCACTCTTCATCCTCGGTGATTCCTTCCTTAATCTGAAGGTCAAGGAATAATTCAATTAAAGTATAAAACTCTGTATGCAGGTTTTAAAGCCTAAGATAGCCAGGCTGAGAGGGTGTGAAGAACAGCTGGCAGGGCACAGCTCTCAGAGGGGACAGAGGCCCAGCCCTCACCTCCTGTGGAAGCATCCTATTAAAAACGGAGAAAGAAAAAAGAATAAATGCCAAAAGCAGGCTATTGTTGTCTTTTTTTATTGGATGGTCCTGCTTATGCAGTAGCTGCTGTGTCTATAACCTCATTTGGAAACGGGGGCCCTTTGTGAGAGTAGGTCTTGATGAAAACACGTGACTCGCCTTGCTCCCTTCTCCTATCCCTGCTCCACCCACCACACAACTCCATGAAAGCCCTTGGTTCAGGGAAGGCAATATCACGATGGGGAAGCACCCACATAGGGCAGCCAACTGTCCCAGTTTGCCTAGGACATGCTAAAATCAGGATAGTCCCAGACAAACCAGGTCAAGTTGGTCACTCTACATCTAGAAGACACAACCAGCTGCCTGGTCCTCGGACTGGCCAATGTCTACATGAACATATATGCTGGTGTTCCCGAGGCAGCTTGGTGCAGAGAGAAAAGCAGGCTTGGAACCAGCCAGATTTGGATTTGAATCCAGCTTCTCTCACTTACAGTCAGCAAGATTCATATCCCTGGGGCTTTGGGTGCTTATCTGGGAAATGTTAAAAACAGGATTGGCATGGAAATTTAGCGAGACCATGCCCACAGCAAATGGTTATCCTTTTCCTTCCCATATTAAAATCATCATCTGGCTCTTCCACGGTGTGTGAATAATGCCTGGCATCTCCACAGTCTTTAGGGTTTACAAGATGCCTCCACAGAAACTGTCTCATCAGAGGATTCACAAGCGAGACCAGGAGTACCATCAGCCCTATTTTAGAGACCAGGAGAGGAGGCCAAACGGAGAAGAGAGGCTCCAAGGTCATGCATGTGGCAAACACAACACCGACCCATGTCATCTGTTTCCATTCTGCTACCGCTCACCTCCTATGGTTTCAACAAAACCCTGGTAGCAGGTAGCAGGCACAGGTAAGTCTGGGAGTTTCCTAATAGATGGAGGTGTGAGGAATCTGTTTTCCAGCAAATTCACTCAGCTATCTGCTGCCACGGGGAGGCCGGGGCCTAGCCCGGGGAACAGGCAAAGTTCCAGATTGCCTAATCAGATAATTCCGCCCTCGTGCTCCTGTTTTGTACATTCTTGGAGCAAGCCATTCAAACTACTACACCTGCAGAGTCAGGGCCTGTGCCTTGTCAGGTAGAAATGTCAATTCTCGATTATTCCCCACTGCTTTGGACAGGAATCCTGTGAGAGTGACTAACTGGCATTCAACACAGCTTGTTTCTATTGAGCGCCTCCTCCAAGGATGTGTGTGGGATGTGACACGTGGGTCACACCGGGCTGGGGGGGATGAAGCTACAGTGTGGCTGAGAATCCAAATCCAATGAACTGTGTCTTCAGTGAGCCATTGTTCTTGGGGACGGTGCGGTGCCTGCATGGCCTTCCTCCTTTGTTTGCAGGTTCCATTTGCATGGAATGCCTTCCGTCCTGCAACCTGGCATTGGACCTGACCTGCTTCCTCTCCTGGCCCTGAAGAGTCGTTTTCCAAGGGCCAGCCAGCTTGAAGACCTTCAAACCTCAAAGCTTCCTACCTTTCTGACTGTATGTCCTACACCAGCCCCAGCTCACTGTCTCCTTTCCTTTTCCTGAACATCCTAATCCCTTCCCACCTTAGTTGGGAATGTGGAGGCAATGCCAAGGCCAGCTCATTGGAGTGCCAACTCAAGTTTCCCTCCCTCAGGAGTCCATCTCTGGCCATCTTATCCAAAGTAGGCCACCCATCCCACCCCCATCCTCTCTGCAGCCAGCCGATCCCATTACCCTATTTTGGTCTCATCATGGCCCTTATCTCTCTCAGAAATTCTTATCCATTGACTTATTTGTCACTTGCCTTCCTCCTATCGACATATAAATGCCATAAGAGAAAGGACTTTGTCTACTGTGTTCTTGGCGTTCTCTCTGGATCCCAGTAAAACCAGCAAAACTCAAGTATTTGTCAAATCTTAAAGAATATGTTTAT
The DNA here is from genome assembly GCF_053574225.1 of Canis aureus. Lineage (NCBI taxonomy): Eukaryota > Metazoa > Chordata > Mammalia > Carnivora > Canidae > Canis > Canis aureus. The sequence continues at coordinate 27,297,002 of NC_135624.1, read as the reverse complement.
CTCTATTTAAAACAAAGTGGTTGTGAGCACAAGGCTTGAAGTCAAGGGGACCTGTGGGATCATCCCACTTGCCAGCTGGGAGAAGTCACCCAGCCTCTTTAAACTTAATAAAACAGAAAAATAGAATCAAGAGCTCACTAGTAGTTGCCATTATTAATCTACAGTTATGTCACCCTCACTAGTTCAACACACACCTCTGATGGCAGGCATTTTGACATTCACTTGTGCCCACATGCCTTGAAACTTCCCCTAGGCACTCCTACTTCCCCTTCCTTCAGAACATGCCATACTGTCCTAAGATGTCTACTTATTTCTCCGTCTCCTCCATGGGGACATGAATACCTCTAAGGCCCAGCATGCTGCCTGTTGAACTTATAGCATAAATGTGTGGTGTATAAGACAAGTAGGTACCTAGCAGTTCTTCCAGAAACATGTTTTGAATCAAGCTCTCTCTAGAAAAGACATTTTAAATACACGAATTAAAAAATAATACCAGATGGCAAATGATCACGTGCTGAATTATATATAATCAAGTGAAATGGCAGAGATGGCCAACACAGAGATTCCCCAGGCCAGCCAAGGAACTAAGGTAGTTGAGGTGGGTGGGATGGGATGGGGGCCAACTGGAGACTACATCTCATCTCCAAGGCAATGATCGCTTAGTTTTAGCTCTTTGTTGCCATTGTGGTAGAATGTGGGCCTGGTGGGCTCACACAGTTACCTTTTTCCAGCAAATCTGGAAATTTGAACATGAGATTTCCCAAGTCTCCAGATTGTTGACAGCTAATTTAAATTTACTAAACGATTATTTGAGATGAGCAAAGCACGTTTGGGAGCCCTTATATAACCTCTGACCAAGAGCCCCAGGTGGCTAGATGAAGGCTGGGCCCTAAACAGGAATTAGTGGAATAAGCTACACAGGAGGGAGACCATTAATGTGGCCAGGAATTCTGCTAAAGCATCCATCAAGCACTTACAGAGCACTTAACTAACTACGAAGCACTGGGTTATAAAAATGACTCAGAACCTGTTTCCCCTGAGACTTTCCAGTTGGTTTCAATTCAAGAAATATTGTTGAGCCATGATCACATACCTGGACACAGCTGCTCGAGACAGGGGGACAGGCACCTAGATGACTAGGTATTGTTTCCTACTTGTTAGATCTTTGTCCCAGAGTGCTGGCAGCACACTGTCATACTTCTGTGTCCTATGGATTCTCCTATTCCCAGCCAACCTACCCAGGACCAGCTGCGGCCAAGTGGTCTACCCTAGCAGAGGTTTCTCAGACTAACAGACACGGAATGACTGTCATTGACTCTGTGAGCTTAACTCCTCCCGGTAAAATGAGTACCTCCAGGAGCTCACATGGTGGTGACACCAAGTGTTCAGGTAACAGCAGCACCTCAGAACATGTGCCCGAGGCTGTTTAGAAAATATTGTAATTTTAATCTGCACAGCAGGCACACAGAAGTCTCTTTTTGGCGGAACTTGTACTGTGATCTTAGACTTGCTGAAGGACTAACTTCCATCACGGCCCTGCCAATATCGATTGTTCGGGCTCAAAAGGGCCTAAGTAGATTGATTTTTTTTTCCCCTCTCTCTCACACTAAAAAGGATCGTAGTAGTGTTAGTATATTCCTGTTTCCACTGGTTGGTATGCATACTGAATTAATAATAGTGTTACCTGGAAAAATTTAGTTAAAACAAACAGTGATGGAAAACAGGGTAGAAGAGGTCTTAAATTGCATTCTTAATTCCACCACGAATGAGTCTGGTGTTCCAGTGAATGCCTAAGCCTATTTTTTTTTTTTTTTAAGACAAAGAACCCTTTGGTAACCTGCATCTCAGACAAGGGACAAAAATGAAAGGAAAAACAAAACACATACAAGCAAATACAAAAGACAAAAAGCAAAATCAGCATGGAGGGAACAAGTGTCCCCTTGTGGTGGAGGTTAAGAGGCAATCCTCTTCGGTCACTTCCTTCCGTAAATCAGCAAGAAGGAAATAGATCCACCAGGGGCCTCTGCTAATTTGTTCTTAATTTAAGGACAATTAGACAATTCCTAGATCCCCCATCCCCAGGGAAAACGACAAGCGCAAATGGTTTTTCTGAGCAAATGCTTTTCGTAACCCACCGGATGACTCGGTCACTCTGCAAACAACAAGAGGTTATGAAATCTACTTTGTGCCACCTTCCAGGGACAGCTTACAAACAGAGGGCAGGGCTTGGGAGCAAAGCCAGCCACTCCCTCTTCGTTCAGTTTTATGGGGCTTCCTTTCTGTGAACTTTTTTTTTTTTTTTTGCCTTCCTGAAAGTTTCACAGCACGCGTTCTAGAAACACCTCTAAACTGAAACGCTTCCCCAGCTGTCCCAGTAAAAAAAAAAAAAAAAAAAAAAAAAAAAATCCTTTTCTCAATGACCTTGGGCAAGAAATACATTCCAGGAAAGGAAATCCAGAAGCCAACGCCTGTTTACTAGCCCATGACTATTGCTCCCGTCTCCAGGTCTCTGGGAACGAGGCGGAGAGGGAACAGGACAGACACCCAAACTCTCAGTCCCTCAGTCCTCTCTGCGCTGGCAGGTGGCGCAGGTCCTTCCAATCGCTTTCGAAAGCCGCCAGCTCGGAAGAGCGCGAGCTGAGCAAGCAGCGCAGCCCCGCCCGGCGAGCCCCTGCTCTAGGAAGCAGCCGGGATCCCCCGTGGCCAGTGTAGACCCCGCGATCCGAGGTGTCAGCCCGCCAAGCGAGTACCTGCCAGCTGGGTTTGAACGGGCTCGGGCGCGGGGGCGGGGCGGGGGCGGGGCCTGGGCGGAGCCCCGCGGCCGGGGGCGGGGCGGGGCGGGGGCGGGGCGGGGGCGGGGCCCCCGGAGGCTCCGCGCCGTGTGGGAGAGACCCGGGCTCCGGGAGCAGGCGTCTGTCTCTTTAAGCGCCAGGGGCTGCTGCGCTCCCGCCCGGGGAGCCCGGAGCCGGATCTACAATCCCGTCCCTCCCGCTCCGGCGCTTGTTGCTCGCCGGGTCCGGGCTGGGGCTGCCGCCGCCGGGCAGCGAGGCTCCTTCCTTCGCCGGCTGCTCGCGCGCCGCCTCCCCCGGGCGCAGGCTGGGGGGCAGCAGCAGCCCCAGCAGGAGGGAGGGGTGCGGCGCACGCGGCCGTCGCTTCCCATCCTCAGGGCTCGGGGCGCCCCGTAGCCGCGGGGGCCAGACATGCGTCGCTCCCCCCTGCCCAGCGTCGCCGCCGCCCGCGCCCGGAGAGGACGGATTGCGGATCCCACACCTGCAAACTCACCCTAGAAGTCTCAAGGTGCGGCTGGGAGGAGGGGTGGGGGGGTCGGTTCCCCAAGGCCGCCTCCTCTCCGCGGGTGAGTTTTCGCAGGTAACCCGAGCCTGCGGGCGGGCGGGCGCGCGGGGGAGGGGCGGGCGAGACGGGAGGCGAAAGCGCCGCAGGTGAGCCAGGTAGGGTGGCTCACCTGCCCCGGCCGAGCTGCGGGATCCTCGCCGGTTTCCCCGGAGATGGAGGCGTGAGGGGGCTGGGGGGGGGGGGGCGCCTTAGGGGCTAAGTTAGGGCCCTGGGGTGGAAGGAGGGTTAAGGAAAGGGGGACTGGAGCAAAGTTTCTCTTCTTCACCCCTCCTGCCTGGGCTTGGCAGGTAGGGCGCCGGCGGAAGCCGTACGAGCTGCTGATGCAATGGGCTTTGCCTGACCGAGGTGAAGTGCTGGGGGCGGGGGAGGGCCCCAGTTGCCCGGCGTCCTGGGACCGTGACCCTAGAGGTGGAGAATCGAGGCAAGGCTCGGCGCATCCGAGCCTCCCCGTAAAATGGCTCCAGGTGCTCAGCCCCGAGCCCTTCTCCCTTGTGTCAACGAGTTCGTCCTTTCCGTGGAGGGGCTTCTACATGCCTTGCCTTCCTCTCCCAACAGGTGGTCTCGGCCCCTGTCCGGGGGACCCGTGCCGATGACCCAGGTGGTGCTTTCGCTTTCTGCCCCCTCGGCCGTGTGAGCGCGTATCCGCAGCGTGATGGGTAACCAGGTGGAGAAACTGACCCACCTAAGTTACAAGGAAGTTCCCACGGCCGACCCGACCGGCGTGGACCGGGACGACGGGCCGCGCATCGGGGTCTCCTACATCTTCTCCAACGACGACGAGGACGTGGAGCCGCAGCCGCCGCCCCAGGGGCCGGATGGTGGCGGCGGCGGCGGCGGCGGCGGCGACGGCTTGCCCGATGGTGGCGACGGGCCGCCGCCGCCGCCGCCGCAGCCCTACGACCCGCGGCTGCACGAGGTGGAGTGTTCCGTGTTCTACCGCGACGAGTGCATCTACCAGAAGAGCTTCGCGCCCGGCTCGGCGGCGCTCAGCACCTACACGCCCGAGAACCTGCTCAACAAGTGCAAGCCTGGCGACCTGGTGGAGTTCGTGTCGCAGGCGCAGTACCCGCACTGGGCCGTGTACGTGGGCAACTTCCAGGTGGTGCACCTGCACCGGCTGGAGGTGAGCAACAGCTTCCTGACGGACGCGAGCCAGGGCCGGCGCGGCCGCGTGGTGAACGACCTGTACCGCTACAAGCCGCTGAGCCCCGGCGCCGTGGTGCGCAACGCGCTGGCTCACGTGGGCGCCAAGGAGCGCGAGCTGAGCTGGCGCAACTCGGAGAGCTTCGCCGCCTGGTGCCGCTACGGCAAGCGCGAGTTCAAGATCGGCGGCGAGCTGCGCATCGGCAAGCAGCCCTACCGGCTGCAGATCCAGCTCTCGGCGCAGCGCAGCCACACGCTCGAGTTCCAGAGCCTGGAGGACCTGATCATGGAGAAGCGGCGCAACGACCAGATCGGGCGCGCGGCCGTGCTGCAGGAGCTGGCCATGCACCTGCACCCGGCGGAGCCGGACGAGGGCGACAGCGACGCGGCGCGGACTACGCCGCCTCCCGGGCGCCCCCCTGCGCCCGGCGGGGAGGACGAGGCCCGGGAGGCGGCGGTGCACTGAGCGGCCGAGCTGGGTGCCGAGCCCCTGGGCGGGAGCCCTTTGCAGCCGCAGCAGCAGCAGCAGCAGCAGCAGCAGCAGCAGCAGCTGCCGCCGCCCCCCCTCCCTCCTCTCGCTCCCTCCTCCAGCACCTTCCGGGCCCCATCTGGGCTCCTGGGCCATTTGGAGAAAAGGAGAGTTGGCGAAATGCGCAGCCAGCTGTGGCTTGAGCTCGTTCTCTTGGATGGAGGAGCAGCAGGAGGGAGCACGTAGGCGCCCTTTAGCCGGGGCACTTCCTGCCCGCCCGCTGGATCTGGCTCCCTTCAGGAGCTGGGCCGAAAGGTGGACTTGCCCGACGCTTCATCCTTGCCGGACCTGGGTCCAGACTCGACCCTTCTGAAGCACTCGGGGGAGGAGGAAAATTCAGAGGACTGGTGCCTGCCGTTGCCTCCTCCTCCCCCCGGGCTTGGAGGGGGCCCTGTACTGAAGCCTGAGCAGGTTTGTGGCGGCGCCCAGCTGGCAGAGAGCCAAGCTGCAGATAGGCCACCCCCACCTCCACCCCGGGGTGTGTGTGTGGAGGGGGGGTGTGGGAGGCTGGGGTGATTTACTTTTGGGGGATTGCTGGGGTTGAAGGCTGGAGAGTCCAGGCCCAGGTCTGGGAGCAGCAGGCCACAACCAGAGCAGCCCCCCTGTGAAGTGTGATGAATAGTTTCGTGAACTTGGGCTACAAGACAAAGACTTTGCTACCTCCCCCCCCCCCCCCCCCCAAGTAATTCATCTTCTGGAGCTGGCTTCTACTGGAGTCTCCTGCTCCCTCCAAGTAAATCATTGTCACGGGCCAGCTTGGGGAAGGATTCAATTATGGTTCTGTTTTGCCGCCTTTGTTTCTCGCCTGCTGTTGTAGGCACTTAGAGCCACGTTGTCATCAAAGGAGGGAATAGCCTTTGTGTCTCTAATCTAATTAAACCTGCATGGTTGTGTTCATCCGCAGGTCACACAGAGGGTTGGCCGATGCCACCCCATAAAGTATCCACTACAGAAGTAGTCAAATGGGGTTGCCCTGGCAGGAATCCCATCTCCCACTCATCATCTGATCCCCTTCCTGAACAGTGAAGATAACCCTTTTTTAAACTCTTAAGGCTTTGGTGGTGGGCCGTGATTTGATTTGATTTGGGTTTTTTTGTTTTGTTTTTTATTTTTGCCTCTTGGCTGTCCCATCCCCCTCACTCACTTTTGTTCTGCAGGTGATAAAATCTTAGGCTTGAGGTCTATTCAGTGATGAGGTGTTTGTTTTGCTAGCCACACCTGATGCAATTTAATCAAGATGTAAAGTCTTATTGTGTTGCAGCAGTCTCTTTGTTCCTTGGAGAACCCCCCCCCCTTTCAGAGCGCTCCTGCAATTGAGAGGGGTGACAGCCATCACAAATTAAATGCCACCTGGTGTAGTCAGCACTGAATCTGGTGACAGTCCTAAGGCACAGGTTGGTGGCTGTGAGATCTGTCGGCACCAGTCTGGCCTGTACTCTGAATCTGCCACTGATCCTGTTTGCTATACTGTGGGGCCTCTAGAAATTTTTACAACCCATCTCTTGTATTCATGAGAGCTCTGGCATGATGTGTGCCCTTGATTTAACGGTGCTGCTGTGCCGCAGATTGGCATTGCTAATGCAGTCTCAAAAGTTGAGTGAAGTTTTCCTTTCCCTTGGGAGTCATTTGAGATGACACCGAACAAGTCATTTTCTGAACAAATTCTTACAGTAGGAGTGGAATCCTATTTGAGCGTCCTAAAAAGCTGTGGCCATGTTCGGGCCTTCTCCCTGGGGATTTCTAAGTCACAGCAACAAGACTTGAAGGATTTCTTTGTATACTTTTTTTTCAAACCTGGAAGTTGATGCCATAATCTTTAAAAAGCCTAGACCGTCGTCGCACCTCAATATGAAATAATTGTGGGGGCATTAGCTATGTTCCCTGTTCTCACAAGGATCACCAAACAGGTCCTGTCACATTGCTAAAGATGAACCACACTCAGAGCCCTAGTCTGGGACCTTGGAGAAATGTCAGTCGCCTGGGGGAAATGTAGCTCTAGTTTCCATGTGAAATAATCTCCCAGCTTCATGTTTATATTCTCTTGTTCGTGGCAAAGCCAAGCAAGGTAAAAGACATTTAGGAGAACCTCCCACATCTAACAGATTTGGGTTTTCTTTTACACTTAACGTGGTGGTTGAAAGACCAGCGTGCAGACACCAAGAGGGGAGAAGAACAGAACAGCAGAGTCTAGTAGCTCTGGGCTGGCTAGCCAGCCAGCTTTTCCACTTCCCTATCTGTGTGTCTGCCTCCTTGGCCCTCAATTGGAAAGTGAATGTCATTAGTCACACGGAGGTACAGCAGTGTCTGTCGTTACAAAGGAACTGCTTTTTGTGGGAAGTCTCCACTTGAAGAACTCTTGTAAAATCCGCACCCATAAACAGTAGCATTCTGCTTCTAGAGAAGAGGTGGGGGGGTTTTTGTTTTGTTTTTTTGAAAATGAGCTAGAAGAGGAAAGCCATCTCCTTTCCAATGTAATGCAAGCGTTTTTTTTTACTGGCTACCAGAGATGTGAAGTCTGGAACATGAAGAATGATTCCGTTGGAAGTTTCCTTAGGGTTCTCTAGAGCTCTAAAGTAAAGCAACAATCAACCAATGAAGGCTCCAAGAAAGGGGACTTCGTCAACTTCCCCTCTTTCCTCAAGGTGGCAGTGTTGTGGATAAGTGAGTTTTTAAATGTCCAGGCTATGGCTACATCTGGCACTTTAAAAAAGTGAATATATTTAATAATTTTTGTTTCTCCTTGGGAATAAGACTTTAAAACTCTTTTGTACTGTGAATTACGTATGTTCTTTGAAAGAAAGAAATATCGATTCTAATGTTCTTCAGAAGTTGTGGCAGGGATAAGCAGGACCCCGGACTGGAACATATCCTAAAAGTAATGAAACAAATTCTATTTTCTTATCTGAGCAAATATTTTATTGAGACTGCTCATGTATGTCAAAGGAGCCCACAACGTCAGCGACACCATTTTTTGTATTGAAAGAACTCCTACTTTTTGTAGCTTTTATTCCACATGTGATTGAAAATGACTTTATAGCACTAAAATGCCTAGCAGAAGACTTGACACCAGACCTTTAAGGAAATCTTTAGTTTTTATGAAAAATGACACTTCAGTGGTTAAACTTCTCGTGTCTTCGGTGTTTCTGGCCCTAAGAGCACCACTAGACAGCACCACAACCACATGGAAACATATTTTTGGAAGCAAAACTTTAATTTTGTACCACATATGCTATGGAGAGTTAAGAAAAATTAATGACTACTTGTTTTCTATTTTTTTTCCTAACAAAATCGAATCCACTGTGTTGAAGACTCTTGATATTATGTGATCGTCTAACCATTTTTTAAAATAAATTAGAATAAAATCTGTGATCATGGTCATCGAATGGTTTTGTTTGGAAAGTTACATTTGTGAGATTTTTTTTTTTTTTTAAGTCATGGTAACTACAAACTTGACTGGTTATTCACATTTTCACTATGTTTTGTTCTTAGCTGTAATTCTTGTGCCCCATGGAGAATTACATTTACTAACATGGTAAATTCTATGTGTATTTTATTTCCTAGTGAATTGTGTAAACTATTTTTGTTGAAGATTGTATGTTAAATCAATGTTATGTTCTCATACCACTTCTTGAGAAGGAGGTTCCGATTTGAAATTGTATCATTTCCTTCAAAATGAAGGGCAGTGTTTAGTTAAAATAAAAGATCGATGACATCTTTTGAACCACTTCCTCTTCACTGTCTTATTAAAATGAAATCTATCAAGTCCTTTTGAAAAACGCTATAAAGGTTTCCAATAAACCATTCATTAGTGTTAACTGAATTTATAATTTTTTCCCCACTTGTATACCTCTTTCTGCTATGTGTGGTTCAAATATCAAGCTGTAGTTTTTCTGAGGATATTCATCTTTACATTGCTCAGTAAACATTTCGATGAATTCATTTAGTGACAAAGCCCTCCCTGCATTTGCTCTGTGAGAATTAATCACCCATTGCTTCTAGGCTATCAGTGTTCGTGAAAAATGTCTCATAAACATAAATTTTCAGTGCACATTGATTTTCAGAATCAATGCAAACATTGCTGATCACCACACTCCCATATTGGAATGTATACTGGGGCGTTTTGGTATTAAGATCAGTTGCATCTTGGGTGGTTTCAGTTTCAGACAAAGGGAATCTGTTCACTGGGTAATTGAATTACAGAAAACGGACAAATGTGACCACATGGCACCGTTGGCATCATAAGGGATGCAGATGCCAGCAGTTGATAGGCAGATGTGGCATCTGGGACTGGTGTGTGGGAGGCCACGAGCACTGCTTAGGCCAGCACCTGAAGCTACTGCCACAGTCCCATGAGGTTCAAAAGCCTGGGCTTTGTCAACAGGCTCTTAGGAGAATTTTAAATAGAAAGAACCAGAAATGCAAAAAGTAATAGGGAGCTCGGCAGCAGGAGGGCCATTTATCCCTAGAGTGGGAGTCCTTAATTTATCATGGTTCTCCTTGTACAAGAAAATAGAGGGAAGGGAGCTTGATACAGAAAGTTCATTTATTCTTGGGAGATCTTGGTGTAGGCTGCTGTTTCCATTCCCTTTAAGTGGACTGAGCTTGCTTAATGTAGGAAAATGACATGTTTGGAAGCGTTTAAAAGGACCTCCAAAATGAACAGACCCAGAATACGTGAGAAGGGCTTTTATTTCCTTTTACTGAATTAACTGGGAAATTGGCTTATTGAACAAATAGAGCCATTTTATCTGCAGAGTAGATGCAAGAATGATTGGTGTGTATTTGCAATCACAAGATACTAGGAATTTATGAAGGAGTAGAGGATGCTGAGCTCTAGTCTAGATACTGGAATGTGCAGAGATGACAAGCAAACACACTGAGAGAGTCTTGGTTTCTCAGGGGAAATTCATTTCACTCTTTTGTTGTATGGGACATGATAATAAAAGGCGGCCCTGTACAGAGCTGATGGTAGGTCTTCAGGTAAAGCAAATGGGTGTAGGTTGAATTAGACCAAAATTCTGAAAGTACAGATGATGGCAAAAAGGATGTAACTAATATACCTAATATTCACAAAGTACTTAACTGGGAGGCTCCTGAATTCCCAGTGCCTAACGTAAAAAGATAGACCAGATCCATAGTTTCTGTCCTCAGTGTCACATTCTAACAGGTAAGACAGGTGACTTCTTACCAAAAAGGAATTCACAGTAAATAATTTAATTTCAGTCGATGGAAACGTACAGGGTGTATGGGATCTCTCCGTCAATGAGTTGGTGAAGGCTTCCCTGAGGAAGCATTTATGCTCAACCCTTCCAGAGGAGACGAGAGAAGGGTAAAGGAGAGAGCCAGGTGCTTTAGAGTGGGCACGACTTACACTGATTCAGGGAGGAAGGCTGGGGAGGGAACGAAAGAATGTTGAGTGGCCTCAAAATGCCTTTGCTTCTTACTCCAGTAGGACCTGGCAGGGAGAGACCTTCACTCTACATTTGAGGGAGTGAGTGAACCTGGAGGTTGAGTTTGCCAGAGTAGAAAGCCCTCCTATCTCCTCAAGGTGCTGTCATCTCTATGATGTGAGGAGGGTGAGGTAGCAGTGATTGTAGGATGAATCAAACGGGGAGCAAGGGAGTGACACTGTCTCCTCTCCCAGAACTCCACTGCCAGCTGGGCTATAAATAGTGTGAATTCGGGCCTTTGCCTGATGAGACTGAGAGAAGTGGCACAGGTCAGGCTGGATGGAAGCAGAGGTAAAACAGCACAAGTTTGACAGCCTTCATGCCCTGGTCTTGGAGTCATGATCGCAGAAGACATTATTTCATTCAATTGGCCAACACAGGCCACCATCAGAATATAGACTTTGGTGCCTCGTCATCAATGGCCATTAATGACTCAAAAGATGAGCTTTGCTACTTTGGTGGGAGAAACTTGTACAACAATGTGCTTAACTTCCAAGGTTTGGTTACCTTAATAAGCATTCACCTTAACCTCATAACTGAGGATTCTCAGTGGCTAAGCTAAACTGGAAGTAGAGGGTCTGACCTAGGCAAGAAAAACTGAATAGTGGTTAAGTCTTGACAGTCAACCTACCTGGGTTTCTCTACTCTGGGCTCTACTCACTGTCAAGCTGGTAACTTTGGCGGAAGTTAAATATATGCTTGGAAGCCTTATTTTATCTTCTGTAGGATGTGACCTATGACATAGGTCATATTCACTTAACTCTGAATTTCAGCTGTACTTGCAAAATAATATAATATAATGTATATAATCATATGATTGGACTAAAATAATAGTATCTACTTTAAGTGGTCGTTGTGAGCACAAAATGAAACAATGCACCTAAAGTGCAGATCAATAGCAATTGTGATTGATAAAGAGAAAATCTAGGATATTCTAGGTGTTCAAAAGCCTTATTCAAAATGAATTTTTATCTGGTCGAGAGAGGTCTCCCCTTTAGTTCTAGAGTATTTCTTAGCTAAGCTACAAGAAACTGGTAAGATAAAGAGAGAACTCTAGTTAGTACTGCAGTTGTTTAGCTTCTGCTAGAGGATTTGATCTTTAGTAGATGAACCATTTAATTTGTTTATACATTTTATTATGTTTACTCATCAATGCAACCAATATTTCTTAAGAACTTTTAAGGTATAAGGTGCCAGAGAGATGAGGGTGAATTTGAAGTGATAGTGTGGTGATAATATTAACAGCGATGAGGTCACGGTGTCGCCCACCCACCTCCGCCTCCAGCGTTAATCATCACAACAGCCTTTCTGGACAGCTGCCGATAGCTTCATTTTATAGTTGAGGGCATAGCTTTAGAAAAGTGAAGCCATTTGTCCCTGGTCACATAGCTAATAAGCGACAGCTTCTGGACTAGAACTGGAATGCTGGTCTCCAAAGCCCCAGGCCAGGATTCCTCCACTGAGAGGTCATCGCCACTCCCACCCTTTGGCTGCCTCTCCCTTCTCTGTACCCAAGGAGGATACAGAGAACCTTATTCTGCTCCTACTTTTGGCAGCATTATCTGAGAGGCAGGTAGATTTTCACTCCTGTTGCAGCAGCTCTGAAGGTAGTGACCCCAGAGGTAGGAAGAGGCAGGAAGAGGAGAAGCAACTCTTCCAAGAGAGATTTTACACCCTTATCATGAGTAACAATAACAAACCCTGGGTGAATGTTGACCATCCCCTAATTACCTCCACCCTCCTGTGGCGGAGCATTGTGACAATCCCTACTCAAACTGCCCCTCTCCTGTCAGTGCTTTTGTGACTCACTTTCCTCCTTCAGACCAAAATAAGGTCACACGGGCCTGTTTCAGATCTTTGCTCCAGCCCCTGACCTGCTGTGTGATGTTGGGCAAGTTAGTAATTTCTTTAAGCCATTTTAACTTATCTAAAAATTGGAGTTACTAGGACTGTCCAGTCCATAGGACTGTTCATTGGCTTACGTGAGATAATGTATATCAAGTGCATCATGGAGCACTTAGGTGTGGAGTGGGGGTCATATTGGCTCTGCCACAAATGGCATGGCTACAAATATAATATATGACCTTGAGCAAGTCCCTTTACCACACTGGGACCCTGAATTTACATTTCTGTGTATGTAGTACCCAACTCCAGCAGGAGTCCATGACAAGGTTCCAAGAGCAGCTATATCCTTTGAGATGGTTCTAGAAGTTGCTATACATAATTATAACCAATTAATACTAACTAATACTTATTCCTTGGCTATAGCCCTAAACCTCATTCATGTAAAAAATTAATATGTAGAAAAAATAATATGGAAATGTAAAAAAGAAAGTGATAATAAGATGATTGAATTTCAGGGAATGCTTTTATTGTGAAAGATAGGGACTACACACACAAAACATTGTTTTGAATTAGCAAATTTTGTTACGATCTTTAATATTAGAAACCAAATCTGGGTCGTGGGTGAGGGAAAAGGTGATAATAAGAGTAAATTAATCTGTATTTCCTTTGGGAATAGAATTTCCTCTGGAAGAAAAAGTATTTCATTGTTTTTTGTTGTTGTTGTTGTTGCTGTTGTTCTGTTTTAATTTTGCTTTTCAAACACTAATTTTCTTTTTCTTTTTCTTTCTTTCTCTCTCCTTTTTTTTTTTTTTTTTTTTTTCATACTAGGGTACATTTCTCTTTGCTACCTGGCTATACTGTTGGCCAATACATCAAAGCCCATAGAGAGAATTTTCTTGTATCTCAATGGCTGTGCATGATTTATTCTACTTTATTCTAATGGAGTCTATTTCTTTTTATATTTCAGTAAGAGCAAGGTTGTTCATAAAGCCATAAAGCATCAAACAGTGGCAGTTCTTTGTGCTGACATCTATTTTAGTACTTTAAAAATATTAATAGACTTTATTTTTTAGAGCAGTTTAAGGTTCACAGCAAAACTGAGTGGAAAGCAGAGTTCCCACCTACCCCCTCTCCCAACCACACAGCCTCCCCCAGGGTCAGCATGAGAGTCAGTGTGGCACATTGTTACACTGGATGAACCAACATTGACACATCATTGTCAACCAGAGTTACATTAGGTTTCACTCTTTGTGTTGTGCATTCTATCATTTTGAAAAATGTATCCACCATTATAGGATCACAGAATAGCTTTACACAAGACATGTCTCCTTTAATTCTTTCTCTCCCAAACTAGGAATTGGACTATTTTCAGCTCCTCTTATCAAAACTTAAGAGCTATTTCTCTGCAGGGCCCTTCTGTTTTCTTGACCATTCCGTATGATGTGTCTGGCTAGAATTGTGTTCATTCATTCTTTAAGTATGAATTGAGGCCAACCCCAGGCAATGTGCTACCTACTGGGGCTAGAAAGAGGAGTACCATGTGGTCCCTGTGCCCCAGGGGCCTACCCATATTCTACTGAGCAAGATGGGCAACACAGGAAGTGCAATACCTGGGATGAAGTTGTGATGATGGAGAAGTGGCAGGCTCCAAGCATTAGAGTAGCACTAGTGAGGGGTGGAGATGTTGGCAGCTAACCCCACATGGTGGGAATGGGAAAGGGTCTAGAATAGCTTTCCTGGGCAAAGTTAAGCAGATAGGAGGATATCTTATCAGAGGAAGATTCTAACATAATCCTGCTTCCAACTCATCAACCCTTTATTTAGGGAGCAAAATACACATCTGTCTCTATAAGTGGCTGGGGGGAGCGGAGCATGAGAAAAATACTATCAATTGCTTAATAAATCCTCTTTTTCATAGTGCTGATACAGATTTCAGTCAACGAGGGCACATTATTAAAAACTCTGAAAGGATAATTTCACTGCATTAAAAGTGTTCTGTTCTCTTTTAACACCATCATCCTCCTGCCTTTAGGCATAGCCAAGCAGTTCCAATACAGTTGGGACTGAGGCTGCTTTCCCTGTGTTTGAGGGAGCCAAGAGGCACTGTGGAAAGCATTGCCTGGCATTTGAGTCAGGCCTGGGTGTCAGCCCAGGACCTTTCTTTCTGCGCCACTGGGGCACATGCCCTTCCTGGCTTGGGTGGCCAGAGTGTATTTATTTGTAAAGTGGGAATGACATGTCTCCCATCATGCAGGGTTATGGAGTTGATAATATACAGAAATCACTCAGAAGTTGGGGATCCCTGAGTGGCTCAGTCGTTTAGCACCTGCCTTCAGGGCCAGGGCATGATCCTGGAGTCCCAGGATCGAATCCCACATCAGGCTCCCTGTGTGGAGCCTGCTTCTCTCTCTCTCTCTCTCTCAAATAAATAAATAAAATCTTTAAAACAAAAATCAAAAACAAGTATTCCTGGCAGGAAGTTTTATGCTTAGGGATCGGTTGCTATGATTATCCATTTCCCCTTTTTCACTTTTGCACTGTATCCACGCCTCACCAAAATCTCACAGGTGCATTTCAGATCTGAGCAGGTTGAGCCAAAGAAACTTTACCAGAGTTAAGAGATGATGTGACATTTTGGTTTTGTAATGGTTAAAACTCTCTGCCTCCAGGTGTTTGGAGAAAAATCATAAATATATGCACACACAAACCTATGTACACATGCACATAAACAAGCCAAGTGCATCATTTCATTTGAATCTTCAGTTTCTCCCCAACCTGACAACCAAGGAGGTGCAGCTCAAGCATTGAAATCATCATATCATCTTAAAGCTGTAACTGTTTTATTACTTCCTGGTTAGTGCCTCTCTCTGCCTGCCCTTTCAGCCTATGAATATTTTTTATTAATATAATTTTATTACTTTTTTTCTTACAGTTCAAAAATAATATGTACTTAAAAGAAGTTCAAATACCAAAGTGTATAAAGTAAAAGAAAGGACATCTTCCATTGCCTTCTTTCACCTTATTCCACCTGTAACCAAGGCTTATTAATATCAGGTGTGCTGCGAATTCCTTCTAGATTTTTTTATATGAACATTCAGACATGCTTAGCTGCATGTATTTTTCCTGTTTTTTTTTTTAATATTTTATTTATTTATTCATGAGAGACACACAGAGAGAGAGAAGCAGAGACATAGGCAGAGGGAGAAGCAGGCTCCATGCAGGGAGCCCAATGTGGGACTTGATCCTGGGACTCCAGGATCATGCCCTGGGCGGAAGGCAGGCTCTAAACCGCTGAGCCACCTAGGCATCCCAAATTTTCATAGTAAAAAGCTTCTGTTTCTTATTTATGCATGTTTTTATTGATGCTCATTTCAACTATATCCAATTTTTCCTGATTATAAATGATACCACATACATTTTTTGTTACACCTGTTCTTGGCATGCATGAGAATATTTCTAAAGGATATAATCATTGAAGTGAAATTTCTGGATTAAAGGTTATGCAAAGATGTAGATTTTTTTATTTTTAATTTTTTTGAGAGTGAGGGGAGGGATGAGGAGGGACAGAGGGAGAGAATCTCAGGCAGGCTTCACACCCAGTGCAAAGTCCCATGTGAGGCTGGATCTCACAATCCTAAGATCATGACCTAAGCCAAGATCAAGAGTCAGATGCTTAACCAGCCGAGCCACCCAAGCACCCCTGAAAAATTTAGATTTTGATAGGAATGACTATGTGACCATCTATAAAAGATAGTGCCAACTACGGTAAAGCTTTTTGAAAATATTTGCTAACTTGGAGGTGAAAAACAGGACATAATTGTTTGAGTTTCAATGGGAGTTTTATTTTTTTACCACCTGAGCTAGTCTCATTGGTATCTCTAAGAATTCAAATCAACGGTTTACTAGTTTTATTCTATTATAAGTATTCTAATTCTCTTCAAAGCACTTGGTGATAGGGTCAGCCTGGGGAATTCTAGAGTTCAATCTGTGAACTTGAGCAAACAGTAGAAAGGTAACAGTGAAAGGTATCCAAAATGATCCTTTTAAAAATGTCAGAGTGTGCAACATGCTGGCGGCTTCCCATGGTGCTTTGGATAAAATCTAAGTTTTTTACTATGGCCTGTTGACCTGCATGATCTGGCCTCTGTTTATGCTGCCAACTTCACTTCTTATCACTCCTTCTTACAGCTATATCCCAGCATCACAGGCCTATTTTTTTTTCCTCTAAATGCACCAGAGTTTTTCCTTCTTGCTCTAGAGCAGCATTTTCATACATTTTGACTACTGACCTGCAACAGGAAATGAACCATGTATCACAACTAAATGCCTACATATATGTATGTGTGTGCATGTGTGTGTGTATATATGTGGGTATATGCTTATATCTGAATCTAAATTTTACCAAACAACTCCTAACTGTACTGTGATACCATGTGGCAAGATGATGCAGAATCATGGCCCCCCAAAGTTGTCTGCACCCTAATGTTTTCTGACCAGTCGAAATCCTAAAATTGAAGATTCACTGGTAAGGGGAGAAACTATCCAGAGCCTCATAGTTTCACCACTTTACAGTTCTCTTTGGACAAACCTTTCATTTTAATGAAATTTTCACAATACCTGTGACCTCCTTGGCCTTTTCTTTGGAAATGCACATGTTCACCACATTTTTTGGAGCTTCCACAGCCCTAGGCTAGATGTGAATTGTGTTCAGAGTCATAGATAATGCTTCAATAGTCTTGTTGAAGAATCAGAGATACTTTAAAGTAATAAAGAGAATGAGACTTTCATTCCCTCACATGTGAGGGGTAGTTAGGGACTAGAGGACATTTGAGCCACCTTCATCAACTCCTTCCATCGCTGACAACGCTAACTTAACGTCTTGGTAACATTACTCATTGTCAAAGTGTGTTTCCTAGGTATTGAATTAAATCTCTGCACCCTCTTCTTAAGATAGTACTACCATCCTCCTTGAATAGGTATAGAAATTGAGCCTCTGAGAAAAGGAAATAAAATGTTTGCTGAGCACATACTATATTCCAGACCCCATGACTGGAATCTTACAAATGGTATTTCATTTAATCTTCAGTGTAATCTGGGAGGTTGCCACTATGATTCTCATTTTAATATGAAGTCATGATTTGCCCAAAATTGAGCTATGAAATGGGCCCAACAAGATCAACCTACAGTTATCTGACTCCTGGGCCAATGTTGTTCTTCCTGCTACATGGCAGGTTCTTCCAGTGGTTACACTCACTCTCATTTTGCAAGTGTTTCCAAGTCCCACAATCACAAAAGCTTCTCTTCAGATTTCCTCAGTGCTGTTGAAAGTTGATGAAGTGGAACATTCCACTTACATCTTCTTCACTGGCCCCTGGTACTCTGAAAACTGAGTAGATGAAGGCAAGAAACTGGGCAATCCAACTGAGAGATGACAAAGAGCTGAGGGAAGATGACACCCCATGTGCAAAGGGCTGTGATTTTTCCTTTTATTTGAACTTATTATTTGGGCATAATTTCAAAGTTGCTTGAATGGGCATAGTGCAGAGTGGGCATAGTCTACCCTTGATGCAGATTCATCTTTGTCAACATTTTATTCCATCTGCAAAGGGCAGGTGGGATACAGGTACTTAATGTCATTCTTGCCCACAGACTCTGCGTGTCTAGCAGATTTGTTAATTCTCATTTGAAGTGTCCTCCAGCCCAGCTCTCTTACTCGTCCTTCTCCCCATGTTCTCAATTCAGTTTTGCACTATTGCCCAGGATTTCTCACTCTCTCCCATTGCAGGTGTGAGGCTGGCTCTGCCATAGGTCAGTGTGAATTCAGATCACTGGTCTACCAGTTACCGGCCATTGTAACTTTCGGAGAGGCATTTAACCTCATTGAAAGTATGAACCTGATATAGCACCTTCCAGAGTGTTTGTGAAGATTATATGGAACCATATGAGAGAAAGAAGTTAGGCAGAGTGCCAAGCACAGAGTAAATTCCCCTAGAAATGCAAACTCGTATTGCAAAAGACCCCTGTCCATCCTGTAGCCATTCGAACACCTAAGCAGATACTAAAATCTTGAAATACTTCCATAGCAGTGGGTAAATAGCTGCTTCCATAAAACCCATCCCTCACCACCACAGCACCCCCCTTCCTGACCACCTGGTTACTGCCCTGGGACACCCATAATATCTCTACAGACTGACAGGTATATGCACGCAGAGCTGGGGCCTCCAGCATTCAGCTGCTGCTCTATGTGAGGCGTTTTGATTGGTTGATGACTGCTGAAAAATGTTAATATCTCTGCAGAATATTAGCTTAAGTGCCTATAAATACTATCACCCCCATTTACAAATGACAAAGGAAGTCAGGGGATGGAGGGAGTAATTTTGTCCAAAGTCATACAACCGATTATGACTTAAACTTGAGACTGTTTAATTTCCAAAACCTTGCCCAGTCCCTGAGGAATGGAGTCCCAGACCCCAAGCACCTGTGACCTTGGGCAGGAGACTTCATCTCCTAGAGGAGGAACAGAGTGCAAATGATCCTTCTGGCTTCCCTACCTCTCCAGGCATAAAAAAAGTGCTGACATACAGAAGTTTTCCTTGTCTTTTTGTTCACAGCAAATAATTAAGTTCAGTGGTCAGTCTTAGGCCAGAGATCAAACTCAACTTGTTAATTATTCACAGAGTTGATAATTCTGCTTTTCTCTTGAAACTGTTGAACCAGTTGGGACAAGCCAGGACTACAAAGCTGGTAAAACGGACTTTTTGAAAATAACTCGTTGAGTCAGACCATTGGAATATTTTTAGAGAGGGAATGTGAGCCAATGAAAGTAGGAGAGCTAATAATTTGGGGTTGGTTTGTTTCCAATGGTACCCAAAGGGTAAAGGGAAAGTTCAAACCCTTCTTCCTCAAACTCCCCAGAAGTAACAGTTAATAGCAGATTCTTATATCTTTTTCCAGAAATTAACCAGTTAGCCTTTCTTCCTTCCTTCCTTCCTTCCTTCCATGCAAATGGAATCATAATATATTAATGGCTAATATTTATCATGTGCTCGCTATGTGCCCGGGAAGATTTTCAGTATCTTGTCTGGACTGTATGTCATGTAACCCTCTATGAAATAGGTACTGCTTTTATTTTCACAGTTTAGATGGGAAAACAGGCCCAGAGGGGTTAGATCACTTGCTTAAAGTCACACAACAGATGGGTACAAGGAAAGAACTTAGTAAGTCAACATAAATCTGTCTTATTCTAGCTATCTTATTCTGTCTTATGCCTCAATGTATCTCTTCATGGGAATGGATTGTAGTTTCTTTAACTTATAGTTGAATTTTGAAGTTGTCTAAATCTGTTCGAATTATCACAGCTACATCAACCAGCTTTGTATATTTATCTTTGAAATTTGAACTTTTATTTGATGTTTGTTGTGTGCCAGGCACTCTGGGACACTCTTGACACGTATTTGTCATTGAGTGCTCAGACTTACTCCATGACTTTAGGAATTGTCCCTGATGCAAGGAAGGATATTGAGACTCTGAACAGTTAAGTAACTTTCCCAAAGTCCCAGAGTTCATGAATGGCAGAAGGTGGAATTGAACTCAGGCTCTCTGAGTCCAGGGGCTGTAATACTACTGTTGCTATGGTATGTACATGGCTGTGTATGAAAATACCCATGAGGAAGTCACACGTCTACAAGAATCTTCCCCTTTAATACCATTATCCTTTATTCTTTTTCTTGTGTGTTATAATTTCACACCCATTAAACAGAGTTAATAATACTTACTACTATGGACTGAATTGTGTTCCCCAAAATTCATATATTGAAGATCTAACCCACAATGTAATGGTGTCTGGAGGTTGGAACTTTAAGAGGCAATTAGGCTTAGATGAGTTCATGAGGATAAAGCCTCCATAATCGGAGTAGTTTCCTTATAAGAAGAGACACCAGGGGAGCACCTGGGTAACTCAAGTCACTTAAGTATCTGCCTTTGACTCAGGTCAGGAGCTTGTGGTCCTGGGATTGAGCCTACTCTTGGGCTCCCTGCTCAGTGGGGAGTCTGCTTCTTCCTCTGCCTCTCCTCCTGGCTTATGCTTTTTCTCTCTCTTTCTCTCTCTCTCTAGCTTGCTTTCTCTTAAAAGAAAGAAAGAAAGAAAGAAAGAAAGAAAGAAAGAAAGAAAGAAAGAAAGAAAGAAAGAAAGAAAGAAAAAGAAAAGAAAGAGAGAGATACCAGAGAGCTTGCTTCCTCTCCTCTCTCCACCATGTGAGCACACAACAAGAAGGTGAATGTCTGGAAGCCAGGAGGAAGATCCTTGCCAGAACCTGACCATACTGGAACCCTGATGTATTTCTAGCCTCCAGAACTGTGAGAAATAAGGTTCTGTTGCTAAAGCCACCCAGTCTGTGGTATTTTGATATGATAGCTCAAGCAGACTAATTACTTAACTTATAAAATTATTTTAAAATTAACAGAAACAACAAGGAAAAACATCTAGAATATTTATAATGGAGTTATCATACGCCAGGTGTTGTTCTAGAGCTTTACATGTACACTAGTTTCTTAGGGCTGCCATAACAAAATACCACAAACTAGGTGGCTTAGAACTATAGAAATTTATTCTTTCACAGTTTTGAAGTCTAGAAAATCCAAAGTCAATATCTTCATAGGGCCAAACTCTCTTAAAAGTCTCTGAGGAATGTTTTTCCTTGCCTTTTCCTAGCTTCTGGTAGCCCCAGGAATTCCTTGGCTTGTGGTAGCATAACTCTGATCTCCACCTCTATCATGACAAGGCATTCTCCCCCTGTGTCTGTGTCACCACTTAGTTATCCTCTTATAAGGACACCAGTCATATTGGAGGAAGGGCCTCTCTTACTCTAGTTGGACCTCATCTTAAGTAATTACATCTACAATGACTCTATTTCTAAATAAAGTCCCATTCTGAGATCCTGAGGGTTAGGACTTCAACATATCTTTTATGGAGAGAAAAAGTCAAGCTATCATAATACACATATTTTCTCATCTAATCTCTGCAGCAACACAATGAAGCAGATATTAATATTCCCATTTTATGGATGAGGACATCAAGGCTCAGAGAATTCACATCACTTGTCCAAGGTGACATAGTGGTTAAACAAATGTATGCTCTTGCCTTGCTTCTTGGCTAATAGAGATTGGAGGCAGAGTAGACACTCAGAAGAAAATGTGGGTTTGTTTTATGTTGAAATGCCTGACAAATAGCAAAAAACTTTAGACTAATTAATACCCCTTATGAACATAAATGTAGAAATCCTTAACAAAATATAAGCAAATCAAATCCAGGCATATGTAAGAAAGGATAATACACCATGATCAAGTGGAATTGAATGTATTCAATGATAACTGATTTAACTGATTTGTGATAACTGATTTACCTAGTGAGTCCAGTGTTTAGGCTTTCTCAGGAATAACTTCTATAAACTTTTTTTTTGTATGACCCACACTTTCCTATTTCATTGCATGTCTTGTATTGTTTGCTATTGTTAATGAAAATTGGACATTTTAAATAGTATGATGTGTCAAGTCTGAAAATCAGATTCTCTTCTCCAGGCTTTTTGATATTGCTGCAGTTTGCTAGTTGAGCGACTTTCTTGGACTATTTCTATAAAATCTGCATTCTGTGTCATGCGTGGCTATTGAAGTGATAAACTAATGACTAAACAAGAGATTTCCATAAAACTACATGAACTAATAACCTTCCTTTTTAAGGACTGTGTGTGTGTGTGTGTGTGTGTGTGTGTAGTTATGTTTTCAGTGCTCTGGCAAGCAGTTTATGATTCTAGCTTATACTTAACTCCTTGCTTATGCAAAGCATGACAGCATAACCAGAGGTGAGAGAGTAGGACATATTTAGCGCTTTCTGGGGCATATACACAGTCCTAAAAATGTACACGGGCTTCTAGATTCTCAGTAATATGCTGGAGCTTTTCAAAGATGCCTATGGATATCTCATTATCCAGCTTTTCTTTTTAATATATTTGATTTGCACTTGTTAGCTCTAACTGTTAACACATCTCTGGGCAGCTGTGATATTAAACAATTGCCACTGATTGTATTTGACAAATACTCTGTGGGTGGGGCTCCTCACAAAGAACATGCTCTGATTAGATCAAATAAAGACATCCTTAAAAGTGGAGCTTTTTTCACAAACTGCCAGATAGATCACATGGTGACAATTTCTAGGAATGGGACTTCCTGGAAGCTCCAAACCCATTTTGCTTTCTTCAGTAGCTGCTAAGCTGCTGTTTTCACAGCTACTGTAGCTGTGAGGCTTTTGGCTTCCAGTGCTCCTGAATTGCTGGGGAGAGGCTGATGGGCCTAAGTCCAGTTAAAATGCCACAAAGCTCACTATTCTTGCCCAAATTCAGCCATTTTTCTTGAATAAATACTGTTTGGATTACTGGAAGCCACTGGTGATTTTTCAGAGTTATGAAACAGGTATTTTGACACTTTTCACTCATGTTCTCATTGCTTTTATAGAGAAATGGGTTTCAGAGGTCCTTAATCAACCATTTCAGAACAACCAATTGTATATCCATTTTCTGTAGGTATGTAACAAATCAGCACAAACTTGTAGGCTAAACTCACACCCATTTATTATGTCATATTTTTGTAGGTCAGATGTCCTGGCCCAGAGTAACTGGATTTTTTGTTCAAGGTCTAACAAGCCTTAGAATGAATTCTCTCTTTGAGCCAGGCTCTTCTTTCACCCTCATTTGGGTGGTTGGTAGAATTTACATTTTGACTGTAGGACTGAAGTCCCTGTTTTTATGCTGGCAGGCAGTCCATCTCATCTTCTCAAGGCTACCCCTAGGTCCTAACCATGACCTGGAAACTTACTTTCTTCAAAGCCAGCAGGAAAAATCTCTCTCCGGTTTGTTAAGTTATGTAACTGAAGTTACATAGTCTAATCATGGGAGTGCCTGGCCTATCATATTCACAGGACATGTTCACATTCGGGGAGCAAGGATTATATAAGGTATGTTTACCAAGGTGTGGTGTTCTTGAGGGGATTCTTGTCTTAGAATTTTGAACTCTATAAGTTTAATTGTAGGTTTTTGTATAGCACTTTTGTATAAAGTGACCTAATGTAATTGTCACGACAGCAATTTGAGATAGACAAGGAAGGTGTCCCAAATCTTATTTCAGAGATGTGAACTAAAAGGCTCAGAGCGATTATATTACTTTCTTTCTTTCTTTCTTTTTTTTAAGGTTGTATTTATTTATTCATGAGAGACACAAGAGAGAAAGGCAGAGACACAGGCAGAGGGAGAAGCAGGCTCCTCTAAGGGAGCCTGATGCAGGACTCCATCCCTGGACCCCGGCCTCACACCCTGAGCAGAAGGCAGACACTCAACCGCTGAGCCACCCAGGCATCCCACAATTACATGACCTTCTCACCAGCACACAGGTAGAATTAAATCCTCTGATTTCAGTAGCGTCCTCTGTCCCAGCACACCTGTCTGTCATGTTAAAGGTCAGTCCTTTCTGAATTTTGTTTGTTACATGGCTGTGAAGATGTTAGTACCTGAGGCCTCTTTAAGGAACTCTATCTCTGGAATAGTCTCCCCTGGGCTCCAGCGTCTCCTGCATGTGTATTTGGGGAGAATACCTGAGCACGGAAAATAGTATTAACCTGAAGTTTTGATAAAATGAAGTTTTCAGGGGTGAATTGCAATTTAAATAGCTGAAAAATTCCATTTACTTCCAGCAATGTATTCTGAATGCTCCCTCCGGCCCAGCTCAAAAGGAGCAGACAGTCATCTCCCTCAGAAAGTAATGGAATTTTTATTTTTGTCTTAAAAGTGCCTTGAAATCAGCAATCTCAAGGCTGGCAATGGGGCTTCCGTGAAGACATCATCAGAAAGAATAGCAGAAGGCTCTGGAGGTAGTCAGCCATGGACCAAACTCATTCTCCCTGCAATTGAATGGTTTTGCAGATGGTAGAGGAAATTCACCATTTAAGACCAGCATTTCCACCACCACCCCCCTCATACTTAATCTCCTTATCCAGTGTGTCCAATCATCTAAAAGGTAGCAGGTTTTCTTTAGTTCCAAGTCAAACCTTCTAATCATTCTGTGCCTTTCTATCATAATACAAAAGGCTACTTGTGGTCCTCGTCAATCTTTCAAATGTTTGAGGACAGTGGAGCTGGGATGTTGGTTCCTTCTTGGGATTCCTTTTACTCGGTCCCCACACAAATTCCCCAGCTGCTGCGAGAAGATAATTCTCACCTTTCCACAAAGGCCATCCCTATGCCTCAAAGTGGCAATGACTAACTGGCATATTTCATGCTCCAGAACTCCCTATGAGCTCAGGCTAAAGCTAGATCTTGCTGAGACCACATCCTGGCTTAGCCTCCTCCCCTGCCCATGCTGCTTCCTGCATTTCCTCTCTCTTGAGGGCCCTCCCCAGTCCTTGAACCTGCCTTCACCCAAATCACTTGTCCCAGGGGCTGCTTTGATGGCACAGACCTAAGACAGAGAGTAGTGAAGTTCTGCTATACCCTTCGTCTAAGTTCAAAATAATGTCATATCCAGGAATTGAAGGCTTAGCTACAAATAAATATTGGAGAGCCCCACTTGTCCCCGCTAACGTGGAGGTAATTTACCTCTCAACCTCAGTTTTCTGGAATGAGGCCACAGATAGAGAAAAGGCCTATTAGAGTAACCGATCTAGATATTGTGAAATAAAAGACAATCTGTACTTTTGTCATTAAAAAGAGAGTGCAAGTTTGGGTGCCTGATAGATACACAAGGCTCCATAAGCCTTGGCCTTTCCAGTTCTGTTTCCTGTCTGGAAGGCAGGGCTGGCCCCACACACCCCTCAGTGTTGCTAGAAAGGCAAATGGAACAATACATTAAATGAGTTAGTATATATCAGGGCTTCCAAAATCAGCGGTTTTATCATTAAGATCTTTGTGTGACAGGAAGCATCTATTTTAGTCTGGTACAGGCCGATTTCTGCTTCAAAGCTGAGGCTGAAAGCAGATCCTTTTTCTTACACATGAAAACAAAAACTCACCAGCTCCAAGCGAAACAAAAATGAACTCGCCACACTGAGTCCCATTTAGAGAGGAAGGGGATGGGTTGCTAAACCAGAGAGGAGAATACAAGGTACAGTTGTGCAGGTATGGTGAGGCTGCCATGAGCAGTAAGATGGGTGGGCATTGTCCGGGGCTCCTGCAAGTCTGCCGAACCTAAGGAGCTGGGTCAGCCCCATTGAAACAGAGGAGGGGCGGCCAGCGTGGGAGGGGGCATATATTGGCATGGGTTAAATCTGGGGAGTGAGAGCTCTGTGGATGTATGTCTTACTCTCTGTAATTATATGGAAGTTGGAAATATTTAAAAATAGAATGTGTAAAAGTAAAGGTAACAATGGAGTAAATGAGAATGATTAAACCCACTCTGTGAAGTGAACTAAGTATGGTATAATTTACGCCACCCTTAATTCAAATTAATACATACCCACCGTTTGTTAGTGTGAGTCAACTTGTATACATATATGCATATAGGTCTGTGTATTTTTCACATAACACTATACTCACACATGATTTTAACTGAATCTTCTTACCTGGCGTCTGCCCCAGGTTAATAAAGGAGCAAATGCTTGAATCATGTGCCTCCTTCGTAGATGCCTACTTCTCCCAGACTCCAGCATAGTCCTGTGGCCTCCATTCTCTGACAGGTGCAAGAGAAGCTGTTACCTTGTAGTTCGTCCAGCTGTTTTTGTTATTGTTGTGAGGGTGAGAGCCATGTTCTTTCCAGTGCTCTACATCTCTGAGCTGAAACCAGAAGTCTTTGTGTTAAAAATTGTCAATCTAAAAATGTGCCCTGGTTTAGAAAGCGCTCCTCGTTTGTTTAAAACCATTAAACGTTGTTTCATTTCCTTTTCTCGGTTACTAGTGAAGTTGAACATCTGTTCTGCTCTTCATCAGTCAGTCCTATCCCCTCCTCGCCCCAGAGTTAGTGTGGGCTTAGATCTGCTCTCAGGAGTCCTGGGGAGGAGGGTGCTGGAGGTGCTGGACAGGAAGGAAGATGCTGTGGGGTGATCTCCAGAGATAAAAGAATTGAGATAGGTGGTTCCTCATTCCAATTACAAGCTCTTTCCATAAGAGCTTTATTCTTTATTCCTTCTTTATTCCTCCATGACCTGTCCTCCCCAGGGTTATTTACTTTAACTAGTACTTCTTTCTCAATCCTCCCAACAACACAGACTCAAGCCAGAAGACAAGAACTTCAAAACTGGATTCTTGCCCTCTTTTGGAGCAAGCAGCATCTCAGGCAAAGTGAAGGGGGTGGTTTCGGTCAGGGTCCTGGGAGAAGACATCACCTTCAGGTTATTCACACTCAAGGACACTTTAATCAAGAGACTACTGACGTCCTATGTGGGAATAGAGAAACCCTGAGGGAAGAAGCAGTACGTGATAAGAACAGGTCCAAGAAAAAGAAGGACAGAGTGGCATATGGAACAGAAACAGGGAGGGCCTGACCAGTATGGAGAAAGCTGTCTGACACAAACAAGACCCAAAGAGAAAGGAGATAGCCTGCTCCAGGTGTGACTGAGAATAAACAGCCCACTTCACAATCCTCCCTCTTCTGCTGGTATTTCTAATTGGCCAAAGCCTAGGATAAACCAAATTGCAAGGGAGCCCAATAATGGAGTCATCCAGGTCAGCCTCCTGGTGCACAGGGAAGGATGGAGAATCTGGGGCTGATCAGTTGAACATGTCCGGCACATGGGGACCACATCTCATTGAGTGTTCATACGGCCATCTAACACTCCTTGAATTAAATGCCAAATGCTGTATAATGATAATTATTTTGCTCGGATAACTCAGTCACTACTTTGAGTCACACTGTAAGGAGTTTAGTAAGTCTCCAGAAACCAAGGCAGAGAATGATTAATTATTTCCTCCAAGTCACATAGCTAGAAAGACTGATGAGAAAAAGTCTATAAGACTCCAAAGTCCTTGCTTATAACACCGACACTCAATAAATTTAATCTACCCTCTCCTGGGGCACTCCCTCAGAATCAGACTCTTCTCCTTCGGCATCCTACAGAGCCTTTCAGACCTGGTTCCTTGCCTTCCCCCCCCCCTCCCTAAATTGACTGAGCCACTGATCACAGCATTAAGAAATTGATTGAGTCCAGGCACTAACAGCAGGACCAGGCCAGGGGGAGGGCCGGAAGGGGAGCAGGGTGTGTGGCAGACAGAAAGAGAGCCAGGGAACTGTGACCTGGGAACCGACAGAGAGGGACACAGAGAGCAGATGCAGACTTTGACCTGTAGCCTGGAAGTCAGCCCCGGAGGAAAGGAGATAAGGAGTGCAAAGGTGTAAGTGAGGTTGGCAGGGCTCCTGAAGAAATGGGTGAAAGATGAGAGTGACACTGCTTTAGTCCAATCGGAGCAGCCAGTATTTGTACAGTGCTTTCTTTTTTTTTTGTTTTTTTTTTTGTTTTTTTTTTGTACAGTGCTTTCGTAGTGAAGGCAAATTTCCAAATATTCCAGTGGATAGTAGTTTATTTTACTAGACTGTGGACTTCCTGAGGATAGCGTCTCCTCATTTTGGTATCCCTACAGCCTAGCACGGTGTCCAGCACATCATAGCCAAGGTCTGCAAATCCATTTGCTAAATGACTAATTGGAAATAAAGTAAATAATGGAACCCAAGGGGTTTGGGAGCTAATAACATTTGGAACATAATTCTGGTGCTGTTGATTTTTGAGTGAAGTGAGAGCCCTTGGGGAGGACATCTAGTCTTTGGGAGCTTTAGTGTGCTCATCTATGAAATGACAACTCGAAATCTACATTTGCAGGGCTGCTGGGAAGATGTATGTGCGCGCGCACACACACACACACACATTCGACACCACTCTTGCATCTAGCCAGGTAATCATGATGATATGATGACAGTGACCATGATAATGAGGAAGCAGCTTCCCTCGAGGGTTCCTATATCATTTTGCTACCTCCATTATTTAAACAAATTTGTTTCTAGACAGTCCCATCTAAACAACCAAGGGGTTGTCTTAAGTTTGTTGTCTCAGGTCTTAAGCTTCCCACCAGAGAAAAAAGCAGACAAGAAAGCTGTGCAGATAGCAAGGTGACCTCTGTTACTAAATCAACCCAATAGTTGCAGCCTCCTCACCCTGCTTATGACTATTATGAGGGAAGATTTAAAAACCACCCCTCCTCGTCCTCCCTGAGGTAAAAGCTCTTGCTACAGGGCCTTGCTGAGCCTTCTTAAGCCAGGGTGACACCGGGCCATGAGATGGGTGCTTAAGTAGTTCATCTCTGGGTTTGCTGTGATTTTTTTTCTTCTTTATCTTTTTTTTTCCCTTTTCTTTTTCCAGTCCACTTTCTTTAGTCTGTAAAATTTAGAATCTTTTTGCCTTCATGATTCTCATCATGAGAATTTCATACCTTTGCTCTCATTTCCATACCTCCCACCCTTCATTCCACCAAAGGCAATGTGTTTAATGGTAAAATCAGTTAAGATGGCATTTAAGGGCAGGCTGCCCCCCCTCCCCCGGGCACTCTGGATCAGCTCCTTCATGGACACCCACCTGTGTTCTGACAGGCACCCTTATGTTCCCTAAATTATGTTCACTATATTTCTAACGTGTGCTCATCAGTCTCCTCTGCAGCCTGGGTAATAGAGGAGGAGAAACGATGTTGGAATCAGGGGACATGAAATATAAGGCATATAGCAGATTTCCAACAAGGAGTTTGCTAAATATTAAAAAAAGATGTTTTCATAAAATTCATCAGCTGAGAAGGTACTTGGCCCATGAACATTATGATGATCCATATAACACGAATCGCAGTCACGAATCCAAGCTGGACTTGAACCAAAGTTACTGGAAATGCATAGCGGCACTTATAAGCATTGCTTTCTGCTGCAAGAACGTGCAAGGAGTGAGGTACCTGGGTTGCTCAGTGATTGAGTGTCTGCCTTCGGCTCAGACTCAGGGTGTGATCCTGGTCTGGGGATCCAGTCCTGCGTCAGGCTCCCTGTAGGGAGACTGCTTCCCCCTCTGCCTGTGTCTCTACCTCACTCTCTGTGTCTCTTATGAATAAATAAATAAAATCTTAAATTAAAAGTGCAAGGGGAAGCTCAGTCAAGGACTTCTCACAGAGCGGCTTTCAGTAGCATTCACCCAACTGACCTTGTCCCCTTTCCCCCTACACTCCTTGGAAGAGGAACCACTTTGGATTCATTGATCCTCTGGTTCTTACTGATACTCAGAGGGTGCCTGACAAGGAGGTACTTTTTTACTTCCATGAGGACAGGAATCTGAACCTGGAATTCACTGATCTGCAAAGGTCTATAGATAGTGTTCATGAACCTTCTGATACTTCTACAGATTGTATATCTATATCTTCTGTGGCCTTCTTTTTCTGAGAAAATTTCCAAATCTTTCAGAAGAGTCCCATGGCTATTACGCACATCCTCCAAAACATGAAGAACTACTAAACTGGAGGGTTAGTTGAAACATTCTGTAAACTTTGTGAAGTATATTTTAGGCAAAACTCATAGGAGAAGAAAAACTCCCTTTCTCCTTAGCTTCTAGGAAGGAGTCTCACCCCTTCCTCAGAGGTCATTGAGAGACCTATGTGCAGAGGCAGTGGAGCACAGTGAAGGAGTAGTGATAGTTGAAGCTGCATTGTGGCCAAGACTCTGATACCAGCTGGCTTCTTGAATCTGTGTAGTCTGCATAATGCTAACCATGAAGTGGTTAAAGAAGGATACTCCTCCTTCATCCCTTGTCACATGGATACAGTCAGGAAGGGACATGCTGATTACACAGAAGCTTTGATCGCTTTTGGGTATTCACACAAATGTGCTGTCACAAGCACATCCACTCCACATTCACTGAGCGCACAAAAACAAGGAGTGAATCTTCTTCTTCGTCATCTTTTTTTGGGGTGGGGTGGGGAGAAGAGGTGGGAAGAGGGGCAGAGGAAGAGGGAGAGAGAGAATCTCAAGCAGGCTCCATGCCCAATGTGAAACTTGACATGGGGCTCCATATCACATCCCTGAGATCATGACCTAAACTGAAATCAAGAGTCAGACACTTAACCGATGGAGCCATCCAGCTGCCCCAGGGAGTGAATCTCCTTAAAGCCTCAAGGCCTGTGTCCTGCAGGTGAATTTTGACAATTTTCTTAATGCCTCGGGCTCATTTTTGTCACTCATTCAATTCAGGCTCACCTAACCCGCCTTTAAAGGATGTAAGAGTTAATGATAGAGTTGGTGAATCACTGAAGAGAGGAGAAAAAAGAAGCCTAGAAGAACATAGAAACCTAGGTATTTTAGTCTTAATGGAAAGAATTTGATTGTCCTGCAAGGGCAACAACCATGACCAAAAAGCAGGGCAGACGGCTTCCAGGGAGAAGAAACTAACAGGTAATGTAGGATTTGTGGAAAGTGGGTTTGGAAACCAGAGTCCAAATATTCTGTGTGCTGCTCTAAGAATTTGAAGACTATTATGTGGGTGTTATATACAAAGGATCCAATTAGTGTTGTGGATTTGGACTGGATGTCAGTTCAGTGGTCATTGTTAAAGAATGTGTAGACCTTTTGCATTGGCTTTTAGCTTTCTGGATACCAGCCTGGCCACTCAGGAGCCAGGGGTTCCCTCAAAACATATCCCTGGGCTGAAGCACACTGGGGCAACCACTCTTCCACATTAACCTTGTTGGAATGTGACTACTGCGTGTGTTAACTTGCACGTGTAACATATACATTAGAATCTTTAATAATACCACTGCTATTCACAAGGATATAGCATGATGGGTTATTTCAGTTATTTTTCACAAATACTCTGCAAAATGAATATAATAGGTTTGTTGGAAATAGGTTGGACCTGGTCGATACAATCGGGAAATAGTTTTACTTTTCTCCCTATCGCCTTCAAACTCATTTGCCTCTTCCTTCCCCTGATGGCATATCAGGGATGGTCTATAACTTCTTGGTCACTTACAAGTATTAAAATGTCCAGTCCAATTTAAGTCAAAATTTAATCTCATATCCAGTTTAGAGCTTCTTCCCTCTGCCCAGCTCAGGCATGTCCAGATGCTCAGATACCAGTAAAGGCATGGGGCCTTCGATCCATTCTTCAATAATCCTCGTTCCGCTTCTTACCTGACTCACCTAATAGTTGATGGATTTTTCAAGGTTAGGGTAATGAGAAGGATGAGAGATCTGGTGGTGGACACTGTTCGTAGTGTTCTCTTAGCTAGCAAAGTCCCTACAAATGGTAGGATCCAAATGTTGTCTCATTCATGTGGCATCTTTCATGAGGGACACTGTGGCTTGGCAATGCACTACACTAACCTCTTGTGACTTCTCTCAGTTTCTGTACCTCATGGTACCCTAGTTTGCTTAAGCAGATAAGTTAAGCTGTCTACCTTCCATGGTATTCACCTGGCCCCGGTTAAATGTGTACATACTTGCTTTGCCATCCTGGGCTGCTTTGATGGGCCCCATCCTCCGTCTTCTCCAGGGAAGTGCTAGGCACTAGTCTCTAAACAACTAATGCCAATAGAACATATTTGAAGATGTCCCAAGAACTCCACTGTGCTCCAAGACTATACAGCTTGGGACCAGTCCCTGCATCTCCACATCTCACAAGCATCCAGTCTGCTTTCTAGCAACAAATGCTCTCTTCAAGACTGATTATTCTAGACATCATCATTTTGCTATGGGTGAGTGGAAATGACCTCACACCCAGTATTACTAGATTCTTGGGAAGAATTCTTCCTCTCTAAGGAAGCTTCTAGTCTTCTTGTAAGCAAGCTGTTGGGAATGTTGATTTGGATACAGACCAGACATTCTCCTGGAGAGGGGCCTAGCTCCTCTCTTTAGAACAATGGCTACTTAGCTTTGTCCCCCTTTAGGATCTCAGCCAAACTTAGTCCTATTGAACGTAGGCTATTGTCCTTTATCTATAAGGAACTGAGCTGCAAAGATATCTGTTGCCAAATGCCAAAGGTCACTCAACTTGTAAGAGCAGAAGTCAGATTTGAACCTTGATCTCTCCTTCTCCCTGTTTAGTCTTCCTTGTACCTCACAGCCTTCTCCTTAATCAAAGTTGCCTAGGGCCAGGTGGAAGGGATTACACTTAGTCCCACTTTACAGATGAGTAAACAAAGGCTCCAGAAGTTTAAGACTTACCTGAGATCACCCCGTGGACTAGTCAAGGTTCCATCAGGAAACAGGTGGCTCACACAAAGGAGACTGCTTCATAACAGTCTAGTAAAGGATTATTTTAAAAGGTGTGGGCAGCATTAGGAAGCGACAGGGATAGTGCAGTATTCCAGGACTAGTTAGCATCAGGGCTGTTACCCAAAGGACTAAAAAGAGGAGGGAAAGAGAGAACTGTCTTGAGGGCCATTGTGAGAGCAGCCCCTAGGGACCTCAGGTAGTATAATACAGCAGGTCCTAAGTCATGAGGAAGAAAATTGTCCTGCCTGCCTCTGCTCTCGGCCTCCAAGCTCCTCTGGAGGTCAACCCCAGTAGAAGCCAGAGGGCATCAGGCCTGTTGAAGTTGTCCCTACACATGGGTCTCTCAGAGCCAAAAACAAGGTGATTCAGGGTGCAGAGTGGACCTGACTCACTCAGCTGGGAATGGCAGAGCTGAGATTTGAAATCATGTCTCCTGCCCCAAACCCTTTGCCACATTTAGTAGCCTCTGCCTTTATTTCATCGTGTGGCTTCGACAATTTGACTGCATTGAAAATCCTCTTGGGGCAGGGACTTTGTCTTACTGTGCTTATAATTACTGCCATCCTGAGACTCATAGTAATTCAATATGAGTTTGTTGACTGCATTAATGGGTATAGTGGCAGGCTATAGATAAGCTTGAAACACTCAAGGGGACAGAATGAGCAAAGGGAGAGAAATGGTCGGCATTGCAGGAACTCTATGTATAGATATTTAAATGAGATGTCTACAAAAATATATATAGATACAATTTCATATTAGATATTTGGTAGACATGGTCTCATTTGAACCTTGCATCAACTCTTGGCTTTTCGCCCCTTGATGAATCATGAGTTTATTTGTGTAATGACAATAGCTGATCGGGATAAGAGCTCTAGCCACCTGGCTCATAAAACCAATACTCTTTCAAGTATCTCTCCGTTGAGTGTATATGCTAAGATAATATCATAACCATGGGTTGTTCTCAATCTCTATCTATATCTCTCTCTATCTTTCTTTTCCTTCTGCCATTGATTCATTGCAGAAATCAAGTCATCTGTCTTTTATTATGTCCCACTTTTTGGTTTGGTTGTGTATTTGTTTCCTTATGGTTTCATTTAACCTCTTCTTTCTCATGCCCTTTTCCTACAAATGAGCCCTTGAGGATTGATTTGATTCTGATTTTGATTGTGTGTGTGTGGCAAGAACACTTCATGAGTGGTACTTCATGTGTGTTTCATACTACAGCACATCAGGGCAGACACAAAGCCTGACTACCCAACATTCCTGAGGCAAAGATGAATTGGTGGATTTGGGTGATTTACACAATTTTAATTATCATTATTAATAACTGGTATTATAAAGTTAAATATCAGCAAAATAGTAGGCACTCTGCTTGGCATCACATGTATGTTATCTTGTTGAAGTCACACAAGAACTGCATAAAAAAGGTATTCTCATCTTCATTTTTTAACAGGAAAACTGAGGCTCAGAGGTGAAGTGGGTTACCTACAACTAGTGAGTGACAGAGGCAGGATATGGATTCAGGTCTGATGGACTCTGGAGCGTGTGTTCTGAACAACTAGGTGACCTTGTTTGTGATTTTATTTCTTTTCAGTGTATTCTCACAGACCCACTCCTAGAGATTTTGATTCTTGTTCCTTTAATAGATTGTCTGTGTCAGAGTAATTTAGACTTTTAACTTTAGAGCCAGTGTTGGGAAAAGAGACAAAGAGGGAAGCCACTTCAGTGCCAACTAGACCATGGAAGAAAGGAAGTAAAAGATTACAGGTATGGAGCAAGGTGTTTCGAACAGATCATGGTAGGCAGCAACGTTCAGTAAAGCAATCTATTGAGATCTTTTTAATTGTACTCTATAAAGTCACAATCCAAAGTAGCTTAAGGAAAAAGGATCATTGATTTAACCAGATCATCAAACTATGGAAAGGCCAGGGGTAGACTGACCTCAGGAATCAATGGACCCAAGTACCAGAATTCCATTAATTTCTCTCTCCATCTCTTAGCTCTGCTTCTTCATGCATTCTTCAATTCCTGTTGTCAGGCTGGCTATCTCCACAAGGCAGGAAGTGGGTCTACAAGCAGCTCATCCTTACAACTAACTGCATGGCCAGAGATGAAAGAGAACTTTGTCTTCTTTCCCCAGTGGGAAAACTCCCAGGGAATGACCCTGATTTTCTGGGTTTGCACCAATCAGTATGGCCAAAGAGGAGCCCTACCATTGACTGACTTGGGTCACATGTCCCTTCCATGACATGTGACTAGTGAAGCAGATCCATACTATAAGAAAGGAATGGATCACACAGATAATGACACTCTTGGGGTGTTGGGAGCTGGGGAGCCACCCCAGCCTCCATCTTCTTCCTTTCCTTTTTATTGAGGTATAATTGACATATAACATTATATCAGTTTCAGGCATACAACATGATGATTTGATATTTATATATGCTGTGAAATGGTCACCACAGTAAGTCTACTTGTCATCTACTTGTCCCTATACAAAGTTACACTTTTCTTTTCTTGTGATGAGTCCATCTTCTATATATTCTTATTATGAACAAGTGACAACATGATATTCAGAGGCAGGCTTTGGATGGCTGAAAAGAGCAAATGTAAGGGGTAGGAAATGGATGTTAATTAAATACCCACATGTTTTATGTAAAATTCCAAGTGCTACATGGTAGCTCATTTATTCTTCACAATAATATCATGAAACCAGCATTTTATTCTCATTTTAAAAACATTTATTTATTTATTTATTTATTTATTTATTTATTTATTTGAGAGAGGGAGAGAGAGAGAGCATGGGGGTAAAGGGAAGAGGGAGAGAGGAACTGAAGCAGACTGTGCAGAGCTCATCACAGGGCTAGGTCTCAAGACCCTAAGATTATGACCCAAGCTGAAACCAAGTCTGACACTCAATTGACTGCTACCCAGTTGCTCCTATTCTCATTTTTTTAAAAAAAATAAGGCTCTTTTTAAAAGATTTTTATTTATTTTTTTCATGAGAGATACAGAGAGAGAGAGAGAGAGAGAGAGAAGCAGAGACACAGGCAGAGGGAGAAGCAGGCTTCCTGCAGGGAGCCTAATGTGGGACTCGATCCCAGGACCCTGAGATCATGACCTGAGCCAAAGTCAGACGCTCAACCAGCCCCCCAGGTGCCCTGAAAGTGAAGGTTTGAATCCAACCATTTATGGCTTTAATGCCTGTGGTCTTTCCTCTGGATCAGACACCCTTCAGTAATGGAGGGACTGAGGACAGAGACATAATACCCAGCTACAGAAATTCTGCATGTAAAATGGATACCTATTCAGAAAAATTAGGCAGGGCCCAATTTCTGTTATAGGTCATTTGGCCAGAGCAGAATCAAAATCCTGGTGATGCATTATGGAATAAAAACTGTTTTTCATCATGTAAATCCAAACTGAGGGACAATCTACAAAATATCTGATCTGTATTGCTCAAAGCTGTCAAAGTCCTCATAAACAAGGAAAGGCTGTGATAACTGTCACAGACCAGTGGAAACTCAAGGGGCATGGCAACTAAGTACAATTTAGGATTAGGTCTTGGAGCATAAAAAAGGGCCATTAATGGAAATATTGGTAAAATACAAATAAAGTCTGGAGTTTCATTAAAAATAATATAACAGTGTTGGTTTCTTAGCTTTGATAATATACCATGATAATGTAAGATGTTAATGATAGTGGACACTAGGTGAGAAGCATATGGGTACTCTCTGTACTATCTTTACAATTGTTCTAAAAATTTTAAATTATTCCCAAATTAAAAATTTGTTAGAACAAAATTGTGTGTGTGTGTGTGCAAGTGTGTGTATTTATTTAACCTTGAGTAAAACTGTGATCAGTTGCAGAGCCCGGGGCAAACCTGCACAGGTCGGGGAGCTCCTGACACAGGGTGTTATGGACTAAATGCTTGTGTGCCCTCAAATTCATATGTTGAAGACTTACTCCTCAATGTGATGGCATTTGGAGGTGATGCCTTTGGGAAGTGATTCGGTTTAGATGAGGTCATGAGGACATGAGGATGAGGCCCCAGGGATGAGATCAGCATCCTTATAACAAGAGAAGGAGAGCCAGAGCTCACTCACCCTCCAGCACGTGAGGACACGGAGAGAAGGCAGCCATCTGCAAGCTAGGAAGAGAGCTCCCACCAAGAACGAAATGCACCAGTGCCTTGATCTTGGACTTCACAAGCTTCCAGAACTGTCAGAAATCAATGCCTGTTGGTTAAGCTACCTGGTCTGTGGAATGTTGCTATATCAGCCCTGGTAGACCAAGACACAGAGGATGACATCTTTTGTTAAGGGTGGTGAGCTAAAGAAATAACACCTTAAAATGAAATTGCAGAAATGTGAAGGAACTGGTAATGGTTAATTTTTTCTCAAATCTCAAATCCCACCCAGGCAAACTTTTCCTCTCCAGATGCCCTGCTAACATGCTCAGCTCAGACTATCATGTTGCTGAAGCTCACTTACTTCTGTGCTCCGTTTGAGTCACTAATCCAGGGTTATACCCCCGACAGTGTTGACACACGTGAAGTCCCTAAAGAAGTTGTGCCAGCTTCCCCTGAGTGCTTCTTATCTCAGCTTCTGTCCATTGCTTCATTAATTCTCTTGGTTTGCAATCAGCACAGGCCGGAGAGAGACCTGCTTGCTAATTTCTAATGGTGGCTCGTCTCAAATGTACCGCTTGGATGACTTACTAAAAATGAAGAATGTCCTCCCCATTGCAGTCTTCACAGATGATAAAACTGCACAATCCACTGAGAATATTCGAGCTTCTCACTCCTGCCAACGGTGTCACATTTTTTGCATGTTTTCCCTAACCAGCTGTAAGACATGGGTTAAAAAGAGAGTACGGTGTAGTTGGCTTGGCTTCAAACAAGAGAAGCTTTGAGATTCTGGGGGTGTGTCCAGTTGACCTTCTTCTTTTTAGGGTCGGTCAGAGGTTTTGGTGTAAAATTTATAAATACACAGATTTCAGAGTTGAAAGTAGGGTGACAGACATTCCTGGTTTGTCCATGACTGAGGAGTTTCCAGGCATGCGAGACTTTCCGAGTGACAACTGGGACAGTTCCAGGCAAACTGGGATAGTTAATCATCCAGATGGAAAGAACCATAAAGTGATCTTCTCAGACATAAGGCTCCAGAATATATTCTCTCCTTTGGGGGTTCTGACTAGATAAATATTCAAAGGGGTTTTTACATGGTGAATGTGCTGTTGGGAAGCAATGGGTGTAATCGACAGAGATGGATTTGTGCTGGAAACTGGGGAGAGAGGAAGCTAATTTGGAAAACTCAGAACACCTGCGTGCAAATGTCACCTGTCTTGCACAACAGCTGAGAAAACTTGGATAAATGATTTGTTGGTTGTATTTGGGTTTCTTCATCTGCAAAATGGGAACGGTATTTAGTACCTCCCTCATACGTTTGCCTTGAGATTAAAATTCAATAACTCAGGTGAAGTTCTTAAAATTCTGCTTAGCGTAGAAGATGTGCTCAGTAAATACCACCTTTTATTATTGCTGTCGATACTATTTGCATCCTGGATTCTTATTCCTCTGCCAGTGACCAGCCATGTGACTCTGGTAATTGCTGCTTCCTTACCTGTAAATGGGGAAAAAGACACCACTTTACCCAGGGGTCAGCTGTAGTTAGCGAGATAAAACCACATGTGGATTATGGAGGCTGCTTTCTCAGTTCCTGAGTGGCCCAGAGCTTCCATCTTCTTGTCCCATATTTAGCTTCATTAGTGGAGTAGAGAGACAATAGGATTTCTAGACTGGGTCTTAGTCTTGGCTCTGCCACAACTAGGGTCTTCATTTAGTGGCTATCTCTTAAAAAAAAAAAAAAAAAAAAAAAAGCTGTGTTTTTCTTAAAAAGGCTGGAAATTGGCTCTGGGGGCAGGTATCCAAAGAGAGTGTCAGTCATGTTTTGATAGATGGAATCATCATTGGAAGAAACATGTCATCTCTGAAATTATTCATTCTATAATCCACATGTTAGCTTTGTCCTGGCCCTATAATTCTGGTCCCTTTGCAAATATATCCTCTCATGCACAATAATGATCGAGCAATGTGGAAAAGGGACAGTAGACTCAAGGCTATCACTGTAACTATAACATGTTCCCCACAAACTCCCAATTCTCCTCTCTTCTTCTTCTCTTCTTCTCTTCTCTTCTCTTCTCTTCTCTTCTCTTCTCTTCTCTTCTCTTCTCTCTCTTCTTTCCCTTCCCTTCCCTTCCCTTCCCTTCCCTTCCCTTCCCTTCCCTTCCCTTCCCTTCCCTTCCCTTCCCTTCCCTTCCCTTCCCTTCCCTTCCCTTCCCTTCCCTTCCCTTCCCTTCCCTTCCCTTCCCTTCCCTTCCCTTCCCTTCCCTTCCCTTCCCTTTTTCTCTTCTCTTCTCTTCTCTTCTCTTCTCTTCTCTTCTCTTCTCTTCTCTTCTCTTCTCTCTTCTCTTCTCTTCCTCCTTTGTCCTTCTCCCCCTCCCCGCCCCCCGCCCATCTGCCCTTTCTCTGCCTTCTGTCTTTCCAGGACTCTTTTCATTCTTGATGTCCATGAAAATTAAACTTTAGGGACACCTGGGTTGCTCAGTGGTTAAATGCCTGCCTTTGGCCCAGAGCATGATCCTGGTGTCCCAAGATCGAGTCTCACTTTGGGCTCCCTGCATGGAGCCTGCTTCTCCCTCTGCCTACGTATCTGCCTCTCTCTCTCTCTCTCTCTCTCTCTCTCTCTCTGGGTCTCTCATGAATAAATAAATAAAATCTTTAAAAAAAAAGAAAATTAAACTTTATGTGAGTGAGAAATAAACTTCCATTGTATTGAATCAATGGTGTTTCGAGATGTATCTGTTATAGCCACTGGCCTTCTATGAACTAATAGAGCCAGAAAGGAGTCTTTTTCCACTGTTTCTAATCTTGTACTCCTCCAAGTCTTTCTCTCTCTCTCTCTCTCTCTCTCTTTCCCCCCATTGGACAATTTTATTAGGAAATGAACAAATATCACAACAATATTAAAGTGACCATTACACACACACACACACACACACAAAAGCCACAAAAGAGAAAATCAAATCTCTTGGTGGGGGAGAGGGAGACGGACAAGTGGAAGGGACCACACTATCGTTTTGCTTTGGTGACATTTTATGAGCTAATTGTAACCTCCCTGAGAGCAAGGACCACAGCACTCTTGCTCTCTATTGCATCTTTACTGCCTGGCACAGGGTAAGTGCTTAATAAAACTGTGTTCAATGGATATGTATGTATGGTCTGAGATCTTCTAGGCACCAGCTGGAAGAACTCTTCCCTTCTTTTTTAAAAAATATTTTATCTTAATTTTTTGTCATGATAGGTGTACTCTATAATCCTTATTTCCCTTTTCCCCTATCCCCCCAGTCACCTCCTGGGTGACTGCCTGGTCACTTCCTGGGTTATCCTGTCTGATAACCATCAGTTTGTTTTCTATAGTTGAGTTCCTTTCTTGGTTTATCGGTCTCTCTCTTTTTTTGTTTTCCTTTTTTCATTTGTTTTGTTTCTTAAATTCCAGATATGAGTGAAATCATATGGTATTTATCTTTCTCTGACTCTAGCTCTATCCATGTTTTTTAAAATGGCAAGATTTCATTCTTTTATGGCTGAATAATATTCCTTTAAAAAAGATTTTATTTATTTATTCATGAGAAATACACTGAGAGAGGCAGAGACACAGGCAGAGGGAGAAGCTGGCTCCATGCAGGGAGCCCCATGCGGGACTCAATCCCAGGACTCTGGGATCATGCCCTGACCCAAAGGCAGACACTCAACCGCTGAGCCACCCAGGTGTCCTGGCTGAATAATATTCCATTGTATATAAATACCACATCTTCTTTATCCATTCATCTATTGATAGTCACATGGGCTGATTCCATACTTTGGCTGTTGCAAGTAATTCTGCTATAAACATAGGGATATATGTATCCCTTAGAATTAGTGTTTTTGTATTTTTGGAGTAAATCCTCAGTAGTATGATTTCTGGATTGTAGGGTAGTTCTATTTTTAATTTTTTGAAGCACATCCATACTATTTTCCACAGTGGCTGCACCAATTTGTATTCCTACCAACAGTGGAAAAGGGTTCCTTTTTCTCCACATCCTCATGAATACTTGCTGTTTCTTGTGTTTTTTATTTTAACCATTTTGACAGGTATGAGGTGATAACTCATTGTAGTTTTGATTTGTTTTTCCCTGATGAAGAGTGATGTTGAGCATCTTTTCATGTGTCTGTTGGTCATTTGTTTGTCTTTTTTGGACGAATGTCTGTTCATGTGTTCTGCCTATTTTTTAATTGGATTGTTTGTTTTAGGATATTGAGTTGTATCCGTTCTTTATATATTTTGGATACTAACCCTTTATCAGATATATCAGTTGCAAATATCTTCTCCCATTCAGTTGGTTTACCTTTTGTTTTGTGGACTGTTTCCTTCACTATGGATAAACTTTTTAATCCAATGTAGTTAGTCCCAATAGTTTACTTTTGCTTTTATTTCCCTTGCCTTAGGAGACATATCTAGAAAAATTTTGCTGTGACTGATATCAGATATATCACTGCCTATGCTCTTTTCAAGGATTTTTATGGTCAGGTCCCACATTTATGTCTTTAATCCATTTTGAGTTTATTTTTGTGTATGGTGAAAAAAGTGGTCCAGTTTCATTCTTTGGTATGTGGCTATTCAGTTTTTCCAACACATTTGTTGAAGAAGCTGCCTTTTCCTGTTGTATCTTCATTCTTCCTTTGTCAAAGATTAATTGGCCATATATCTGTGGCTTTATTTCTAGGTTTTCTATTCTATTACACTGATCTAAGCCAGTATCATACTGTTTCAATTATTACCTTATTGCAATATAACTTGAGATCTGGAATTATGATATCTCCAGTTTTGCTTTCCTTTCTCAAGATTTCTTTGGCTCTTTGAGGTCTTTTGTGGTTCTCTACAATTTTTAGGATTGCTTGTCTTAGTTCTATGAAAAATGGTGTTGGCATTTTGACTGGGATTGCATTAAATCTGTAGATTGCTTTAGGTAGTATGGATATTTTAACAATATTTGTTTTTCTCGAAGTCTCTCTCTCTTTTTCTTTTTGACTATGAAGAACAATAGGTCTCAGGTTGCTGTTTCCATGCCGGCACACTCACAAGAAATCCAGTGCTCAGCAAAGAAACCTTCAATTACAAAGAACCACTCCCTTAGAAGGAGAGGTACTTTAAATAATATTTATTTTCTGTGTCATACTGTCTTTCATTCAACATATAATCACAAAATACTATGTTCTCTGTCCTTCTCTAGAAAATAGAGATAGAACAAGGAAAGTCAACAGCTACTTTCAGTACCTCCTGGTCTAGTGCTAAAATGAATAACACAATATTGTATGGGAGTCATAGAATTTCATGGAAGTCAAAACAAGGATGTCGAATTCAAAGTCTTCCTAAAAAAGAACCTGACTTGAATCTTACGGAATGAGTAAGAACCAAGCAAAGGGTAGAGGAAGTGTGTGCTCGCATGAGAATTGCAAATAAGGTAGTGAATTGGCATGGCTTTCCCAGGAACTTCGCGTTAGGTCAGGCTGGAATGAAAGATATGTATATATGCCTGGGATATGGGTTATAAACCTGGAGATTCCAGCTGGGACTGGATCCTGAAGGACATCACATTGAAGGTTAATGTGCATTTGACACGATCTGTTCCTGTCTCCTCATTAATATAAGATATCATGCATTCCCAGTGACCATAGTGAAAATAATCCCTGCTTCCCATACATGACTGTCCCTGTGAGCTAAGTACAGTGGCTCATGTAGGAAGAGACTTCAGTGCAATAACCAGGCTTTTCTGCAGTCACTCTGAAAAGTCACTGTCCTGGGTATTCCTAGGGTCAGCCTCACTATGTGAGAATTTGACACTTTCACGAAGAAAAAAAAAAAACATAAGGCTTGGGAGAACTTGACAGTACATAAAACTCTCCTTCTTTGTGTGCAGACCATGGGCCTTTTCATTTTCAACCACAGTATCATCACCATTGTTGTATTTTGTCTTTCTTACTTATATAGCCCTTAACTGTTCATAATGACTTTTCTAAGATTGTATTTATTATTTATTAATTTTTTTTTTGAAAGAGAGAGCAAGCAGAGGAAGGGGCAAAGCGGGAAGGAGGGGAAAGAATCTTGAGCAGACTGTGCTGGGCATGGAGCCCAACATGGGGCTCAGTCCCAGGACCCTGAGACCATGGCCTGAGCAGAAACCAAGAGTTGGACACTTAACTGGCTGAGCCACCCAGGCGCCACTGTTCATAATGGCTTTAACTTAAATTTGATCTTCCTTGCTCTTCTCTACAATTTGCAAAATGGATTCTGTGATCTCATCATGGAGGACTGATGGAGGTCTGTGGGATTGAGATAATTCGTCTTTCATCATTTGTAAGTGGTTGGAGCTAGGACCAGAATTACAATTCAACAGATATTTTCTAGGCCTTGATCCCCTTGAGACTGAGCATCATATCCCCTAAAATATTGTAACCTTACTAGTGGCTTAAATAGTCACTTAATCTATGTTTGAGGATTTAACTTAAAATAATGACTCAATACATGAGCTTTGAAATCAGAGAAAACCTGGATTCAGAACCTGGTTATCGGTGTACTTGGAGGAGTCATATAACCTATCAGAGCAGCAGGTTCTTAGTGTAGGGGAGGTGTGAATTCTTTGCAGAGCTCTTCTGAGAGTCAAATAAGGCATTTAGCATAGTGCCTGGCACACAGAATGACTCAGTTTATGCTATGATCTCTTGGTCCCCCAGTCTCTTCTTTCAGTCATTTTTTTATTATGCAAAATATTAAATGTATTTGAGTGTGGGCAGAATTGTACAGTGAGGGCACCTGGGTGGCTCAGTGGTTGAGCATCTGCCTTTGGCTTAAGTCATGATCCCAGGATCCTGGGATCGAGTCCCACACCAGGCTCCCCTCAGGGGGTCCGCTTATCCCTCTGCCTATGTCTCTGCTTTTCTCTCTGTGTCTCCCATGAATAAATAAATAAAATCTTTAAAATAATTGCACAGTGAACCACCACATATCAAACACACAGCGTCAACAATTCTCAGCTCATGGCCAGCTTTATCACAATGTCCGTCTTTTCTTCTCTGCTATTATTTTGAAGGAGATGTCAAACATCCTATCCTTTCATCTGTAAATTGTGCAACATGTATCCCTGAAAGATAAGGATTAAAAAAAATAATGACCACAATAGTTATCACTTCCCCCCGCAAAAAAAATGAACACAAAGAAAACCAATAGTTGTAGCAGGCAAAATAATAGCTCCCCAGAGATGTCCATGCCCTGATCCCTGAGCCTGTGAACAGGTGACATGACAGAGGAGAATAAAGGTTGCATATGGATTTATGGTTGCTAATTGGCTGACCTTAAAATAGGGCGATTATCCTGGATTATCCAGGTGGACCCAATGAAATCACAAGAGTCCTTAACATCCTTAAAGGGAAGAGGGAAGCAGGGAGGGGGAACCATAGACATGGCAGAACAGAAAGGACACAGCTAGTGCTGCTGGCCTTGGAGATGGAGGCAGGCGGCCATGGGCCAAGGAAAGGGCTGACCTGTGGAAGCTGGAAAAGGTAGAGAGACAGTCTTTCCCCTAGAGCTTCTAGAAGGGATGAAGTCCTGCTGATATCTTCTATTAGCCCAATGAGATCCATTTCAGATTCTAGAACCATAAGATAGTACCTTTCTGTTGTGCTTTTAAGCACCTAGGTCTGTTGTAATTTGTTACAGCAGCCCTAGGAAATGAACACAATAATTCCTTAATATCATCAAATATTCACTCAGTTTAGCTCCGTATTTGAACTCATAGCTTAGAATTCTAGACATTATACTTCTCTGTGTGGACTAGATGTCTAAATTATTGGTCTCATAAAAATATTTTAGAAGGCTCTAAGTCGATTTTTGACCAGATAATTCAAACAAAGTGTGTTGCTTCTAAAATTAAAGATAATTCTTGATGAAGAATCTTTTAACTTTTATTTGTTTTTTTTTTTTCATTCTTTTATTTTTTTTAATGCGCTCCTTCTACAGGCAGAGCATAGAAACAGGGTCTGCTATGGGTTATCCGTTTTGCTAGACCTTGGGAGGGTAGATATACTAAGACCTACTCTTTCACCTTCAAGGCAGTGGCAGCCAGGATAGCACAGAGAATAAGAACGCAATTTCTGGGAGCATACTTTCTGGTTAATCTCATTTCTGCCACCTACCAGCCATGTGATCTAAAGCAAGTTAACTAACTTCTATGACCCTCAGTTTCTTCATATATAAAATGGAGTTAACGGTGGTCCCTACCTCATTAATGAGATTAAATGAGTTCATTCAT
This sequence comes from Canis aureus, assembly GCF_053574225.1. Taxonomy (NCBI): domain Eukaryota; kingdom Metazoa; phylum Chordata; class Mammalia; order Carnivora; family Canidae; genus Canis; species Canis aureus. Next base: position 27,252,014 of record NC_135624.1, on the reverse strand, counting down.
ATATCTAGGACCCACAGAACACTGCCTGAAACCTATTAAGCATTCCATGAATTTTTTCGTTTATTATTATGTTCCAATAATTGATGCTCTTGAGTCAGACAGATCTTGCTCAAGTTCTGAATCCTGACTTTCAAGTCTACAAAATGGGACTTGTAATGGAAACCTACTATATTTAACAAAATAACTGAAATATTTAGTAAGGCTCATAGAACACGGTAAATAATAGATGTATGTGGTGATCATTTTTATTGTTCATGTATTTGCTCACTTTACTTAAGAAATTCCCAGCTCAGTGGTGTTGTATAAAATATTTATTGAACTAAGAGGCAGGGCTCATGCATCTCTTCTCTACTCCACCAGGCTAGTCATCCACTTTTGCTACTGTGCTAGGGAGGAAGGAAGCAGAACAGGGCTGCGAAGGCATTCAAAATTATGATAAGAATCATAGTGGGGTATAGACAGACCCTAAGGTAACTCCTGATGAGGTACCCCTTATATAATCTCCTCCTCTTCAGTGTGGGCGGAACCTGTGGCTAGCTTTGAACAAACAGAATATGGCAAAGAATGCCAGTCCTTTGATTAGGTTATGTTATATAGTAGAGTGTCCCTCCTCTTTAAGGCCTAAAAACAGAAGCATTTTCTAGGAAACTTCTCAGTTAGCTGGAAAACCATTATTTGCTTTTACTACATCAGAATAATTTTCTGGCACTACCTGACTCTTCAGTGAAGAACTTCCGGTATTTTTGCAGTTTGCTGCATTTGACTGATGGGGCTGATTAAGAAGGGAGCCAGAAGAGACCAAATTCTCTACCCAACTTCATTCCAAATTTTGGCAAAGAATTTCTGTAGGGCGAGAACATCTGGAACAGCAGAGAGACTCCCAACCTGTGGGGCTGTAGAGAAGATCCAAGTACTAAGTAAAATGACGCCAACTCATACTTTCACCAATAGTAGACATTAAGAAGCAGCCCCTTGAGTGGAGAATAGGAAGGATTATCGAACCACCTGCTTCTTAAAGCTTAATCACCACCCCCAGAAGACAAAGAACCTGCTTGGGCTACCAGGGAAACTGAAACACCTTCTATGTGATATACATGTAACTTTTGTATCTTACCATTTACAACGGAGGATAAGGAACAGACATTATGAACTTTTGTTTAGGTCCTGAAAAATCTATAGAGATCCTGCTCAGTGAACACACCTATCAACACTTGGAGATGCTCACCTTCCACGGCTCCTCAAGATCCTGCCTGCTCTGGCAAGGGCAGACGTGTGGATTTACATTCCACTCCTGCACTGCCATCTGTTGTTGATCTCTATTTGGCTCCTCCTAGTCCCTAGAGATACACTTACCTGCTGACACTTTGAGCAGGAGAAACTTTAAAAACAGCCAGGTCAACTCCACCATTGGCAGCAGAGGTAACTGAACCTCAGAGGAGCAAAGCCTTGTCTTCAAGGCCACACATTCATTCTGGTGCAGAGACTGGACCAGCAGCCATGGCCTGGTCCTCTTTCCAAATTGTGGCATCTGGCCCTTCCCTATAGCTATTCTGCATATGCTGGAGGAAGGAGATGGTAGATGTGCAGGGAAAGCAAAGTCCTGCTAATGTTTGAATATTAAAATTTAATATTGTAATTTTAGCCTAAAATAAAATCAAATTAAAAAGGTACATCTGCTGCAAAGAAAAAAAAATTAAATGATGCACTTCTTGGTCCCAATACACACAATTCTGAATAATTTACTTTGTGGATTTATTTCTGATAGTAGGGCTGGCATAGGCCACATGGGTAGGAAGGCAGCTGGGCTTTGTGGGACCTCTTTCCAACTGGGCTTTTCCCCCCTTCTCTATTCCATTTCTCAAAGCCTTCTGCTTCCCTATTCCATTCCTTAAAGCCATAGAGTAGCCTCAAACTTCCCTGTGTTCTCAGGGGGTACCCCTTCTCCCATCTAAACTGACATTCCTTGTGTTCATGGGGTGACCAGCTGTATTGGCTTACTAGGACTACTGTAACAAAGTGTCACAGACTGGATGGCTTAAACAATAGAAATTTATTGCCCATGTTCCAGAGGCTGGAGGCTCAAAGTCAAGGTATTGGCAGGGTTGGTTCCTTCTGAGGGCTGTGAGGGAAGACTTTGTTCCAGACCTTTCTCCTTGGCTTGGTCATCTTCATGTTCACATGACATTCTCCCTATAGCTCTGCCTGGTCATGTGGTCTTCCCTCTGTACACATCTGTGTCCAAATTTCCCCTTCTTAGAATAAGGACAGCAGTCATGTTGGATTAGAGCTCACCAGAATGACCTTGTTTTATCCTGATCACCTCTGTAAAAACCCTGTCTCCATATAAAGTGACATTCTGAGGTACCGAGAGGTTAGGATTTCAACATATGAATTTGGGGCAGGGACACGAGTCAACCCCTGACACCAGCCTCACTGGTAGGCTACATGCTGTGAGTTGGCCAGAAGTCAGGACTTGTTTCTCCTGGCTCCGGGTTCCCTTCTCAGTCTAACCATGGTCCACCTCAGGGAACACGAACAGGCCACTGCATCTGTCTGAGTTTCTACTGCTGCATTTTAAAATGAGAAGAAATCACACCTACCTCTCAGAGCCATGAGGGCAAACAGGATAGCATTTGTGAAAAGTCCTAGGACAACACCTGATACATCAAAGCCTTTCGATGACTGTTTATGTTCCTACTTTTGTCCACACCAAGAAAATACCCGTAGATAAGGACTTATTCCGATCATGACCAAAGGAAACTGAGCAAGACACATGCACGTATTTGCCCTTGGGAGCTTTTGTTCAAAGAGAATGTCTTACATGAAAACAAACCAATACGTAAAATGAAGCGTAGTACTGAGAAGAAGGATGGAACCACCCAGGACCCTCTCCTCCCCAGGATTTACGTATTCCCTGAGTGAGAACACTTGTCTTCCTTTATTGCTCAAATTGTGCAGGGCAATGATTTGGGTAGTTTTGCTTTATATTTAAAAATAACAAAAAGAAAGGCACCTGCGTAGCTCAGTCAGTTAAGCATCTGCCTTCAGCTCAGGTCATGATCTCAGGGTCCTGGGATAGAGCCCCACGTCAGGCTCCCTGCTCGGTGGGGAGTCTGCTTCTCCCTCTCCCTCTGCCCCCTCCTCCTACTTGTGCTCTCTCTAGTGCTCTGTCTCTCTCTCATGCTCACTCTCTCAAATAAATAAAATCTTAAAAAAAAAAAAAAAAGGAATCTATGTGCTATTATAAAATGCAATACAAAAGTTTTTTTTTTTTTAGTAAAAATCTGCTCCTTTGTTTTTGGTAAAAAATAAGATTATATAATAAGTGTCATTTGATAAATCTTCACATTCCCCATATAACAATGCACTTCGAACACCTTTCTATGTTAGTACGTGTTCCTCTCTGGATCATTTTCAATGGTTAAATAGCTTTTTGTTATATGAATGAATGGTTATTTAATTATTCATTATTGCTAGGTATATAACTTAGAGCCAACTTTTGAATTATTCTGATAATTAATATTATTATTAAAAATTATATATATAATTAGCATTAGCCAATATTATTATTATAGAAAATCAGTGCCTTAATCTTTCTACATCTCCCTGTTCTTTCTACTGATGTGATCATTAATCTTTGGATATATAGACCCAAACTGAATAGCTGAGATTGTGGGAGATGAAAGGGACATGCTATACACAGAGCTCAACATTTTTAAAAATTCTATGCAAGGATTTGTAAATATATCTGGAGAGACTTTATTAAGCTTGTGCCTCAAATGAATTAGTTACCAAACTGCTGCTGAAAAAATTCTTCCAGCAGGACATTCAAAAATAATAGGGAGAGAGGATATAATAATTAGAATTCAAAATAAGGTACCAACGAGTGATAGAAGAATCTGGAAAAAGGTTTTTTTTTTTTTTTATTGGAAAGAACAATGGCTGAGGGAGCTTACACAAAGTGGAATCTGAAAGCGAAGTAGATCTTCTCCATAATTTAGCATAAAGGGGGCTCCCATCCAGAAAGTGGTGCAAAAAATCAAAGATCTTGCCTGAAGTCAGGAGCCCCTTGATGATCCTTGGAGCTTTTGTCTTTTTTGAGCTTTATGAGAAAGGGCTGGGAGGATGTGAGTTTTGGAGTTTCAGCTGATTTGGTTGTGCAAACTTAAGCAAGCCAGTTACTATCACTGGGCTGAGCTTTCTAAATCTGTAAAATAAGAACACTGCCTTAGAAAATTAATAAGGTCCCTTTAAGATTCAATTTTTAAAAATCCTCAATCTTTTTAGATTCCACAGATAGAAAACTAACAAATTAATGAATAAAGAGGGTAGGAGGTTAAAAGTGCAGGAGTCAGGGCTTCACCAAATGTTATTAAGTATCAGATCCTACCTCTGCCGTAGCCCCATCACTCCCACCCTCCCTTCTGGGTCCTGTCAATTTACTATTCAGATCAACAGACTAATTTTGTCTGAAAAGGGAATGGAAAATCTCTGTGTCATCGGATACACTTTTGCTTTGATGGATGAGGCTTAAGTTCCAAAGAGAGTGTTAGGCAGGAAAATCCGGCTCTTTCAAACTAATTACTGCATATCTGATTTATTTCCCTCCTTAATGCTGTTTATTTTGTTTTTATTCAAAATATAAAATTGCTCCCTGAGTTGGGAGATTAATGGCTTTCTTCTCCTTTAGCAACAGATCATTTGTGGACCTAGATTATAAATAGGAGGTTAGAATCCATGACTCATTGTTTTTTCCTTTTTCATACAGGATGTCCCCTGAGATTAACTGTGAGGTGTTTTTTTTTTTTTTTTCAAGTTAGAAACATTAACATCTAATTATTTGTGGGCTGCTACGTTGAAGGTTTTTCTTTTTGGAGAATGTAATGCTTCTTTCTGTGCCATGCTCCCGGAAAATTTTATATTTTGATAAACTAGAATTTCAAGCAGCATTGAGCCCTGGCTTTGATTGATCACATTTTTGCTTGATTGATTCATCCATTCATTTAACAAATGCGTATTTATTGTACACTGACTCTGTAAGAAATGCGAATGTTCAGTGTCTTGGATGCAGCACGCACCAATCCTGAGGCTGAAAGGAATACAGAGGTAGGGGATTGCTTCTCAGGTCGACTTGTCCTGTGCTTGGAGTTCATTCATTTGTTTATTATGTGCTTCCTCTCACTGATCCATCCAACATCTGCTACAGTCACAGATCCTGCTGTGGTTTTACACAAATATGGTGCATTTGGCATTCATTCATTCATTTATTCAGCAACAAAAACAAGAACAGAACACAGTCCCCTACCAGGTGTCACTCTCCAACTAGACTGTGAGGTGTGGGTGCAGACAGGGAAACAGTCATGAAGGGCTTTGAATGACACATGTAAAGAACTTGGACTTCATTTGGTCTCTGTCCCCCCGCCCCCATCTGTGCATTCTGGTGTCCCCTCGCTGTTGAACTTGAGACAAATTACTTGACCCCTCTGTGCCTCAGTTTCTCCTGCGTTAAGTGGTGTATCCATCAATATGCAGTGCAGAAAAACAGAATGCCCTGCAGATATTTCCAGCAGAGAAGGGCTCAATGCATGTCATTAGTTAGAATCTTTGGGAAGAGATACAAGAATAAATGGGAGAAAAGGGTGACGAGTTGCTGAGGAGGTGCTTACCGGACTTTGCGGGAGCCCAGCCTGCAGGGGCTGCTGGTCTGCTAGAGGCCGTCATTGCTGCTGCTGCCATCAGGCAGGCCAGAAGCTGCCTCCCATCAAGCAGCTCCTGCTGTGGGGGAAGCTCGCGTGGCAGGGGGGAGCAAACAGAACAAGGCACAAACTTCTCCCTTCCTCCAGCTTTCCAGTCTCTCCCCAGTGCCTCCAGCTGCCAGAGCCCCACCACAAGGTCCCTGACCAGGGAGCCTGGGAACGGTAGCTTGCAGGCTTCCACACCCCCTGCAGTATCCAGGAACCCGAGAGGACAGGGCTTAAGGGACAAATAACCTGACACTTTGCAGACAAAGAACCAGCAGATACGGAGACAGAGTCGAAACTTACTCTGCACGGTTGCTGTGAGTTAACATATGCAAGGCCCTTTAGAACAATGTCTGGTAAGAGGTTGCTTTTAGGAATGATCACCATCACCCAGTGACTCCAGGGAGTCAGGGAGGGCAGATAAACAGAGTGGCAGCAGAATCAGATTTATGTTTGAGAAGGAGCAGGTGGGGGCCAAGGAAAAGGAAGAGCCTTAATGCATCCTATGAAAGGCAGGGATGGTTGGGATATCTATGCAATAACGGAGATGGAAAAGAGGGAATTGATTATAGGGTTATTTAGGGAATAGAATGATCTAGACACGGTGATTGGTAGGAGGATGTAGGAGGACAGTTCCAAGATGCTTCCAAACTTTGGGTACGGGTGATTGTGTGGAGAGGGGGGTGATCTCATTATCCATCATTGTAACATCAGGATGGGGTGGGAGGGGTGGGAGGATGGAGTGTGTCTTATTGACCATTGACTCCCTGCACATAGGATAGTGCTTAGTCGTCCCCGTGTATGTGCTTGATCATTATTTATTGAATGAATGAACCAATGAATACAGTATTTAGTTCCTTCACTTTATTAAAGAAGAAACTGTAATATGGAGAGAATAGTTCACTTTTCTGGAGTTCTATAACTAGTAACTAGTAAAGTCACACATCTGAGTTTGCTTATATCTGTTGCACTTTGCGGTGACCGCATATGCACTACAACATCACAAGCATGTGAAATCGTTGGTCTGTGTGCCAACTGTGCTAGAGTAACTAGAGGCCATATTCCTATTTTTAAAAGAGAAATTAGGATGGGGAGTCACCCAAACAGGTTGTATCCATACAAATAACCACGATGGCTGCTAACATTTGGAAGCTTTTCAGGAAAGAAATGGTAATGAGCTCCATTTATTAAACAAGCATGGGAAATCTACCTGGGCAGTCTCTGAGTTTAAACAAGATGCACCCTTCTCTCAAGGACCTTACTACCAGGGAGAGAATCTGGAAAGTCATGTTTCAGGAGATTTTCTGGATTTGAAAGGTAGAACACTGGAAGATGGGAAGGAAATTTCCCTTGCGGCACCATACATTTCTTTGCAAACAGCACAGACCAGAGTCAGAGGACCCGTGAGGTCAGCCTGGGCACCAGGACCTCTCTACCGCACCTTCCGAGGAGGACCTGTAGATATCCCATATCTGTGTAGCCTAGGCTGTTTGCTAGAAGTGTAGGTTCTTGGGACCCAACCAGATCTACTGATTCAGAATCTTGGGGAGGTTGAAGCTTCTGGCAAAAGTTCATGCCTGAGAAATAATTCCTCTGGCCTCAAGCCAGGGCCCTCCTCTGTTCATCTGTCACTGGCTTGATCCTTCCCTGAAAGGCAAAAGTAGTGTCTACCTCATTCAATCTCCTCTCCACCACAGCCCGTCTTCATGTATTATGCATGTCTCTGCATCTGTGTGTCTTCCCACTGGCCTCTCTCTGCTCTGTGATGACAAAGTCACTGTCTAATTTCAATCCCCCAATGCCCCCAGTGCATGGGGCTCTGTTCACATTCCCAAATGGGCTTTGCTTCCTCTTGACCCTAAGCACCTGCACAGCTATTCCTCCCCTGCCCAACCGCTCCATTTCTTTCTTTGTTGTCTCTTAATCAATCTCCCAAACAGCTCAAACAATGTTCCCCTCCAGGAACCCATTCGGTAACTCTTGGACTGCCACAGGTTCTTGGTGCTGTCCTTATCAGAGTCATTCTTTCTGTTTTTCTAGCTTTCTCTTCACTTACTTGCTACTTCTGTCTCTCATGCTTGGCTCTGTACTTTTGTGAAGGGAGGGGCCTGGGTCCAATTCTTGGAACCCCCAGATCCTGGTCTGTAATGTTAGTCTCTGCTGAGTTCAAGGGCAGCAGAGTTGACTAGCTAACTACTCATCCCATCCTCTGGTGCGTGAGCTCCACCCTGGGTTCCGGGAAAGAAGAGGATAAACTTTTACCTCCAGACCATGGTGCCAGCTTAACAACACCTGCCACTTCTGGGCAGGGTGAGCCTTATATCTTGGTATCCTTGGGAGAGTATTCCTGTTTGAAGAAGGTCTTCGGGGTAGAAGGCAAGTCCCCACCAGGACTCAATGCCCTTTGCGCATTTTGAGCAACTTGACCCTCAGAAGTGGTAAAACAGTTTTTCCCTTCCCCTGGTCATTAGGGAGGACAAGCTTCTCCACCCTTCTATCTCAGAAATAGAAGCTTGTCTCCAACACACCCAGTCATTTGTTTTCCAGGATTTGGAGCAGAATTAATTAGCTTGGAAAAGCATGGGGAGAATGCTAAGTATTATTAATGACACAATTAGCAGTTCTTTCCTGCAGGGGATGGGTGGTTCCAGGCTTCCTTGGACAGCTCTTAAAGACAGACCCTGTTCTCCCATTTTCACTCTAACAAGCTCTGCTCAGTGCCCTGGGACTCTGATCCCAGCTACTCCCTGGCAGGGTTGTCCCCAGGCACTCACTTATACCAGGATGGGTTTGGGTTCCAGGCTGCTGCTCACTCTGGGGCAGAGGAAGTGGATGGACCTAGGTATATAGTCTCAGCAGGGGAGGGAAAATCTAAGGGACGCAAAGGGGAAGCAGAAGTAATGTGAATCAGCACATGCTGTGCCCCAGGAACTATGCCCAGGGTTTTATACACTTAATATAATCTTCATCACAGCACATAAGGTAGACACATTGCTCCCTCCGTCGTACACAAACAGAAAGGGAAGCTTAAGTCTAAATACATTGTCCAAGGACACTTTGGCTTCGAAATGACTAGTATTCAGACAATACATAACATTGGTATAGATTCTCTAGAAGGACTTAATGCTTTTTTACATGTCCTGTGTGTGAGGGTTTGATCCTATTCCCTACCCCAAATCCTGCCCCCGTGGGTCATCCTCTCTGGGCTTAATACTTGGCTTTACCATGGATCTAACAGCCAGGCCTATGCTACTGAGCCCCTTTCTTCTGTTTGTCCACTGGGATTGCTCCTTGTCTGAATTCCCATGGCAAATAAAAGATGATTCAAGTTAATGATTAGGAGACCTACCATGGAGTCCGTGTGCAGTAAGATCAAGTATCAGCTCTGTTAATTGGTAACTTCGCACTTTGGGAAATGTATTTAACCACTCTATGCCTTTGTTTCTTCATCTGTAAATTGGGCTTAATGACATTTACTTCCATTGTTGCTGACCCCTAGAATCCCCACTCCCTCCACACTTTCAGCCAGGTCAAACCTGAGCTCCTCCAGGGAGCTTTACATGGCCCATGACATTGAGCTAAGGAACCCTGCTCTGTGCTCTGATAATACCCTATATGTTTGCTGGGATGGTTACACTCACCACATTATTTTCTAACTACTTGACTAGTGCCATGCATAGTATCATGTAATACCGTGTGTTGGTCACCTTTGGATCCCCCAAAAAACCAGGATGGATCCTGGCATCGGGTGAATCTTCACCTGAAGTTTGTTGAAAAAGTGAAGGATTAATGTGTGAAGTGATCATGAAGTTGAGCTTTGAGAGACGAGTCGGGAGGCAGGCAGACAGGGATGCAGGGGGTAGAAGGAAGGGTAACCAAACAGAAGTAGCTGAGTGAGCAGAGGCTTGGAGGTATGAAGCATTTGGGGATCTGTACGAGAGCTGAGAGTAACGGAGGACAGTGCAGACACAGGATACAAGTTCAGAGGAAGAACAGAACGAAGTCCAGGGCCCTTCTGCTTCAGAGTCCTTGTGTCTCAGGATCCATCGAGGCTTGAAGGGAACAAAATATTGGTTCAGTTCACAGGATGTTTTTGTTTTGGTTTGTTCTGGTTGAGTCACCAGATAATGCATTGATTTGGTCATGCTTTGAAACCATCCTAGGAGGCATATTTGTAGAAAAAACAAACAAAAAAACTACTTTTGATTCAAGTCACAGTTCAAGAAAAAAACAAAACAAAACAAAACATTTCTTTAATTAAAAGAAGCACTTGAACCATTTGGGTATTTCTGAAATTGTCATCCACACCGTTCAGACTGTTGTGTCTGTATTGCCAGGGCAGTGTCAGACTCTCTTTTCCCTTCCACATTTCTGAGGCCCCTAGAATGTGCAGGTAATTCCTGTATGAAATATCAAGAAGGTGATGTCTGCTTTTCACTCCACGCTTATCACTGAAGCCTCCATATGGAAGGAAGAATCGTTTATCTGATTGATAGGGTAGGAGTTTGACTTCCACTAGATCAGAACTTTTCAAACTGGTGTTGTGACTGATTAAAGGTTGAAATCAATAGAGGTTGAGATTTACATCACATAAATATGGAGAATGCTGTAAATATAGTTACTGAAATATTTATTTCAGTTTGTATGTGTGTGCACACATGTGATGGATCACGTTATAAAACATATCTTTATGTATTTATGTATTAATTTATTGTATTGTAATTCCAGTTAGCATACTGTGTAATATTAGTTTCAAGTGCACAATTTAGTGATTCAGCAATTCCATACATCACCTAGTGCTCATGACAAGTGCCCTTCTTAATGCCCATCATCAATTTCCCTTATCCCCCATCCCACCTGTCCTCTGGTGACCATCTGTTTGTTCTCTATAAAGAAGAGTCTGTTTCTTGGTTTGTCTGTCTTTTCTCTCTCTCTTATTTTGTTTTTGTTTTCTTTCGCTCCTTTGTTTTGTTTCTTAAATTCTACATGAGTGAAATCATATGGTATTTGTCTTTCTCTGACTTATTCTGCTTAGCATTATAGTAGAGAACTTTCTAGTTTTCTCCGTGTTGTTGCAAATGGGGAGATTTCATTCTTTTTTATGACTGATATATATATATATATATATATATATATATATGGATTATTACATCTTCTTTATCCATTCATCAGTTGATGGACACTTGGGCTGCCTCCACAATTTGGCTATTGTAAATAATGCTGCAATAAACATAGGAATGCATTGTATGCATATAATGTGAGGGTGATCTGGCTGTGACATCTGTGACAAACATTGATCACTAGTATTGACTTGGCTGATCTTCCTGACTAGGCTGGTGTCCCCTTCCTCCCTCACCGCTCCTTGTGGATCTTTCCCAAAGCTGCACACTTGGTCAGTCCAAGAGGCTGACCTTCCCCAAAGAGGAGGATTGTTCTTTGGGCGAGTTGTAAAGGAGTAATTGCACTCCTCTGCTAGAACCTCCAAACAAGCTCTCAAGGTCCACCTGTAGGGGAAATTAGGGTAGTCATGCTTTAAAGTTTCCACACATATCTAAATCAGGCACTGCAGGTGGCAGTCTGCCTTTCTTTAAAAAAAAAAAATAGGGGTGCATAAATCTTTTTGGATTCATGTTTTCATATTCTTTGGGTAAATAGCCAGTAGTAGAATTACTAGATTATATGGTAATTCTATCTTTAAGTTTTTGAGGAACCTCCATACTGTTTTCCGCAGTGGTTGCACCAGTTTCCATTCCCACCACCTTAAACGTATCTCTTATTGTGGGTCTTGGTCAAAATTTTTTAAACTTCTGCATTAGTTGGTGTCCCTTGACAGCGATGGCCCATTACAGACCATTACTCCTGTGTGGTCGGCCTGTCTTCACTTTCTCAGGGCACTTGACCTGCTTAAGGAGCACCATGTTGCACCATGTTGCCTTTGTTGGCTTCATCTCCATTGTAGTCAGGATGCCTGGATCCAGGACTTTTGCTGGAGGCAGGTTTAGAGGTCCATGGTTTCCCTGGTGCTCTGTTAGGATCAGTTAGGTTGGAGTCGGGCTGAGCTTCTCCATGCTGCATACTAAGAAGTGAGTCCTCACTTGGCAGAAACACTGCAAGGAATTGAGTGGTTAGTATACCAACAAAAAAGCACCTGGTGAGCCATGAGGACCAGTGGGGCCTAAGATGCAGCCCTGACTGTGTGCCAGGTCATGCACCCATGGGGCTGCTCTCACCGGAAAGAGGTGCCTGTTTTTATCTGTTACATCTAAAGTTTCCCCTGCAAGCCTACTGCTTTGCAGACTCCACCCAAGATAGGGCGGTGGGCTCGACTTGGAAAATATACAGCACCTCCTCTTGGCAGTAGAGCCAAGCTGTAGTTCTTCAATCCAGTCTCATCCATGATGAAGTTGATACTTTATTTCCTAACCGACACTGGTATCTATTGTCAATGGGCTCCAAACTCTGAAGATGAAGGCTTATAATTATTGCCTCTGAGAAACCACAACATCTACGTGCACAGCTAATGAAGGGTTGGTTCCCCGCCCCTTCCAGAAGCCTGTTATTAAATCAATGTGTGTCCAGCAGCCAGAAATGTAAGGCATGGCATTGGAGTTTGGCTCAGTCCCACACATTGCTGGGGGTTTTTCAGTTTGGACTTGCTTTTTCCAGGTGTTCTCAACTGGTGCCTCAACTCAGAGCTGGAGCCTGTGAGTTTGTGAGAGACTTTGTTCCATCCTATTTCTTTTTTTCTTCTTTCCTTTAAAACTCTTCTTTTCTTCTTCCTCTCCTTTCTTTCCTCAGCTCCCTTTGATCTGCCTCTTCCTTTCTCTAGTGTTTTCTGAGTATCAACTTGGTTAATCCCTGTCATTGTTTGATAACAGGTCACACACACCCTTCCTTGAGATGTGAAGAAAAGCATTTAAGTGACCCTAGTGGGCAGCCCTGGTGGCTCAGCGGTTTAGCGCCTGTCTTTGGCCCAGGGCATGATCCTGGAGTCCCCAGATCGAGTCCCACATCGGGTTCCCTGCATGGAGCCTGCTTCTCCCTCTGCCTGTGTTTCTGCCTCTCTCTCTCTGTGTGTCTCTCATGAATAAATAAATGAAATATTTTTTTTAAAAAAGTGACCCTAGTCTTGATTCTACTCTATACCTTTTTCTATTTGGCATATTTTACATAAGGCACTTACTATGATTACAGAAAGGGGACATGCTTAGATCCAGATACACATGCATTAAAATTTATTTTTTACTATTACATATTACCTTTCTGAGCCTCAGTTCTTTAATCCATAAATTGAGAATAAATTGGAGACACTCACCAGAGGTTGATTTATTTTTTCTCTTCAAGATAGAGCTGCCCAAGAAAAGTTACCTGGTATCTTCAGGCCAGGCCGAGGTAGAGTATCACCTTAGGGCATGTTAGGCATGCAGGTGGATGTCAGATGGTCCCATCCAGAGGAGAAGATGAATCCAAAATTGTACTTAATTCTATTCCCGGTGGACTGCTGCCAACTGTTCCTTGTGGTATGCAGAGCTCTGGGGACTGGTGGGTCACTTTGCTAAAGGGACCCAGATGATATTCTAAGTAAGAAAGGACTGATACTAACAACCCCCCCCCCCCAATCTGTTCTCCAAAGACTTAAAGTTAGAAAGAGCTACTCAGGGGCACCTGGGTGGCTCGTGGTTGAGCATCTGCCTTTGGCTCAGGTCATGATCCCGGGGTCCTGGGATCAAATCCCACAACAAGCTCACTGCAGGGAGCCTGCTTCTCCCTCTGCCTGTGTCTCTGCCCTTTCTCTGTATCTCTCATGAATAAATAAACAACATCTTTAAAAAGAAGAAGAAAGAAGAAAGAAAGAAAGAAAGAAAGAAAGAAAGAAGAAAGAAAGAAAGAAAGAAAGAAAGAAAGCAAGCAAGCAAGCGGGCTACTCAGAGGGCAAAGAGAACATGACCTGCTCGGAGGTGGGCAAAGGCAATGTGGCCACAAAACTCATTTCTGTATTATCTCCCTAGGGCTGCTGTAACAAATTTCCACAAACTTGGTGGCTTAAGACAACAGATATTTACTCTTTCACAGTTCTGGAGCTGGACATTTGAAATCAAGGTACCAGCAGGGCCATGCTTTCTCTCTAGAGAAAAAAAATTTCTTTCCTGCCTCTTCCTAGCTTCTGGTAGTTTCCAGCAGTCCTTGGTGTCCTTTGGCATGTAGAGACATCAACTCCACCCTCTGCCTCTGTCATCACATGGCATCTCCCTGTGTGTCTCAACTCTGTAAGTGAGCTTAAATTTCCCTTTTCTAATAAGGACACAGTCACTGGATTAGAGTCCACCTTAATCTAGGATGAATTCATTCTAACTTGATTACATCTGCAAAGACCCTATTACTAAGTAAGGTCACATTCACAGATACTAGGGATTAGGACTCCAACCTATCTTTTTGGAGGACACAATTCAACCCACTTCTGTTTTCAAGAAGGTGGCTGGCACTGGGACTAGTGTGCTGACCCTGACAACTGAGTCAGAAGATGAGAAAGTGCACGATGTTTGCAGATCTGTAGGGTCATGGATGCTGGAACCAGGTCCTCCTGAATCTGAATTATACTTGAGAATAGCTTTTTTGCTGGGCCTGAGCTGAACCAACTTGTAACTAAGCAATCAGGCCTGAAGTGTGAGCTCACTGAAGTGTGGGTACCTTGTCAGAGTATAACCCTGGGACTTGAACCAACTCATCTTCAAAGAACCGTTGTCCTTTTTTTTTTTTTTTTTTAAGATTTTATTTATTTATTCATGAGAGACACAGAGACAGAAATAGAGGCAGAGACACAGACAGAGGGAGAAGCAGGCTCCATGCAAGGAGCCCAACGTGGGACTCGATCCTGGGTCTCCAGGATCAGGCCCTGAGCTGAAGGCAGGCACTAAACTGCTGAGCCACCGGGGCTGCCCAGAACCGTTGTCCTCGGTCTAAGAATTGTGTCTTTTCTGGGAGCCAAGGACTCTGACCCAGCAGCTGTGCATTGTGAACCTGACCTGGCCCCAAACCAACACTTTCCTCCCTTTCTGCTCCTTGCCATCCCAGACATCGAGTTCAGATAGACACTGAAGTGCTGATTCTGGGTTCTACTCCAACTTTGTCTGTTAGATACTATGAACAACTACAATATTAACAGCTAACATATTAAGAAAACTTACTATGTGCCAAGCATTGTTCAAAATGCTTTCTGTGTGTTAACTTATTTAATCCTCATAAGCCCCTTTGAGATAGGGGCTGGTGACATCCCCATGTCCCAGTTAGAGATGAAAGGACGTTGGCCCGGATTTCCCCAGACCCCTCCTGCTGTGCAGATAATAAAGGGAGGTACAGCCATCTGAGCCTGGGTTTCTACTATCCCTGCTCAGTGCTTGCAAAGTCCCCCCATAGGCCAGGGGCCCTGTAGTGTGGCAGGAGAAGCACTGTGGTTTCACAGGCATTTCACTTATTATTTACCCTGCTTATGCCCAAGTTAGCAGAGGGCACAGTGATCTGGAGTACCCAAGAATTTCCTTTTGGCTAAACTTGGTGCCAAACTCAGTTCTTTCACTCCCAAACTTCTTCCCAGACCTTTCCCCTGAAGGCTCTTGCTAGGTCACATGTACAAGTATTTTTTTTTTTCTTACTATAGCATCGTGATCCCCAAAAGGGAGTTACCTAGGTAACCAGGAATGATGCATACATAGTCTTTATGGAGACTTCATCTCCATTTAATCGGATTACATGTTCTTGGCTTACTCCAGTTTTGCAATAACAAGAACACAAAATTTTCCTCTTAGGTAATTTCCTGCTCCTTATTCTGCATTTTGCTCACCAAGTCTTATTGACCTTCAAACTTCTTCCAGAAATTATTAACATCTCAAGAATCTATGAGACATGAAATCTCCCTAACCTTCAGTGAAATTGATGACCCTATTGAGCCAAATCTCCCCTCTACATGAAGCCCCTCGGGGAGTCCTTCAAGGGGAGGAACCAGATATTTAGACTCCTTTGTATAGCACCGTACACTCAGAGAAATGACTTGAAGACATTCTCCACAACTCAAGTAGGAAAGAGGGACACGACAGTCAAAAACAAAACAAAACAAAACATAATAATCATTTCCTATCTTCCTGATGATTAGAAGAGACAATATTTTAATGTCCCTGAGTTCATCTGCCTTCTATCATGTTACCCTTTTCTTGATGACCTAAATAGACCAACTCAAGTCCCCATTCTATGTGGCTGAATGAAGTCTAGCATGCTCCCGAGACATCTGATTCTCATGATTCTCCAAAGGATCTCCTAAGAAAGCCATTCTTGTTTTTGATGACTTCATTTTTAAAAATAATGTCAAGTGATTACCCTAAAGAACAAAAGGCACCCTTAGAGCGAGTATCTGATATCACTCTCTCTACAATTCCTGGGCCAGCCCCAACCATGGAACATTTCCAGCCTCATTCTCCTTAGGTCTCAGCCTGGCACCATCTTTGGGTCATTGGTCCCTCCCTTCAGTCCTGCCCTTCTATATCTTTCACCCTGTGGTCTCCTGGGGAGTTGGGGTGGGTTGAAAACTCCCTTTATTTTTCAGGATACTTTATCTCTCCTTCCTGTCAACCTCCTCTTTATAGATCACGGCTGAGTCTTGTATTTCCTAACCAAAAAGGACATTGAAGTGTTTCCCAAATTTGTTAGCTATTTATCACATATCCTTACTTTTAGCAAAGCAGAAACTTTGAAAAAACTGTGTTTTTTTTTAAGATTTTTTATTTATTTATTTATTCATGAAAAACACAGAGAGAGGCAGAGATATAGGCAGAGGGAGAAGCAGGCTCCCTGCAGTGAGCTTGATGTAGGATTTGATCCCAGGACCCCGGGATCACGACCTGAGCCAAAGGCAGATGCTCAACCACTGAGCCACCCAGGTGCCTCTGTTTTTTGTTTTGTTTTGTTTTTAAATGTTCCCATCCCTTTTTCTTAAAGGGAGTCCAAGATGCTCTCTCCCTTTTAGCAGCATCTGCTGGTAGAAGGGGAAAGAGGCCAGGCGAGAATTTCTTCTCTGCTGTCCAGAACAACTGGCTATGGGCTCTGAGCTTTTCCTCTCTTGCTGTTTTAGGAAAAGCACACAGCAGATGATTGCTGTGAGTCCATAAGTGTTGGTCCTCCCATGTCCTCCCTACCCTCCTTACTCTCCCTGCCAACAAGAGGAAGGCACTATCAGGTTGCTCTGGTGCTAAGGCTCTGTCCAATCATGACATTTACCATACCTCTACGGATGGAGCCTAGTTGTCCTGCCAGGAAATTTCAGGGGAAACTCGGACATTTTTACGACTGTCTGTGGTATCTGGCATCACACTGACACTCAGTGCAAAAATCTCGCCCACAACCTTTAGTGTCAGCATTTCTGTGAAGCTGATGGTGGGGAAATTTATGCTTCTTCCTGGCTACCCTGCCTTCTCAATCCCCAGTGCATCTTCTCTGGTTTTTTTTTGAGACCATCCTTTCATTGCAAGGGTCTAGGTCATCTATCACCATCTTCCAGATTCAGCAGGTTTTAAGGAGACCAGGAGCCCAGTACACAGCTGAGGAAGGAGAGGATGTGGGAAGCCAACCCTAATTCACATTAATATGGGTGATCACAGAGAGGGAAGGCTGGTTGGCTGTGCTCCTCCAAAGAATAAACCTCAGGCTTTTTGCTGCAGTGGAGCAACTGACTCTTGGCTGTAATTCATAGAGAAATCAATGTGGGCTTTAACTGCTTTTTAAACCTACTTAAAAAGAACCCTTTTGTTGTTAGCGCCCAGCGCCCCATATCCAGAGGTACACCGTTCCACCAGTTTCTGATTCTTGGGGGACAGGTGTGGCATAAACCAGCCTGTACACCTGGCTTTTCCCCTGCAGG